>NC_052322.1:35704073-36072406 GCF_016432855.1 Salvelinus namaycush | reverse complement strand
CAACTGGGTTAGGAAGGGTGCCTGTATCTTTGTAGTGACTGCTGTAGTGATACACCATCCAAAGTGTAATTAATAACTGCACCCTGTTGAAAGGGATATTCAATGTCTGCTTTTTTTACCCATCTACCAATAGGTGCCCTTCTTTACGAACCATTGGAAAACCTCCCTGGTCTTTGTGGTTGATTCTGTGCTTGAAATTCACTGCTCAACTGAGGAACCTTACAGATAATTGTATGTGTGGGGTAAAGAGATGGGGTAGTCAATTAAAAATCATGTTAAATGTAACACAACAAAATGGGAAAAAGTCAAGGCACTGTACTAAACACCCACCTCAGGAGAGCAAACTTCATTCAAACATTTCAACTTCAAAAAGAGCTTCATGAAAAATGTTGCCCATAACTTTACTCACAGGGGTATCATGTAATGTTGTTGGAAAGGCTTATTCAAATTAAACATAGGCACCTGGTATTTCAAGAAGGGAACAATAACAGGTATTCTTGCACTGATCTTCTTCTGCAGGCAGCTCTGTAGAGTGGTCACTAGCTAGCACAGCCACAAAGTTATAACATCTGATTTTAAACCTAACACTAACCTTATAACCCTGATCTTAACCACACCGCTAACACTAATGCCTAACCCTAACGCTTAAATTCATCTTTCACTAACTTTTACAATATCATTATTTTTGACTTTGCATCTGGCCTATTTAGGGGAAATCACTCAGTTCTGCCTCTAGGACAAGACTCATGACAATAAACATCAGCATTCAATTAAACCTGCCCCATAGTATATTGCTAATAAAGGCTGAATTTACAGTATTAACTTAATGAAGAAAATATATAGGAAACTCCAATTATGCATCCGGCTCTGCCATCTACTTAATGGCTGTTTAAGAATATAGTCATTACTTCAGTTCCAACCTATATTTATTCTAGTTGATGCATCTGGGCCCTGGTGAGAGTGACATTATTGTTTTTTTGTTTAGCAGTGATTAAAACTGTGTTTTTGTAGCTCAATGCTAATGAGGGTGAGGGACTGTGACCAAGGAGGTCCAGATCCTATTCTGAGACTTTTATTTCTCCCAATGAGACTGAAAAAGGGAAAGAGAGAGAGAGAGAGAGAGAGAGAGAGAGAGAGAGAGAGAGAGAGAGAGAGAGAGAGAGAGAGAGAGAGCGAGAGTGAGCATATCCATTTGTCTTGTCATTACACTCTGTGGCTGTCCACTTACTCCATAGCAATTTTCACAAACGTGTAAAATTAAATCTGTGTCATCTGATTTCGCTTGGCACTCGCTTGCACTCGCTTACTCTCTCTCTCTCTCTCTCTCTCTCCCATTTTATAATAAGGCTGTAACGTAATAAATAAAAGTCAAGGGGTCTGAGTACTTTCCAAAGGCACTGTAGTTATCTTTTTGCTTTCTCATAATTTGGTTGGGTCTAAATGTGTTTCTGTCCTGTGGCTCAGAACCACCTGGCTGAGTGGACTCTTCTGTAGGTTAATCTCTCTGTAGGTGATGTGACGTGGTGAGGTTGCACCCAGGTGCAGAGAAGAGGACAGACGAGGAATCAGTGGTTAAGGGTAAACATAAAGCTTTACTTAGAAACGGTAGCCACAGGATCCCAGTACACATGAAAAAACAACAAACACTAAGTCTCGAAAACTACCTCAGGAAACAAACGCACACAGTTAACAATTCAAGCTTCGGCAAAGGACAACCTAACAATTAAAATAGGACACACCTGAGTGTCGTTAATGTCTCTAGGACGGTCTCTGCCGCCCTCTGGTGACAGGGGTGACCATGACAGGTGAGGGTTTTGTGGTAGATTGTGTGGGCATCGCTTCCTTTTAGGTGGTTGTAGAATTGAACAGCCTTTTCTGGATTTTGATAACTAGTCCTAATTCTTCTCTGCGTGCATTGTTTGGGGTTTTGCGTTGTACACAAAGTATATTTTTGCAGAATTCTGCATGCAGAGTCTGGGTGTTTGTCCCCTTTTGTGAATTTTGGGTTGGTGACTGGACCCCAGACCTCACAACCATAGAGGGCAATGGGTTTGATAACTGAATTTTTAGCCAGATCCTAATTGGGATGTTGAGTTTTATGTTCTTTTTGATGGCATAGAAGGCCCTTCTCTCTCTCTCTCTCTCTCTCTCTCTCTCTCTCTCTCTCTCTCTCTCTCTCTCTCTCTCTCTCTCTCTCTCTCTCTCTCTGTCCATTCCATTCTGTAAACATATGTTTCCCATGCCAATAAAGCCATTTGAATTGAATTGAATTGAGAGATGGAATGACAGAGAGAGAGACAGAGAGAGAGAGAGTGAGAGAGAGAGATGTAATGACAGAGAGAGACAGAGAGAGACAGGTGGAATGAGAGAGAGAGAGAGAGAGAGCTAGGCGAAATGAGATGACACAGGTTTCATTTGACATGTTTGTGAAAATTGCTATGGAGTAAGTGGACAGCCACAGAGGAGTATAATGACAAGACAAATGGAAATGGATATGCTTGATAAATAAGCCGTGTCCTGCTGTCAGACCAGCAGACAGAATGTTATCTCTGGAGGAAAAGGATTGTTCAGCCATGTCTCCCCATGATTCAGGATCCTGTGGAGAAATACACAAGGATCAGGGGCAATTCATGTCATTATTTAGTGTTGGGTGGCTAGCAGGCGTGTAATGTCAATGGTGATGTGCCTGAAGTAAGTCATTGAAGAACATACAGATTAGATTAGGGTAGAGGGGGTTGGGGTTTAAGAATAATGGAGGCAACTGTGTTCTTGGGGACCTTCAATGCTGCAGACATGTTTTGGTACCCTTCCCCAGATCTGTGCCCCGACAGAATCCTGTCTCGGAGCTCTAAACTGAGGATTTCTTTTTTTTTGAATCCATTTTTGGATAAGGCTGCAACTTACCAAAATGTGGAAAAGGTGAAGGGGTCTGAATAGTTTCCGAAGGCACTGCACTTCAGATTGTTTAGCCAGTATTTTATACATTATCTCATAGAACATTGTATAGTGTTTATAAAGAGAGAAACAGGGATATAGAGATAAAGTAGATAGAAAGAAAGAGACAGACACATAGATGAAAGGGATGCAGATAACTGGGAAGGAAGGAAGGAAGGGAGGGAGGAACATGAGTCACTCCTTTCTTTGCCGTCTTCCTCCACTACCTCCTCCCTTTCCTCCTCCTCTTCTTCTTCCTCCTGTACTATGATCTATGCTCTGGTTATGTCTGGCTCCATCTGTCCCCTGCGTGTGATCTCAGATAATTACTTCTCTATTATTAGTATTCTGTACATCGAGCAAGACATCAGCACAAACGTGCCTGGTACAGACAAAGATCACTGGCTGATACACAATCAAGGCGGGCAGCTGTGAAACTGTAAGTTGAAATACCCCTCTCAGGTCCCCCTCATTTGAGGATGGTTCTTCAAGGTTGTGGTTCCATGTCCCAACACTCATGTCTGAACATTTAAAGTGCAGAATATGCATTTGAACGGACAGTGTAGAGGAAATATGCACAACACATATTGCACCCACAACATACAGTGAAACAGTCAGTGCAGGACACAGTCCTAGAATCCACATGATTTCACTCTCCATCCAATATGGCTCCACACCAGAATTGGTTATTGTTGTCTATGTAGATTGGAGATTGGGAAATGCACAAAATTCTAATTGTATGGGTATCAGACATGGCTCACAGGTGGAGGGTGACCTTTTGTTTTCAATCCAGCATTTGATATACATCATTATGGGATAATGAGGCAGTCTGCAGTCAACACACACACACACACAAAGTAGAGTGATCATCAGCCCCATAGAGAAAGATAACATACTAATGAAACAGGCCTTGGAGCAAACAACCCCAAAATGAAAAAGAGCCCTTCTATCCTCTTTAAAATAATACATTTTTCTGATCGTCTTCAAAGAGATACTAGGTAAAAATAAGTTGGGATGTGAAAAACTGAACATTCCAATGGAAACTGTGGCTGTGGAGTCCCTAGAGCCCAGAGTTTACAGCCTACCAAGCAGCAATAAAAACTGACGCGTTGGGGGCTAATCAATAGTCCAGCAATGGGAGTGGTACTGAGGTGAGAGGACGAGTGGCTCACCTCTGGAGTGGGCTGGCACATCAGAAACACTTTCATTCACTCCCTTTCTGTGGGAAAGAAGCATCGACTCCACCTCGTAAATAATCTCCCTTCTCCCATCCCACACAATGGAGTTCTGATGTACCTAACCCCCCAAGCTAGTTGCTACGTTCATACTGTAGCAACAGGGATCATTGGCTAATATAATAGCGTTGTATTTGTGTCCTGTGATGCATACATTACATGTTTGCAGTTTTGAATTTAGGAGAGTACACTCTTAGAAAAAAAGGGGCTATCTAGAACCTTGAAGGGTTCTTTGGCTGTCCCCATAGGATAACCCTTTGAAGAACCCTTTTTTGTTCCAGGTAGAACTCTTTTGGTTCCAGGTAGAACCCTTTTGGGTTCCATATATACTGAACAAAATTATAAACGCAACATGTAAAGTGTTTGATGTGCTGAAATAAAAGATCACAGAAATGTTCCATATGGACTAAAAGCTTACTTCTCTCAAATGTTCTGCACAAATGTGTTTACATCCCTGTTAGTGAGCATTTCTCCTTTGCCAAGATAATCCATACACCTGACAGGTGTGGCATATCAAGAAGCTGATTAAACGGCATGATCTTTATACATGTGCACCTTGTGCTGAGGACAACAAAAGGCCACTCTAAAATGTGCAGTTTTGTCAACAATGTCTGAAGTTTTGAGGGAGCATGCAACTGGCAGGCTGACTGCAGGAATGTCCACCAGAGCTGTTGCCAGAGAATTTTATGTTAATTTTCTACCATAAGCCACCTCCAACATTGTTTTAGAGAAACAACAACACAGAGTTACACATGGGATAAACAAAGGTACAGTCAATAACACAATAGAAAAATCTGTATACAGTGTGTGCAAATAAGGAGGTAAGGCAATAAATAGGCCAATAGTGGCGAAGTAATTACAATTTAGCAATTTACACTGGAATGATATATGTGCAGATGAGAATGTGCAAGTAGAAATACTGGTGTGCAAAAGAGCAGAAAAACAAAAACAAATATGGGGATGAGGTAGGTAGTTGGTTGTATGGGCTATTTACAGATGGGCTGTGTTACAGCTGCAGCGATCAGTAAGCTGCTCTGACAGCTAATGATTTCAATAGATCATCATTATACTGGTGCAGTGAACAACATAGCAGAACATCCAATCAGGATTTGAAGAACCCTAATGAGTATCTCTGTATAATAAATTAGGTAAACTTGTAAGTAGGGCTGTGGCAGTGACCATATATCCGCCACACCTGCAGTCATGACCAAAGTAAATTTCCACGTGACGGTTGAGTCACACTAATCTCCGCACTGTTGGTAGTACCCAACTAGTACCCAACTCGCCTAATGGTCTTGTACTCAGGGCTCTATTGTCTCTCTAACCACCATGACATCAATGAAAGGCAATCCTATCAAACAGTATCATGCTTTTAAAACCCACTGTGATTGATCAATTTGAAGGAAGAAGTTCAACCTCAGGTTGGAACTGAGTGGAAAACATGGTCATTGTGGATGTTGTTTCAAAGCTTAGCACAGAGAAAAAGGGGAGGGTTTGGCTGGCTAGGATTTCCTTGTCCCATCGCGCTATGGCGGCTCCTTGTGGCGAGCCGGGTGCCTGCAAACTGACGTCGGTCGCCAGTTGGACTGTGTTTCCTCTGACACATTGGTATGGCTGGCTTCCAGATTAAGCGAGCAGTGTGTCAAGAAGCAGTGCGGCTTGGCAGGGTCGTGTTTCGGAAGACGCATTGGCTTTTGACCTTCGCCTCTCCCGAGTCCATAGGGGAGTTGCAACGAAGGGACAAGACTGTAACTACCAATTGGATATCATGAAATTAGGGAGAAAAAGAGGCAAAAAGTTAAAAAAAAACATGAAATATCACATTTACATAACTTTTCAGACCCTTTACTCAGTACTTGTTGAAACACTTTGGCAGCGATTGCAGCCTCGAGTCTTCTTGGGTATGACTCTACAAGCCTGGCACACCTGTATTTGGGGAGTTTCTCCCATTCTTCTTTGCAGATCCTCTCAAGCTCTGGCAGGTTGGATGGGGAGCTTCACTGCACAGCTATTTTCAGGTCTCTCCAGAGATGTTCGAATGGGTTCAAGTCCGGGCTCTGGCTGGGTCACTCAAGAACATTCAGAGACTTGTCCCGAAGCCACTCCTGCATTGTCTTGGCTGTGTGCTTAGGGTCGTTGTCATGACGTTGGCCTGGGGGTAGGTTTATGACAGTCATAAATACCTCTTTCCCCCTTTTTCCCTCTCCCTACTATAACTGATGTGACATAAGAAAACTCCTTGGTTAACATAGAGATTCTGGGAACATCAGAAGTTGGGGGGAAATGAACTATATTCTGGTAATCCGACCAACTGAACATATGCGGTGGTACTTAAGGTATATTATGTCAGTTCGGTTGCCCTCTGACACATTCTCATCAATGATAGAATGACATAAACTCTACTGTGGAAAGTCTAAACATCAGAGGTATCGGATTCACATGGAATTGTTTTTTAATTCAAATGTTTGAATATAAAATTATTTGTGAAGAGATGAAATGTAATTTTAGCTTCCAAATGAGAGATTTGGGTTTTCATAAGTTTGGGCCTCTGCTCAACCAGTGGCCCGCCCCTGTGAAGAGACATGGGTAATAAACTTTTCAGACACACCCCTCTCCCTCCACTATATAAAGTCATTGACAAAAATATAACTTCCTGTTCCGGGTACATTAGGATGACGATCCGATGTCAGAATGGTTCAGATAATAACTACAGAACTAAGCCAACATCAGCATTGACTTTGGTTGTGAATGGTATGAACTTTGAACTCGTATTCACTACAGAAGTGATACCTCCTAGCCGTTGAGTTAGCAACAGCTGCTACAAATGCAGGTTAGGAAGGACAGTCAGAGTATCCCGTCTACTACACAACGACGTTACTACGACAGTGACCACCAGAGACATTCTTCAAAGGACAGAGGACTCGGTTTGGCAATACGGTCTTCCATCTACCACCAACCTACTGAAGCGCAGCTCAGAGTAAATATTTATTGCATTTTCCTTTTCCAAATGGGCGGTAATTTAGAATGCATAAGATACTGTATTTACGATAGCACAGCTTCGCCTCTGTTCCAGTCTCCTGCTCTTTCACTAAAATCCAGCCCTTTCCTTTGTGTAACAAGCTGTCATATCTGTTCCGCCCGCTAGGGACGTTTTCCTTTATGACGGCAATTTGTAATCAAGTTATGATTTAATTGTGTATGTGTGATTCTGTGTGATTAGTTAGGTATTTAGTAAATAAATAATTAAACCCAATTTTGTATTGCTGATTCAACTTGTTAGCCAGGATTCTTGCAGATAACCAAGAATTTACAACTTTCAGAATATGAGACTGAAGTAAGATGACGATTAATATTGAATGCTATGGATGTAAAATATTACTAAATCTTTAAGAGTTTATTCGGAAGATAACAGCTCTATAAATATTCTTTCGTGGTGTCCCTCTCTAGTTAATTACATTTACATGATTAGTTCAATCAGGTGATATTAATTACAGAGAAATTATTTTATAGAATAGCATGTCATAGCAATTAATTTGGCATAGCCAAAGACACGACATATTGTCCTCTTGGAAGGTGAACCTTCGCCGCAGTCTGAGGTCCTGAGTGCTCCTGAGCAGGTTTTAATCATGGATTTCTCTGTACTTTGTTCATCTTTCCCTCGATCCTGACTAGTCTCCCAGTCCCTGCCGCTGACAAACAACCCACAGCATGATGCTGCCACCACCATGCTTCACCGTAGGGATGGTGCCAGGTTTTCTCCAGATGTGACGCTTGGCATTGAGGCCAGAGAGTTCAATCTTGATTTCATCAGACCAGAGAATCTTGTTTCTCATGGTCTGAGAGTCCTTTAGGTGCCTTTTGGGAAACTCCAAGTGGGCTGTCATGTGCCTTTTACTGAGGAGTGGCATCCGTCTGGCCACTGTAACATAAAGGCCTGATTGGTGGAGTGGTGCAGAGATGGTTGTCCTTCTGGAAGGTTCTCCCATCTCCACAGAGGAACTCTAGAGCTCTGTCAGAGTGACCATTGGGTTCTTGATCACCTCCCTGACCAAGGCCCTTCTCTCACCTCCCCTCTTCCATTTAAGAATGATGGAGGCCACTGTGTTCTTGGAGACCTTCAATGCTGCAGAAATGGTTTGGTACATTTCCCCAGATCTGTGCCTCGACACAATTCTGTCTCAGAGCTCAATGGACCATTCCTTCGACCTCATGGCTTGGTTTTTGCTCTGACATGCACTGTCAACTGTGGGACCTTATATAGACAGGTGTGTGTCTTTCCAAATCATGTCTAATCAATTGAATTTAGCAGAGGTGGACTCCAATCAAGTTGTAGAAACATCTCAAGGATGATTAATGGAAACAGGATGCACCTGAGCTCAATTTTGAGTCTCATAGCAAAGGGTCTGAATACTTATGTAAATAAGGTATTTAAGTTTTTTATTTTTAATACAGTTGCAAAAATGTATTGACAAATGTGGAACAAAATGTGGAAAAAGGGAAGGGGTCTGACTACTTTCAGAATGCACTGTAGCCTAATAGCTTACCGCATATTCGACACAGTAGAAAAACATTTAAAAAAATAATATTTAAAATGTCTTTGGTACATAATTGGTCTTGCCTTTACTACAAAATGAAACAAATTCTAGTAATGGCCTTTGAATGTGGACTGTATTATTATGCATACTAGATGGACTGGTTACCTTACGCTCCAAAATGTATATCCATGAGTCTGGGAGAGAACGTATAGGCCTTGGCGATGTTATTAGTTCATTGATTGTGTAGGGCGGCTTGCAGTTAGCCTACAATTATAGTGAATTTGTATTTGATTTTGAATAACCCAGTAATAGGGCATTTTTTATATTTTCATAATTAATAGGCTGACACATTACCTTTAGCTACAGATTATCTCACCACCATGCATTTCCATCTCCTGTCTCTCCTTCATTCCTTTCTCGAGTGCGCAGAGAGAGGAGCTGTCAACAGTTTTAATTAAATATGTTTTCTTGTGAAAATATGTTACTATCGATGTTCCCGAACAGATTTCACTTAATAGCTGCAGGAACAGGGTTGGAGAGCCTATGGCATACAGAGTTTGGACGGAATATGACCTGTAGCGCAGCGAGAGGCTGCATGCTCCTCATACAGTGGTTGATGCATGGAGTGAAATACAGTAAGTGTTCTTATAAGCCCAGACATTTCTATGTGCAATCCTGTGTGAAAGCAGTGTTTTGACCGAAAGGTTGCTGGATCGAATCCCCGAGCTGACAAGGTAAAAATGTGTTGTTCTGCCCCTGAACAAGGCAGTTAACCCACTGTTCCCGGTAGGCCATCATTGTAAATAAGAATTTGTTCTTAACTGACTTGCCTAGTTAAATAAAATGTTTTCCACTTTAAGAGGAAGATCCCAGCTGCTACTGTATTTATGTCTGAGCTGCTCATATTAAGCACATGCTCTGCAATAAAACTGGAGTAGCCGACGCTGGCATGATTGAAAAACGAATTTTGTGAAAGCGGCCTCCATTCGCCATTCGAGTGCATACGGATTTTATTTAAATAGGCAAGTCAGTTAAGAACAAATTCTTATTTTACAATGGCGGCCTCCCCCGGCCAAACCCTCCGAGTCCGTATTTTTATTTATTTTTATTTCACCTTTATTTAACCAGGTAGGCAAATTGAGAACACGTTCTCATTTACAATTGCGACCTGGCCAAGATAAAGCAAAGCAGTTCGATACATACAACAACACATAGTTACACATGGAGTAGAACAAACATACAGTCAATAATACAGTGAAAAAATAAGTCTATATACAATGGGACTCCCAATCACGGCCGGTTGTGATACAGCCCGGGATCGAACCAGGGTCTGCAGTGACGCCTCGGTGCACCACTCGGGAGCCACTCGGGCGGATGACCTGTATTTTTCCCCCTGTTCCTGCCCAATTGATAATGGGCCATTATAAATCCAAACTAAAGACAAGATTTAATTGAGAATAGTCTGATAGTCACAGCGTGTGCTGCCAGAGGCAAGGAACAGAGATTAAGCTTTTTTTTGCAACATTCTCAAATCATCAATAGTCTATAGTTGCATCATGCAGCCCATATTTGCTTTGATTTCGGAGACATTCAAAGGTGTGTATCATTCACAACTAAAGTTGCCAAGTAACTCAAAATCTAGCGCATAGGACTTTTACGGTAAACCACTTCATTTACGGTAAACCACTTCAAATCACTTCATATGCGCACTCGCTCTGGAATGGGAAAAATATCATTTAAAAAAAAATATATATATACATATATATATAAATTGTATTGAGCTACGTGCAGTTATATTCTTCTTACTATAAAATCATATTGTCACACCCTGGCCTCTGTTATATTGATTTTCTTTATTAGTTTAGTTAGGTCAGGGTGTGACATGGGATGTTTGTGTGTTTTGTCTAGTTTAGGGTGTGTGTATAGTGTATGGGGTTGTGTTCAGTAGAGAGGTTTAGGAAAGTCTATGGTTGTTTGGTTCTCAATCAGAGACAGCTGTTTATTGTTGTCTCTGATTGGGAGCCATATTTAAGGCAGCCATAGGCTTTAGGTGATTGTGGGTAATTGTCTATGTCTAACGTTAGTAGCTGTGTGTGCACTTTCGTTTGTAGCTTCATGTTCGTGGTTTATTGTTTTTTGTATTAGTTTGTATATTGTTCGTTTCGTCTCTAATAAAAGAAGATGTATTCATATCACTCTGCGTATTGGTCCGATCCATGCACCTCCTCAGACGAGGAGGAGAACGAACGTGACACATATAATGATATGGGACTTATAAGCATATTTTGTCTACTAAATTATCTAGCCTACAGCCTATGGCATGACGCATAGCCAGAAAACATACAGTAGGCCATCTCTTATTCTGTTCTTCTAAAATAAATGTTTCTTCATATCATAATGTTTCTTTAGACCTGCCTAAAGTAAATAATGGATGTATTGTGATAGTGTATATTAAATGGATTTATTAGACTTTTTTAAATGTAGATGTTCAAAAGTCCCAAATCAGCAGCTTGTATGCACGGAGGCCTGGAAAGGCTCAACGTGTTTATGACATTAACAGGCTGACAAATTTCATGACCGCCACAGCCCTACTTGTAAGTCCAGGCTATATGCATCCATCTGAAGGCCAAGTGTATTGTTTGTGTTTATCAATCTCACTTCTTGTAACATCTCAGATCTAATTCCCTGAAAGCACCTATCGGTCTTCATACGCATTGATTTTGACCAATTACAGTCAGACGAAAAGGTTCCTCTCCTCTCTGCTGGCTTACTCTCACTCTCCCTCTTTCTCGCTCATTTTCTCCTTTTCACTCATTCTCTCAAGGCATCATGATAGGGGATGTGGACTGTATGTTCCTCTATGTTCTTCACAGTAAAAGGGATGTGGACTGTATGTTCTTCTAGGTTGTTCACAGTATAGGGGATGTGGACTGTTTGTTCTTCTAGGTTCTTCACAGTATAGGGGATGTGGACTGTATGTTCCTCTATGTTCTTCACAGTAAAAGGGATGTGGACTGTATGTTCTTCTAGGTTGTTCACAGTATAGGGGATGTGGACGGTTTGTTCTTCCAGGTTCTTCACAGTATAGGGGATGTGAACTGTTTGTTCTTCTAGGTTCTTCACAGTATAGGGGATGTGGACTGTATGTTCTTCACAGTATAGGGGATGTGGACTGTATGTTCGTCTAGGTTGTTCACAGTATAGGGGATGTGAACTGTTTGTTCTTCTAGGTTATTCACAGTATAGGGGATGTGGACTGTATGTTCTTCTAGGTTCTTCACAGTATAGGGGATGTGGACGTTTTGTTCTTCTAGGTTCTTCACAGTATAGGGGATGTGGACTGTATGTTCTAGGTTCTTCACAGTATAGGGGATGTGGATTTTTTGTTCTTCTATGTTCTTCACAGTATAGGGGATGTGGACTGTATGTTCTTCGCAGTATAGGGGATGTGGACGGTTTGTTCTATGTTCTTCACAGTATACACCACCTTTCCATCTGTTCCTTTCCATCTCATTGTGGTTTTTATTCTGTTAAATTCATTTGTTTTATTCAGCAAATGTTTGCCTTACTTTTTGGGAATGGCCTCATAATTAAGCATTTCCTTGTAAAGCCTACACCTGTTGTATTTGGCGCATGTGACCAATAATATTTTATTTGGATTGGATCTTAATATTGCACACTACTGCATATGCCCCAGGACACTGCATTCTACCTTGTTTTACCAAGCCCCCAACAAACACACACACATATACACACACACAATTCATTCCTGACCATGACGGGTGTTAGAGTTATTTTGTTTAATCGATGCTACTGTATGCCTGTTTCTACTCCCTGTAGCTGACAGGCCCTCTAAAAGCCCCCTGTTGAGGCTGTAATCAAATTGCCATATATACCTCTGTATTTCCATACTGAAGTAAAAACAGAGATACACAATGTTTTATTATTTGACTGACATCCATACACTTGGAGATCCTTCTTTTCATTTCCGTCTCTAAATATTGGGTTATTTTCCTCCATCTTGTCAGTTTCTGTTGGCAATGCTGTTATCAGTCCATTCATGTAACAACAATGATGCCAACATATAGCCTACAGTAAACAAAAACATGATTTATGGCTAAAAACATGTTTATGATTATATAGTGGATTCAGAAGAACATCTTAAAGGCTTTACCTCTTAAAGCCGTGTTACACGGCATGACACAGAAAAGTTTGGTCACCACTTATGTAACAACAGCATGTACAGACAGAATGTTGGCATGTCTGAGCAAGACACAGGTCAGAGGTTAGGGTATTATTATGATGGATAGACAGACGCCTGTTAAAAATACAACACAAGCACAGCGCTGCCAAATCAACAGAATGCCCCGAAATTGCTTTGAGCATGCAGAATACTGTGTAATGAAAATGTAGTTGATAAAGACAGAATATTATTATCCAAAGAAGATTACACAGGAAAGTGTCACGACTTCCGCCGAAGTTGGTGCCTCTCCTTGTTCGGGCGGCGTTCGGCGGTCGACGTCACCGGCTTTCTAGCCTCCACCGATCTACATTTCTTTTTCCGTTTGTTTTGTCTGTATTGTACACACCTGGTTCCCATTACGTTTTAATTATTTCCCTATTTAACCCTCTGGAGCCATCATGGCTCTCTACCTCTGTCCCTGACTCTCTACCTCTGTCCCTAACTCTCTACCTCTGTCCCTGACTCTCTACCTCTGTCCCTGACTCTCTACCTATGTCCCTGACTCTCTACCTCTGTCCCTGACTCTCTACCTCTGTCCCTGACTCTCTACCTCTGTCCCTGACTCTCTACCTCTGTCCCTGACACTCTACCTCTGTCCCTGACACTCTATCTCTGTCCCTGACTCTCTACCTCTGTCCCTGACTCTCTACCTCTGTCCCTGACTCTCTACCTCTGTCCCTGACTCTCTACCTCTGTCCCTGACTCTCTACCTCTGTCCCTGACTCTCTACCTCTGTCCCTGACTCTCTACCTCTGTCATTCTACCCTGTCCCTGTCATTCTGTCTGTCTGTCTCTCTCAATTCAATTCAAAGTGCTTTATTGGCATGGAAACATTGGTTTACATTTCCAAAGCAAGTGAAATAAAAAATACAAAATGTACAATAAACATTACAATCACAAAAGTTCTAAAGGAATAGAGACATTTCAAATGATAGATTTTGTCGATATACAGTGTTGTAATGAAGAGCAAATAGTTTAAGTACAAAAGGGAAAATATATTAACATAAATATGGGTTGTATCTACATTGGTGTTTGTTCATCACTGGTTGCCCTTTTCTTGTGGCAACAGGTCACATATCTTGCTGCTGTGATGGCACACTGGTAATCCACCCAATAGATATGGGAGTTAATCAAATTTGGATTGTGCACATAGCCTGTCTTCTCTTGAGAGCCAGGTCTGCCTACTGCAGCTTCTATCAATAGCAGGGCTATGCTCACTGAGTCTGTACATAGTCAAATCTTTCCTTCATTTTGGGTCAGCCAAATAACATTCTAGTTTGCTCTGTTTTTTTGTTAATTCTTTCCAGTGTGTCAAGTAATTATGTTGTTTCATGATTTGGTTGGGTCTAATTGTGCTGCTGTCCTGGGGCTCTCTTTGTGTTTGTAAACAGAGCCCCAGGACCAGCTTGCTTACAGGACTCTTCTCCAGATTCATCTCTGATAGCTTTGATATGGAAGGTCTGGGAATTACATCCTTTTATTTTTTTAAACCTTTATTTAACTAGGCAAGTCAGTTAAAGAACAAATTCTTATTTACAATGATGGCCTAGGAACAGTGGGTTAACTGCCTTGTTCAGGGGCTGAACGACAGATGTTTACCTTGTCAGCTCAGGGATTCAATCTAGCAACCTTTCGTTTACTGGTCCAACACTCTAACCACTAGGCTACCTGCCGCCCAGATGGTTGGGTGGTTGTAGAATTGAATGTCTCTTTTCTGAAAGTCTGACAGCAAAGACATCATGACCAGATGAGGACAACCGCTGCTCCGGCCGTACATATATATATGATGTCTTTGCTGTATATATATATATATATAGAGAGAGAGAGAGAGCGAGAGAGCGAGAGAGAGTCTAATCTCTCTCATGGTCTAATCTGCTTGCCAGATGTTCCCACCCCATCCCACCAGTGTTTTGGATCTGAATCAATTTGTGTAATTGCCCATACACTAATGCAGAATGAGTCCATTGTAATTTTACTAAGAGAGAGAGAGTGAGATATGTCAGGAGCAGCAGTTGTCCTCAGCCTCATCTGGTCCTGATGTCTTTGCTGTCAGTCTTTTCTGTCTTGAGACTTGTTTGGCTGGTCTTTGGGAAGCAGTGAAAGTGCAGCACAGTCTGTCCTTCCACTGCAATGCAGGGAGCATCCCATTGTCTATTGCAGCATCTCATCTCAACTTGGCAGGGGTCACCTGTGTTCAGGTGCTTTCCCACGGATCTAGGGTCAGCTTTCCCCATCCCAGCCAGCAGGGAGGCAGAAATAAAACAGATTCCAGGTCTGTGCTTTGTGTTACATTACCCTCCATCAGATGCTTCAGGTTCTCAAAGTATTTTCCTTGCATATTGTTTCCAAGTTGACTGTACAGAAAACCAGTAATGATTGTTGTGGTGTAATATGGTGTGATGTGCTGTGGTGGTTTGGTGTGATGTGGAGTGATGTGGTGGTGTGATGTGTGTGATGTATTGTGTTGTAGTGTGGTGTGATGTGGTGTAGTGTGGCCAACTTGGCAGGGGTCACCTGTGGTCCGGTGCTTTCCCACGGGTCAGGGTCAGCTTTCCCCATCCCAACCAGCAGGGAGGTGTAGTGTGGTGTGATGTGTTGTGGTGTAGTATGGCGTAGTCTGGTGTGATGTGGCGTGGTGTGGTGTGGTATGATGTGGTGGTGTCGCGTGCTGTGATGTGGTGGTGTAGCGTGGTGTGACGTGATGTCATGTGGTGTGATGTGGTGGTGTGGCGTGGTGTGACGTGATGTCATGTGGTGTGGTGTGATGTCGTGTGATGTGGTGGTGCTGTGATGTGATGTGGTGGTGTGGTGTGACGTGATGTCGTGTGGTGTGGTGTGGTGTGGCGTCACGTGACGTGGTGTGATGTGGTGTGGTGTGGTGTGGTGTGATGTGGTGGTGTGGTGTGACGTGGTGTGGTGTGGTGTGATGTGGTGGTGTGGCGTGATGTGGTTGTGTGGTGTGACGTGATGTCGTGGTGTGGTGTGATGTCGTGTGATGTGGTGGTGATGTGGCGTGGTGTGGTGTGACGTGATGTCGTGTGGTGTGGTGTGGCGTGGTGTGATGTGGTGTGACGTGATGTCATGTGGTGTGGTGTGATGTGGTGGTGTGGCGTGGTGTGACGTGATGTCATGTGGTGTGGTGTGATGTGGTGTGGTGTGATGTGGTGGTGTGGCGTGATGTGGTTGTGTGGTGTGACGTGATGTCATGTGGTGTGGTGTGATGTTGTGTGATGTCGTGTGATGTGGTGGTGGCGTGGTGTGGTGTGACGTGATGTCGTGTGGTGTGGTGTGGCGTGGCGTCATGTGACGTGGTGTGATGTGGTGTGATGTGGTGTGACGTGATGTCATGTGGTGTGGTGTGGCGTGATGTGGTTGTGTGGCGTGGTGTGACGTGATGTGGTGGTGACGTGATGTGGTGGTGATGTGATGTGGTGTGACGTGATGTCGTGTGGTGTGGTGTGGCGTGGCGTCACATGGTGTGGTGTGGTGGTATGATGTGGTGGTGTGATGTGGTGTGATGGTGTGATGTGGTGGTGTAGCGTGGTGTGACGTGATGTCGTGTGGTGTGGTGTGATGTCGTGTGGTGTGATGTGGTGACATGACGTGGTGTGATGTGGTGTGATGTAGTGTGATGTGGTGTGGTGTGGTGTGATGTGGTTTGTTGTGGTGTGATGTAGTGTGGTGTGGTGTGGTGTGATGTGGTTTGGTTTGGTGTGATGTTGTGTGGTGTGTTGTGGTGTGCTTGCAATAACAGGTTCACAGTAGATATGTGAAAATGTTTCTTAATTTTGTGGACCAAAACACCTGCAATATATAAAAGGCAGAAAAGGGAACACAGTGCAGACAGTGCAGTAATGTTTGTGAATGTACTCTCCCTTCTTTACAGTGTCTATTCATTTAATTGTTTCACTTTTTATTTGATTCATTCTATTCAATAATGGGTTCATTCATTCACTCATTTGTGTATTCACCTGCAGGCTGTTGTGAGAGAACTGAGCAGTGCTTATATCATTGTGGAGTGTGCTAGGTATTATATCATTGTGGAGTGTGTTAGGTATTATATCATTGTGGAGTGTGTTAGGTATTATATCATTGTGCAGGGTGTTAGGTATTATATCATTGTGCAGGGTGTTAGGTATTATATCATTGCAGAAGAGCATTGCATTATGTAAGGCGTTCCTCCTCTTAATACCATATACAGTTTTAATATTGCTGCTGCTTCCTGGTAATTCCACTGATGTAGTCTCAGTTGATTTACAGCTTTGCTAAATTGCGATTGCCAGCTGTTTCTGGCTGGATTGGATAATAGGACACTGGCCATTTCTCTGTGCGATGATGATGATGGTGGTTGTAGTGATGCAGGTTAAATATCTCAGACCTGCTTCTACATCCCAACGAGGTGAGGAGAGTAAACTGATCTGATCTGAACCAGAGGAGGTCAAGGAATGTCAATAGGTTGTCTGAAGTTCATCAATCTTGTGCTTGCTTAGCTTAGTAGTGCCTATCTGCCCACTTTTATATTCCAGTGTCAGAAACTGTCTTTAATCTTCAGGGAATGAAAATGTCATAAAGGCTTGAACATCTTGTACTCATTGTAACGGCTGTCCTCCTCCTCATCTGAGGAGGAGAAGTTTAAAGGATCGGAGGACCAATGCGCAGCGTGGTAAGTGTCCATAACGTTTATTTTAAAACATAAACTGAACACTATGAAATACAAAACAATAAATGTGAACATGAACGAAACTGAAACAGTACCGTGTGGCAACAAACACTCACACGGAAACAAACACCCACAACCCCAACAGAAAACAGGCTACCTAAATATGGCTCCCAATCGGAGACAATGACAAACACCTGCCTCTGATTGAGAACCATATCAGGCCAAACAAAAACCCCACATAGAAACAGAAAACATAGAACCCACCCAACTCACGTCCTGACCAACACTAAAACAAAGAAAATACAAAAGAACTAGGGTCAG
Organism: Salvelinus namaycush; assembly: GCF_016432855.1. Taxonomy (NCBI): domain Eukaryota; kingdom Metazoa; phylum Chordata; class Actinopteri; order Salmoniformes; family Salmonidae; genus Salvelinus; species Salvelinus namaycush. The sequence continues at coordinate 36,054,478 of NC_052322.1, read as the reverse complement.
AACGTGACACTCATGTTAAAGGAATTTTCATTCCTATGTGTTCATCAACCAATTCAATTAATAAAACACTCTGCCCATTCATAAGAATTTGTAAGATACTTATTTGCATAAAATGGACAGAAACCAGTCTCAAAATCAATCAATCAATAGCGTTTATTCTCGAGAGTACTGATCATAGTACAATTTACATCAGGTTATATAATAAAAATGACGTCATAGGTTTTAAAATGTCCTCCCTCCTCTCGGATACAATGGCAATATAGTTCACAAGCCTTCCCACATTGTCTGCCACCTGTTAAACAATCTACTACCAGCCCAAGGTCTCTCCCCTCCCTGGGTAGAGACAGAATGTCCTGTAAGGAACACAGCATTCCAGCCGGTCTGACGATAGCTCCATTCGTTTCTAACAAGGAACAGAAAGTCCTTGTTCTAATTCTTGACTAAAACTACCCACATTATATTCAGTATTATGATTATAATAAGATTCATACATCCATACAGTAACATAGTAGTATTCTGTTTAGTTATAGTTCTAAGTTAACCTGTTTGGCGTGCAAGCCCGACGTCGGTACACTTATGACAACAGCCAGCTCAAAGTGCAGGGCGCGAAATTCAAAATATATATTTTTTTTAATATTTAACTTTCACACATTAACAAGTCCAAGACACCAGATGAAAGGTACACATCTTGTGAATCAAGCCAACATGTCCGATTTTTAAAATGTTTTACAGGGAAGACACAATGTAAATCTATTAGCTAACCACGTTAGCAAAAGACACCACTATTTTTACTCCATCAGTTTTTTACTACATCAGTAGCTATCACAAATTCGACCAAATAAAGATATAAATAGCCACTAACCAAGAAACAACTTCATCAGATGACAGTCTGATAACATATTTATTGTATAGCATATGTTTTGTTAGAAAAATGTGCATATTTCAGGTATAAATCATAGTTTACATTGCAGCTACAGTCAGAAATTGCACCGAAAGCAGACAGAAAAATTACAGACACCAACGCCAAATAACTAAATACTCATCATAAAACATTTCTGAAAAATACATAGTGTACAGCAATTGAAAGACAGGCATCTTGTGATTCCAGACAATATTTCCGATTTATCAAGTGTTTTACAGCGAAAACACAATATAGCGTTATATTAGCTTAGCACAATAGCAAACATAATAACAGCATTGATTCAAGGCAAAAATAGCTATAACGTATAAACCACCAAAATATATTAATTGTTTCACTAACCTTCTCAGAATTCTTCAGATGACAGTCCTGTAACATCATATTACACAATGCATATAGAGTTTGTTCGAAAATGTGCATATTTAGCGGCACAAATCGTGCTTAGACAATGAGAATAGTGTCCATAACGTCAAGCAATCTGTCCGGCGCCATCTTGTAACGGCACCTTTTCTTATCGAATACTATTCATAAACTTGACTAAAAAAATACAGGTTGGACAGCAATTGAAAGACAAATTAGTTCTTAATGCAATCGCTGAATTACATTTTTAAAATTAACCTTACTGCGCAATACAGGCTGCGATAACGCAAGGCTACACTGCAGGAAATGGCGTCTTATGCATTTGACATTTTTCAACAGAACAATGAATTATCAGCATAAATAGTTCTTACTTTTAGATGAACTCCCATCAGAATCTTGGGAAATGTGTCCTTTGTCCAAAAGAATCGTTGCTAGGTTGGAGAACGTCGTCTTCAACGTTGCAATTAGCTGTAAACAATAGCCATGTGGGCCAGAGATACCCAACTTCCTAAAACGTCACGAAAATAAATACCCGAAAATCGCAATATACTGACATAAACTGATATAATTCGGTTTAAAATAACAACATTACGATGTCTTCAACACCTATATCGAATAAAAACAGAGCCGGATATATCTAGGAGCTAATACGGGAGCTTCTAAAATGACATGCCAAGACCCTTCCTGCGTCAGAGCGAAGAGTGGAAAGATGGGACACTTCGGTTCCAAGCAATTTATAACCTTTGGGACCTACGTAGAAACTCCATTTCAACTCTCCCTATTCGCTGACACCCAGTGGAAGGCGTATGCAGTGCATCTCAACCAATAGAGGACAGGCAAATTAATACACAGGTCTCAGAACAGCCAGCAAAATTCTGCATTCTGACATACACATAGGAAAATTGCTCTAAGTCCAGTTCTGTTTCACCCACAGATATAATTCAAACGGTTTTAGAAACTAGAGAGTGTTTTCTATCCAATAGTAATAATAATATGCATATTGTACGAGCAAGAATTGAGTACGAGGCCTTTTTGAAATGGGCACCTTTTATCTGGCTACTCAATACTGCCCCTTGAGCCCAAACAGGTTAAATGTATACATAATTTAGTCATTATTCATAAAAATCCCATAACATATGACATAACATATGACTAAATATTATACATCCAATCACACATCTATTTTTATTTGAAATATCAATTATATCCAAAAATCTAAATCAACCACAACATCTAATACAACATCAACCACACAATAACCAATATATATATTTACAATGGCTGTTCCAGGCCTACATCAGAATCATAACTCTTCTTGTCAGGATTTTCGTTATAATCTTTATTTAAAAAAAACAGTCTAACATCAAAACAAGAAGGGACCTAAATATTTAAAAATGTCTCAAAGTAGACGGATCCATCCTCAGTCTGGGAACCAGTATTCATCCTTCCACTGGTCAGAACTTGGAATCGGTCCGTATCTTATCATCTGTATTGTCATCGATTTCTCCAGAGTCCTGGAAATGAGACCTTTCACACCCAGAATCAAACATCATTCACACAGAACCAAAACACTCATACAGGTGAAATTGGCCCACATCACAGTGATTATGACAATTTTCCATTTCCCAAACATACTGTCAAATCCATTTGTAAGAGATTTATCCACCCCCTAGTTCTCTGCCAGAGCCTTGGTCACTGATCCGTCTGGAGCTGTGTTATTTAAAAAATAAACATACAGCAATGAATCTTAATGTATATAAATGATCAGATTCAAAATGGTGATTGATGTAGATTCACTCTAAAAACCAACACATGGTTGCCATCTCCTCTATTTCAAGAGCATAGTCAGAACTACAAATGACAGATTATTCCATACAAAACAATAGCGCACATTTAGCGCTATCAGAGTTAAACACATCACACCACACCAACCACCACATCACACCACGCCACACCACCACGCCGCACCACACCACACCACCACATCACGCCACATCACGCCATACCACATGACACCAAGCCACACCACACCACACCACCACACCACGCCACACCACATCACATCACACCACCACATCACATCACACCACGCCACACCACCACATCACATCACACCACGCCACACCACCACATCACATTACACCACATCACATCACACCACATCACACCACCACATCACATCACACCACATCACACCACGCCACACCACCACATCACATTACACCACATCACACCACACCACCACATCACACCATCACACCACATCACACCACATCACACCACGCCACACCACCACATCACATTACACCACATCACACCACACGGCTGTAGTGACGTTGTATTGATTAATGTGACGACTGCTGCTCATCGAATGATTAACGGTTTATAAATACGTGGTTAAATGAATCAGGTAATTATTAACTCATTAACCTGGGGCACCGTGGGAACGTTTGGTTTTATTGAGTTTCTATTTCCTAAATTAACTCAATGAATCAGAATATTGATTTTACAACAGTCGCTAATTAATCAATTTCCTCAAGTCTAATTCTGAACGTTGCATAATCTGGGAATCTGCACAAACCCGAGTCCCACCAATGAGTCCGTACTATACCAATTGAGTTGATGATAAAATTATAATATAAGATACATATACACAAACACACAGTCAAGGCTATTGATTAGATCTTAGTACAACGAAACAGCACCCTAGCGGGCCAACACAATATGACACGTGTTACACAAAATGGGGTTTTCAAAAGAGAGAGAAATAGAGAAGGTACATGAGAGAAAAGTACACTTGGGTGCATTTGTCAGCTATGCTTATTTAACCATAACCTTGCCCCGAACTGCCGCCCTTATGGGTCAGAATATAATGATGTCATTACGTGTTGAAGGTCTCCGACTATGGGTCAGAATATAATGATGTCATTACGTGTTGAAGGTCTCCGACTATGGGTCAGAATATAATGATGTAATTACGTGTTGAAGGTCTCCGACTATGGGTCAGAATATAATGATGTCATTACGTGTTGAAGGTCTCCGACTATGGTTCAGAATATAATGATGTCATTACGTGTTGAAGGTCTCCGACTATGGGTCAGAATATAATGATGTCATTACGTGTTGAAGGTCTCCGACTATGGGTCAGAATATAATGATGTCATTACGTGTTGAAGGTCTCCGACTATGGGTCAGAATATAATGATGTCATTACGTGTTGAAGGTCTCTGACTATGGTTCAGAATATAATGATGTCATTACGTGTTGAAGGTCTCCGACTATGGGTCAGAATATAATGATGTCATTACGTGTTGAAGGTCTCTGACTATGGTTCGGAATATAATGATGTCATTACGTGTTGAAGGTCTCCGACTATGGGTCAGAATATAATGATGTCATTACGTGTTGAAGGTCTCTGACTATGGTTCAGAATATAATGATGTCATTACGTGTTGAAGGTCTCCGACTATGGGTCAGAATATAATGATGTCATTACGTGTTGAAGGTCTCTGACTATGGGTCAGAATATAATGATGTAATTACGTGTTGAAGGTCTCCGACTATGGGTCAGAATATAATGATGTCATTACGTGTTGAAGGTCTCCGATGGCGGTCTCTGCATGGACCGTTTTGGCTTCTCTGATGACGCACTTCTCTGGTTACAGGGTGTAACTCTCTGGTTGTCCTCACGATGTCAGTGTCCTTTGTCTTAGTGGTCTGTTTCCTCGCCCTTATTCTGAAATGAGAACAGCCAGCCCTTTTGAGAACAGCCAGCCCTGTAGTGTTTCCGCCTCTAGGGCAATTCTCTGGGCGTACCAAGTTACGAGGCAAGGTCTCATTTTTAGACAACTAACCTAACATTTCATCTTTACAAAAACATTCTCTTTGATCTGGACATTTTCCACACAACGTACAATGTATAAACATCAAGCATATACTAGGAAAACTCTTAAAGTTACAATGTTTTCGTTATAACGTTGTCCTTTAACTTTTAATAACATAACAAAAACGACATACATTTTCATAGTCCATCTATCGTCATTACCACCATTGTGGTTGACCCAAAGTCCATGTATTACATGTTAATGTCTGAGGCCGGTTCTCCATAGTGAGAGGACAAAGGAATTTTGTCTGCTGCCTTAGATTTACAATGGGCGTGAGGTGTCTCCCCCCTATCTCCATACCTATCGATCTCTTCCCCTCTGGTGGGTGTGAGAGATCTCTCTGTAGGATTGTGGTCCACGGTAACCTGACCCGAGCAGGCCAGTCATGACATCACACCACCACATCACACCACCATACCACATCACACCACACCACTCCACATCACACCACGCCATGTGACGCCACACCACCACACCACACCACACCACCACATCATGCCACATCACATCACACCACACCACACCACCATGCCACGCCACGCCATACCAACCCACACCACCACATCACATCACACCACATCACACCACACCACATCACACCACCACACCACATCACACCACATCACACCACCACATCACATCACACCACCACACCACATCACACAACATCACACCACACCACATCACACCACCACATCACACCACCACATCACACCACACCACATCACACCACCACATCACACCACCACATCACACCACATCACACCACCACATCACACCATATCACACCACCACATTACCCCACCACCACATCATACCACACCACCACATCACATCACACCACGTCACACCACACCACCACACCACATCACACCAGCTCATCCTTCTGATTCAAGCTGTGTTAACTCCCTGTTCTTTGAATGAGATCACAGGGATCATCAGGATGCCAGAAAGGCTTCTGTTGTCTTTGGTACGAGAAACCTCTAACAGATCTTTTTACAGCTAGGGCCTACCTGCCTAAATAATGGGTAGGAAAGCTCTGCTACTTGTTGGGGTAGAAAGACCTTTTGTCTTTAGTGTTTAGTCCTCTGTTTTATTTTGTGTTGACAGCACTTTGCACAGTGCAGAGAAATATATGGGAGTGAATGAGAGAACGGGAGAGGGACAGGGGTGGGGGAGAGAGAGGGATGGAGAGAGAGAGACCCACACTAATCCTCAAGCTAAGCTGATACATCTGATACTGTATCTCACACCCTGTCTGCTTAGATTGGAGATTAGGAAATATAGCTATCATGTAATCCTTTCTTCCTCCTCTACCTCCTCATCACAACCAGCTCACACTGTTCCAGTGTGCCACACCACACTAACTTCAGAGCAAGTGTGGAAATAAGGCTAGCTGCTTACCAACTCCCTGACACAAATTCTCATCTGCTTATTGACAATGCGCTCTCTCCACAGGCACAGGCTGCACTGTACACTATCTCTAGTTGTAGATATTCAGCATAATCAGTATATAGTGCATTTTAGCATTTCTACATCATTGAAAAGGGGCTGAGATGAGATTAATCCTCAAAAAAAAACAGGCTCCAAAAGTCTACATAGATTACTGAAGAATCCTCTGAACATGACAGGCAGCTGTGTCCAGGGGAGACGTTTATGGGAGTGTTTATGATGGGCAGAGTGAGGACAGGAGAGGATCCATGGCTGCAGCCTTTTCCCACCTTGGTATTCCCTTCCCTTCTGCCTGCAACATGGGATCACACTTAAGAAGGTCCATGAATCCATGGAAATGCAGCCATGTGAAGTCCCAGTACTGGGAGCATACACAGCAGGAAGTAACTGCCTAGTTAAATAAAGGTTAAATAAAATAAAAATATGCCTCCTCCATACGTACAATAACATTAGTACACAATAATATGCTTCCTAGTAGGATAAATCCACACAAATGTGCGATGGGTGCTTAGAAATCTTAGAAATCTGATCCATTTAAAAACAGCTTAAAAGAAGATTAGATTATGACAGTCTTTTTGAGTCTTTTTGTCCTTGATTGAGGGATGTGAGTGTACCCCCTTGAGGGGTCAGTCAGAGCCAACCAGGGTTGAGTTATTACATCACTGCATCAGGCTGGTGTGCTGATTGAGACTAGATGCCCACTCCTTCTGGCTCGGTCGCTGTATCTCTCTCTCTGTTGCTTTCTTTCTCTCTCTCTCTCTCTCTCTCTGCATCTGTCTCTCTCGCACGCTCACTGTTGTACACCAGAGCATTGTACCACACGACAGAGGTAAATAGCTCCGACATGCTCAGTAGGAGCCAACGTTATCTTCCCTTAGCCTTGTAAGGGCCGACACCCACCTTAGAGGCTATGTCACACACCTGTGAACACCTCAAGCAAAGTACGCACCTGAGAAGAAATTGACAGGGCTGTGGAGGGGGTTGGGGTAAAGAGGGGATGGTTGCATAATGCATGATGGCCTTGGGGTGCGACTTGTTTTCTTCCAAATAGCTCATATGACTGATCATCACACAGCCTCGGCTGGTGCTGGGTAGAGGTCGCTTTTTCACTTTATTTGTGCAAAACATATAAAGGCACAGTTAGGGGTCGGCAGGGGGGCTGCGGGGGTCCACCCCCCATTTACATTTTTTATATATATATCTAGTCAATTTTAAAATATTTTTTTAAGGAAGAAAGTCCAGATTTCAACTTACTCTTGAAAAATGTAATAGTTGGGTAGTGCGTCATCAGTATTCCTCTTATCATTGCATACATTGGAGAGCTATTTGTAACTTGTTAGAATTGTCCAGATCAACTAGCCCATAGAGTCACTCAAATTTCACATGAATGCACATTAGACATGGAAAAATGTATAGAATTAAAAGAAAATTTGCATCACAACTGCAACATTTTCTCTGCACCTCATGACAAAATGTGTAGAATTACAGGAAATAAGCTTTAAACCTGCTAAATGTTCTCTCTGCCAACAAGATGAACAGTGCTTGTGCCCATAGAAATAGACATGGTACGCGCTGAGGGGGGACGTGGGATGTTCCCCAATGCTGGAAGGGGGGCCTGAGTAAAAAAGTTTGGGAACCCCTGGTCTAGAACATTCCCTGATCCTGCTCTAGTCTAGAACACTCTGATCCTGCTCTAGTCTAGAACACTCTGATACTGCTCTAGTCTAGAACACTCTGATACTGCTCTAGTCTAGAACACTCTGATACTGCTCTAGTCTAGAACACTCCTTGGTATTGCTCTAGTCTAGAACACTCTGATACTGCTCTAGTCTAGAACACTCTGATACTGCTCTAGTCTAGAACACTCCCTGATATTGCTCTAGTCTAGAACACTCTAATACTGCTCTAGTCGAGAAGACTCCCTGATACTACTCTTGTCTAGAACACTATCTCATACTGCTCTAGTCTAGAACACTCTCTGATACTGCTCTAGTCTAGAACATTCCCTGATATTGCTCTAGTCTAGAACACTCTGATACTGCTCTAGTCGAGAAGACTGCCTGATACTGCTCTAGTCTAGTACACTATCTGATACTGCTCTAGTCTAGAACACTCTCTGATACTGCTCTAGACTAGAACACTCCCTGATACTGCTCTAGTCTAGAACACTCTGATACTGCTCTATTCTAGAACACTCTCTGATATTGCTCTAGTCTTGAACACTCCCTGATACTGCTCTAGTCTAGAACACTCTCTGATAATGCTCTATTCTAGAACACTCTCTGATAATGCTCTAGTCCAGAACACACTCTCTAACAGTCAATAAATAGTTTGAGGTTGTGTTGAGATTTGATTTTGGGGGGGTATAGGATCCATCATTGGAATGAGCACTTTTATCTTAAGCTTGAGAAAAGCGTAAATACACTATAGCAATTAGGGGTAAATCATATAGTCAATTTGTTTTTTGCTGAACACTGCCCCTGCCTGCAGGCAGGCAAGATACTGAGAAGTCTTGAGCACTAGGCTTCCAGTTATTTGATTTGGGAAAAGCATTTGAAAGAGTTACTAAACTGTCTTTATTGTAAGCTGGAAGCAAGAACCCGCATATTTTGTAAACTGGGCTTTAAGGCTCCCGAGTGGCGCAGCGGTCATAGGCACTGCATCTCAGTGCTAGAGGCGTCACTACAGAGACCCTGGTTTGAATCCAGGCTGTATCACAACCGGCCATGATTGGGAGTCCCATAGGGTGGTGCACAATTGGCCCATCGTCATACGGGTTTGGCTGGTGTAGGCCGTCATTGTAAATAAGAATTTGTTCTTAACTGGCGGGCCTGGTTAAATAAAAATAAAAAATACATTTAAGAGGTGTGGTTTGGCAAGTTATTGCATGGCTGCAAATCAGTCTCAGCAAAAGGTAGCTAAACTTTTTGAAAAAAAGGTGCTATCTAGAAACTAAAAGTGTTCTTAGCCTGACCCCATAGGAGAACCCTTTGAAGAACCCTTGTTGGTTCCAGGTGAAATCCTTTTTGGTTCCAGGTAGAACCATTTTGGGTTCCATATTGAACCCTCTGTGGAAAGGGTTCTACATGGAACCCAAAACTGTTATACTTGGAACCAAAAGGCTTCTACCTGGAACCAACAAGGGTTCTTCACAAGGTTATCCTATGGGGACAGGCTGAGAACACATTTAGTTTCTAGATAGCACCTTTTTTTCTAACAGTTTAACTACCTTTTTTACTGTGCTGATAGTAATAGACTGTTTGTGAGTCCTAATCCAGGCCATCTAGTCCCCCAGAGCACTATGTTGAAAAAGATTATTGTTCTTCCTGTTTGGGCTTAGTCAGGCCTAACAGCAGCTGGATGGCAGGACAGCAGGACAGTGTTTCAGAGCCATGTTACTGGGCAGTTAGTAGGTGCTGCTCACACTGGAGATAAGGAGAACCATTTTGACCATGCAAAAAATGCAGTGATGTTGACAAGAATTACTATCATTTCAAGTACATGGCATGGTGTGGCACTTCGCTTTATAGTATTGTCTAACATCTTTGCATCCCAGCTTCATTTCCATCTCCTAAGCAGGGTTCGGGGTCAATTCCGTTTCAGGATATTAATGTCCACCTTTTTTTTCCTGGAAATTGTTTGAGTTTAGGAGTTGTAATAAAAAAATGGAAGAAATGGAACCTCACCTCAGAATTCCTCCTGTCTGTGGAGGAACAAAAACACTTTGGAGGCAGGTAATGTACAGTATAACCAGACGGTTTATTCAGTAAAACAAGAATGTTCTGCAGAGAGAGAACATTTTCACTTTCCACTAGTCAGGAATGAGACAGAACCACTGGGGGGAATTGGCCACCTATAACCAACAGACCTTAAATGACTGATTGGATCCCAGGAGGGTCTAAGGCCAGTTCCTGCCTACCTGAAAGAGACCATTAGGAAGGGACAAATAGGTAGCCTCGTAATTACCAGACTGATTAAAGCTGCTCTATCAATTCGTGTAGCGAAACAGAATGTACGCTTGCGAGACTTCCGGATAGTTGTACGAGGTATAGGGAAGGAGGGGAGCGAATGCTTTGGCTTTTACACAAGGTCAAGGTAAGAGTGTAGCCTCTCTTTTCAGGCCCTGGACATGTTGGTGCACAAAAAAAGGATGTTCTTTGAGATGGAAGTCTTCACCATCAGTCACATAACAGGGGCAATTGTCCTAGTATGGAGTGGATGAACACTGTGTAATTTGGCTGACATGAACATGTCCCATAGGGTGAGTTCCAGAATGGCAGGAGGATTCTAAATGACATCACCGTTGCATGTCTGCCTGTATAAAGAGCAGGCCTGCTGAGCAAAAGGAGACAAACTCGACAAGTCTGAGATCAGGCCTCAGATCAGACCTTTTTCTCTCACACAGCTAGGGATGGCGGGTGTCACAGTCTGACTGTTTTTCCTGTGGACCATATTGAGGATCATAGTGTGTGTGCTTTACTTCCTCTGCAGTGTGACACGCACTCAACGGACAATTACCCTGCCCACACCTCAATGGACCTTTATATCTATGATTGTCACAATTGTAAACATGTATGTCTTTTTTGTTTGTTGTTTTGCTTCATTCACACCTGCACTGTTGGAGCTCAGAGCTTAGGAATTGTACTGTACACTGTAACTACACCTGCGACCCTGTGCATGTGACTAATTAATCAACCACAAAAACATCTGTAGCACAGAGAAATGGTCTGTAGCACTCAGAGACAAACTGCAGGCAGGCAATGAGAGGGAGATTGAGAGATAAAGAACAAAAGAGAGCCAGAGAGGAAGGAAAGAGAGATTACAAAGATAGCGAGAGAGTGAGAAAGAGAGGGGGGGGGGGTAGGCAGGCGTTTTGTGCGAGCGTGATATTAGAAGCCTAATGACATTACAGGACATAAGATTAAACCACACACTATGCAGCGTTTGAAGGGTGGTAATGAGCTTGGCATAATGAAATAGATGCAGAGAAAGCAGAGTGAAAATTGAACCATTCTCCTATTTGTTTAAAATGCTATTTGTGCTGTTACGGTGTTAAATGTGAAAATAAAGTCTTATTGGCTGCACTTGTCACAGGGGAAAGTCTTGTACTTCAGCCCCTTTTCAGGTGTCCCAACTTTTCTTTCTACAAAAAAGGTCCCTGAGTGAGGGTGACAGTGAGAAGGAGAGAGAAAAAGAGATAGCATGCCTGCCTCCACAGGACCATGACTGTCATGGTCCCTTCCTTCGCTCGCCCTCTCCATCAGCTGCTAACGCGCCAACAAACAGTGGAACAGAATGCTCTCATTATCGCCTGTGCTCCCGAGTGTATTGTCACCAGGAGCTCAGCGGGTCGCTGCTACCCTCAGGGAACAGTCATGTTTTCAAGCTGCAGCATCACAAGCTCGTGGAGGTGATGATTTCATGGATGTGAGAGATGATGCTGAGAGGATGCCTTGGTGGTGAGAACAGTGTTTTAGATGTAAGAGATGATGCTGAGAGGATGCCTTGGTGGTGAGAACAGTGTTTTAGATGTAAGAGATGATGCTGAGAGGATGCCTTGGTGGTGAGAACAGTGTTTTAGATGTAAGAGATGATGCTGAGAGGATGCCTTGGTGGTGAGAACAGTGTTTTAGATGTAAGAGATGATGCTGAGAGGATGCCTTGGTGGTGAGAACAGTGTTTTAGATGTAAGAGATGATGCTGAGAGGATGCCTTGGTGGTGAGAACAGTGTTTTAGATGTAAGAGATGATGCTGAGAGGATGCCTTGGCAGTGAGAACAGTGTTTTAGATGTAAGAGATGATGCTGAGAGGATGCCTTGGTGGTGAGAACAGTGTTTTAGATGTAAGAGATGATGCTGAGAGGATGCCTTGGTGGTGAGAACAGTGTTTTAGATGTAAGAGATGATGCTGAGAGGATGCCTTGTTGGTGAGAACAGTGTTTTAGATGTAAGAGATGATGCTGAGAGGATGCCTTGGCAGTGAGAACAGTGTTTTAGATGTAAGAGATGATGCTGAGAGGATGCCTTGGTGGTGAGAACAGTGTTTTAGATGTAAGAGATGATGCTGAGAGGATGCCTTAGCGGTGAGAACAGTGTTTTAGATGTAAGAGATGATGCTGAGAGGATGCCTTGGCAGTGAGAACAGTGTTTTAGATGTAAGAGATGATGCTGAGAGGATGCCTTGGCAGTGAGAACAGTGTTTTAGATGTAAGAGATGATGCTGAGAGGATGCCTTGGTGGTGAGAAATGTGTTTTAGATGTAAGAGATGATGCTGAGAGGATGCCTTGGCAGTGAGAACAGTGTTTTAGATGTAAGAGATGATGCTGAGAGGATGCCTTGGTGGTGAGAACAGTGTTTTAGATGTAAGAGATGATGCTGAGAGGATGCCTTGGCGGTGAGAACAGTGTTTTAGATGTAAGAGATGATGCTGAGAGGATGCCTTGGCAGTGATAACAGTGTTTTAGATGTAAGAGATGATGCTGAGAGGAATGCCCCTGGCAGTGAGAACAGTGTTTTAGATGTAAGAGATGATGCTGAGAGGATGCCTTGGTGGTGAGAACAGTGTTTTAGATGTAAGAGATGATGCTGAGAGGATGCCTTGGTGGTGAGAACAGTGTTTTAGATGTAAGAGATGATGCTGAGAGGATGCCTTGGTGGTGAGAACAGTGTTTTAGATGTAAGAGATGATGCTGAGAGGATGCCTTGGCAGTGAGAACAGTGTTTTAGATGTAAGAGATGATGCTGAGAGGAATGCCCCTGGCAGTGAGAACAGTGTTTTAGATGTAAGAGATGATGCTGAGAGGATGCCTTGGCAGTGAGAACAGTGTTTTAGATGTAATAGATGATGCTGAGAGGATGCCTTGGTGGTGAGAACAGTATTTTAGATGTGAGAGATGATGCTGAGAGGATGCCTTGGTGGTGAGAACAGTGTTTTAGATGTGAGAGATGATGCTGAGAGGATGCCTTGGTGGTGAGAACAGTGTTTTAGATGTAAGAGATGATGCTGAGAGGATGTCTTGGCAGTGAGAACAGTGTTTTAGATGTAAGAGATGATGCTGAGAGGATGCATTGGCAGTGAGAACAGTGTTTTAGATGTAGGAGATGATGCTGAGAGGATGCCTTGGCAGTGAGAACAGTGTTTTAGATGTAAGAGATGATGCTGAGAGGATGCCTTGGTGGTGAGAACAGTGTTTTAGATGAAAGAGCTGATGCTGAGAGGATGCCTTGGCAGTGAGAACAGTGTTTTAGATGTGAGAAAAGCTGGGATTGTTATTCCTTATTCCTACCTTATACTGTACAACAATGGACGGATACTTTGTATTGCTACTTCTAAGTTACTCATTGTGCGCTTATATCTTACATTTGACAGATGCTTCTCAATTTTCTTTACCGTCACAAGCTCAGTTAATAGCTGATTGATGATAATCTCTGACTAGTAGCTATGCCACAGGTGGGATAATTGACATGCTGGTGATGTGGATTCACCTGTAGACAGTAGTAGTGATTTTGAACAGTCTCTATCTGGGTCACGTCACGTCCTCCTCCGCACACACAAACATGGCAGCTGCTGCCGAGGATCCGTCTCTGTGCTCTATGTTCTCTTCTCTCTCCCAGGCATGCTTTGAAGACACTCTGCAGATGTATTTATAACCCCATCCACAGGCAGACAGCAGATACCTGGGCGGAGTGAGAATACAGAGAAAGACAGTTATATAACCAGCAACCACAGGAATCACAGCTCTCTCTGTCTCTCTCTCTTTCTCTCTCTCTCTCTCTCTCTGTCTCTCTCTCTGTCTCTCTCTCTCTCTCTCATGTAGACTACTACAGTAGCTGAGGCAATGATGGGGTAATGTAAGGTACTTTGGGGTTGGTGCAAATGGAAATGGGAAGTGCTGCATATGATGCACATTGTGTGCTTTATGTATTATTTATTCAACAAATGGAAGCAGACATAGAAAGATGTAAGATGTACAAACAAGAGCTCCATAACATCCTCTCCTGCGCTCAGGTCCCTCTGAAGCCTCTTTATGAGAACACTGATGTGTACCGATTGGCTCCAATGCAGATAGAGAAAGAATGAGAGTGAGCGAGAGAAAGAGAAAAAGAGATAGGTAATGAAACAGAGAGATAAGAGAAAGAGAGAAAGAGAGTGAGAGAGAAAAAGAGAGAGAGAGCATGTGTGTGAGAGAGAGAGAATTAAAAACAAATCACATTTTGATAAACTCCCGTAACTATTGGGTGAAATACCACAGTGTGCCATCACAACAGCAAGATTTGTGACCTGTTGCCACAAGAAAAGGGCAACATGTGAAGAACTGAAACCATTGTAAATACAACCCATATTTACATTTATTTATTTTCCCTTTTGTACTTTAACTATTTGCTCATCATTACAACACTGTATGTAGCCATAATATGACATTTTAAATGTCTCTATTCCTTTGGAACTTTTGTGAGTGTAATGTTTACTGTTCATTTTTTATTGTTTATTTCACTTTTGTTTATTATCTATTTCACTTGCTTTGGCAATGTAAAAATATGTTACCCATGCTAATAAAGCCCTTTGAATTGAGAGAGAGAGGAAGAGCGAGAAAGGGAGAGAGAGAGAGAGAGAGCATGTAAAACAAGCGAGATCCATCCCTCTGCCAGGCGGAGCATTACTGTAAATTAAAAGCAGGGCCTGGACTATGAGTGACCACTCCTAGCACCCGTGTCAGACCTGTCAGCCGCAGCCAGCCAGCATATCAAACTCTTAATCCATTAATACTTGCAACCCTGTCCATAGCTATAACTCAGACGACAACAGGAGCGTAATTTAATTTTGGACAGATCGGGTCGACCCGCCGCTCCGTCACCCTCTCTCTCTTATCTTTCGTCCCCGGGCCATCTTATCTCTCCAGCCCACAGCAGGTGCCGCTGCCTCGCCGGAGGGGGCGAGAGGAGGGGGAGGGAGGGGAGGAGAGAGAAAGGTGGATCATTGAGGATCTGATCTGCCGATGAGTCTTCAGTGCAGTTAAATGGCGGTGTGAATGCAGTTTAATGATCTCAATCGACAATCTCACTCTACAATC
Source organism: Salvelinus namaycush (assembly GCF_016432855.1). NCBI lineage: Eukaryota > Metazoa > Chordata > Actinopteri > Salmoniformes > Salmonidae > Salvelinus > Salvelinus namaycush. Next base: position 36,038,791 of record NC_052322.1, on the reverse strand, counting down.
TCCCTAAACAATCTCACAGTGGGTGTTTATGTGGAAGGAGGAGTGTGTTTAATGCTGTTATCCACAAAGCAGAGTAGCAGCACAAAGCAGTTTCACCTGACAGGTTTACAAGGCACTATACCTGTCAGAGAGAAAGATTAAAAGCAACGATGCAAAGCATTCAATGACAATAGCAGTGGATAGATGTTATTGGAAACCCAATGATGCATGCTGTTTTAATTGAATGATAGTTTGCAATATTCAGCTGTCTCCCTTGTTACATTAACTATACAGAGAGTCTACGTAAAAAATGGGGTCAGGATTATGAGTATTCACGAGTATGCAATAGTTGAACATAGTTTAACTATTGCATTACAGAGTGCCAGGTGCCCCAGCTTCTATGAAGGACACAGAGCTATGGTATGCAATCATTCTGCACATTGTGCTGCCATAAGCAAGTAAGCAATATGGTACCCAGTTTGGTTCATTCAACTTGATCACACTGTAATTCACCCCATGTTCACTCTGCCTGCCAAGGGCACATCTCTACTGTATGACATTGAGTTCCCCCCCATCACAGAAAATGCAGCATCATTCCTCCTTTTGGTATTCCCTCCGCACTGCCGCTAGGGCTACTTACTTTTTACAGAGCAATGAATCTATTTTGTGGCAAGAAAATGCAAGGAAATGCCACACAAATCTACAAGTGGCAAGGAAATGCACATTTGACATTTATGTTGGATGCGTTGTTGGCGGACTGAGCTACATTTGAGAGTTATCTCTGGTGGCTGGGGCTGGGGATGTGAGCAGCACTGCGACATCGCTGAGAAAAAGACAGACGGACAGACAGACAGGCAGACAAACAGCCAAGCAGACAGGCATGCAAGCAGACAGGAAGGTAGGTAGGAAAGCAAGCAGGCAGATAGGCAGACAAGCAGACAGGCATGTAGGCAGACAGGCAGATAGGTAAGCAAGCAGACAGGCAGGCAGGCAGACAGGCAGGTAGGCATACAAGCAGACAGGCAGGTAGGCAGGCAAGCAGACAGGCAGGTAGGCAGGAAAGCAGACAGGCAGATAGGCAGGCAGGCAAGCAGACAGGCAGGTTGGTAGGCAGGCAAGCAGACAGGCAGACAGGCAGGTAGGCAGGTAGCACGCAATGCTGTCACTCTGTTAGAGAGAAAACACTATCCTAGAACAGAACACAGACAGATGCGTGTCTGTGTCACACTCCAGTCCCGTGCGTGTGATCTGTGATCTGTGTGCATGTGTCAGATGGTCAGAGAGTGACGGAGAGGGACCTCTCTCACATGCAGATGTTAATTTCTCTCTTCCACTGTGGCCTCCAGCAGCTGTTGGATAATCCTCTTGAGCCAGCCTTCTATTAAGCTTTTAAAAGCCGGTATAAACTGTCCATTTTGAAATAACCATTTCACATCAATCTGCACTCCCGCAGCTTTTCAACTCGGCTGCAGCAGCAGCTACCTTGGTCCTGCTGTTGCTACGGCAGAACTTTATGACATCAGAGAGAGAGAGAGAGAGAGCGAGAGCAAGTATGTGTGGAAGAAAGAGAGGGGGAGAGAGAGAGTGAGTTTGATCTCTACAAAAATGGAGGCATGATACATTTCGCTGCATACTTTTTTTTGACAGATCATTATCTTGACAAGGTAGAGTCACCAGAATAATCATGCTGTTGCCTCCAAATGTGCCACCAGCATGACAAGTCAATTTGTTACATTTGCAAATGGATCTGCTATGGTAATTAGGCTGGGTAGAGAATGGTAGCTTATCTGCTACGCAGAACCCCTCTCTCCTAAATGCCAAACTTTGACTGGGCCACAAAGGATTTATCCTGACAACTAATGAACTCTGGGAGCCGTGCACACACTCCAGTCCTGGGGTTTAACAGTGTTCTCTGACAGGCCATGTACAATTTTAGATTCCGAGTTTAACACCCTTTGTCTGCATTTTTAAGCCCTTAACCTCCAGCCCTGCACATAGAAATTTGGAAGCCGAGTCATTGGATGTGGAATGTGGTTTTTGACCGTGGGGGATATGCTAGTGCGGACAGAGAGTTATGGAGTCTCACAGTGTTTGGTGCTCTATGCCTTCATGCTCTATGTCTGTGCTGTAAGCCATTATGTGTGTATGTGTGTGTTCTATGCCCATCTTTGAGCAGATTCTTTGAAAACCCCCCAGGTGAGACTGGTCCTACTTCCTCGGCCCTGCAGTGCAGAACTCCACCTTGGATGAGGTCAATTAGTGAATATATTATGTTGCTTTAGTGCTATGTTATTATGCATTAGGTATGAATATGCAGTGAGTACATAATGCGGTGAAGAAAATAGATGGAAACAGAGGAGTAATAAAATTGACAATTTCTTATCATTAATTATAAACTGGGTGGTTCGAGCTCTGAATGCTGATTGGCTGACAGACGTGGTATATCAGACCGTATACCACAAGTATGACAAAACATTTATTTTTACTGCTCTAATTACGTTGGTAACCAGTTTATAATAACAATAAGGCACCTCGGGGGTTTGTGATATATGGCCAATATACCACGACTAAGGGCTGTGTCCAGGCTTTCCTCGTTGCGTCTTGCTTAGGAACAGCCCTTAGACATGGTATATCGGCCATATACCACACCCCCTCGGGCCTTATTGCTTAATTATTCAACATGCCCTATCTCTTTGTAGTGTAATGAATGGTCACTAGTAGTTCTATTTCTTTACTTGCACTTCTTGGCATAAGTTCAACCTTGAGGCTTGGATGCATATAATTAGTGTGTAAATAAATAATTCACAGCCACACACACAGCCAAAGCAATCAATTAGTCACCATTTGTATTGGCATTGTTGTCTCCATAACTAATGCCGCCAGGTTGACTGGGGAATTTCTGATGCTTCTGATTTACATGATATGTCAATGGTGAGATCGATACAGGGACTGTGTCTGTCTGCTCTCTGTTAAAACAGACCATAATTTGGCGCTGATGGATGAAAGGGATTCTGTGTCTCATGTTACAGGATGGGGAGAGAGAGAGTGCGTGTGGCAGAGTTAGGGCAGTTGTTAGTTAGACAGACAGTGCAGAAGAACAAGAAGAACAAGAACAAGAGTGAATTTAGAGATGTCAGTTGCAGGGGAGGGACTGAAAAGGAGAGTGCATCTCCAAAGCTACTCACACCTTATCCCCTCCTCAGTCGAGCAGCAGAGCGGCAGTCAGGCTTAACCTCTGCCCTCTGGGCAGGTAGGCCCACCGAGAGAGAAAAGACTGAGAAATTCTAATTGGGTGAAACTTACTGGGATACAGAAAAGTTTGATTGGAGCAGACTCCAAAGCAGACATTGTGGCACTGAGCTGACTGTTACATTGCTTGTTCACTCTTTGGTCCTTTAAAACTTCTTCGGGATCGGTGTCCCTTCCACGGGATGGTTGAGCTAACATAGGCTAATGCAATTAGCATGAGGTTGTAAGTAACAAGAACATTTCCCAGGACATAGACACATCTGATATTGGCAGGAAGCTTAAATTCTTGTTAGTCTAACTGCACTGTCCAATTGACAGTAGCTATTACAGTGAAAGAAAACCATGCTTTTGTTTGAGGAGAGTACACAATTTTGAACATGAAAAGTTATTAATCAACAAATTAGGCACATTTGGGCAGTCTTGATACACCATTTTGAACAGAAATGCAATGGTTCATTGGATCAGTATAAAACTTCGCACATACCCTGCTGCCATCTAGTGGCCAAAATCTAAATTGAACCTGGGCTGGAATAATACATTATGGCCTTTCTCTTGCATTTCAAAGATGATGGTACAAAAAAATACAAAAGAACGGTTGGTTTTTTCTTTGTATTATTGTTAGGAATTTTGTTAATAAATAGTTAAAACAAATTCTAGCTTTAGATAAAACTATAACTAATTGAACTCTGCATGCCTGGTGAAAAGAGATTTGTGTTGTGGGTCATAAAATAAGCAGAAAGGGTCGTTAAACTATGGTTGAACTGACCCAACTTAGCCCTGAGGTGTTTAGATAAGGCTGTGGGTAACTTTTTAGGTCTTCTATTATCTTGAGTTGTCTGCTAAAGTGGTAATAAATTATAGTGAGCCTTCAGGATAAATGATTATATTGTGTGTCATGTGAGTGCCCTGTGAAGTTGGAATGAACTTTTGAACCTGTTTTCTATTTGTCAGGACAATGAGACTTATTCTGTAACCTATGACGTCATATCTTGTATATAAACCTGTGTTTATGATCAAATGGCAGCGTGCTCCGAGAATAAACACTATTATCTAATTTTAATAAGACTGTATCCTGTCTATTTTATGTTAATAAGTATCTTACAAATTCTTATAAATAGACAGATATTAATTAAATTAATGAGTACATTAGAGGAATTATTTAATTCCACTAACAATTATCTTTTACCAGATCTATTGTGTTATATTCTCCTACATTACTTTCACATTTCCACAGACTTCAAAGTGTTTCCTTTCAAATGGTACCAATAAAATAAATATACTTGCTTCAGGGCCTGAGCTACAGGCAGTTAGATTTGGTGTAACGGCTTTCTTCCTGGGATGAAGGAGAGGACCAAAACGCAGCGCGGCTAGTGTTCAACATGATTTAATAAAGAATACGTGAACACTACAAACAACAAAACAAGAAATGTGAAAACCGAAACAGTCCTATCTGGTGCAGAACACAAAGACAGAAGACAACCACCCACAATCCCCAACACAAAACAAGCCACCTATATATGATTCTCAATCAGGGACAACGATTGACAGCTGCCTCTGATTGAGAACCATATTAGGCTGAACACAGAAACAGACAAACTAGACACACAACATAGAATTCCCACCCAGCTCACGTCCTGACCAACACTAAAACAAGCACAACACATAAGAACTCTGGTCAGGACGTTACATTTGGGTATGTAATTTTAGGCAAAAATTGAAAAAAAGGGGCGGATCCTTAATTAAGAACCAAAAAGGGTTATTCAAAGGATTCTCCTATGGCGACAGCCAAAAAAAGCCTTTTAGGTTCTGAATAGCACCTTTTTTTCTAAGATTGTGTGAAGGGGACTGAGCCTGTTATAGCATCGATAGAAGCAAGGGAAATCATTGTGTATAGAGGGGACTGAGCCTGTTATAGCATCGATAGAAGCAAGGGAAATCATTGTGTGTGAAGGGGACTGGGCCTGTTATAGCATCGATAGAAGCAAGGGAAATCATTGTGTGTGAAGGGGACTGGGCCTGTTATAGCATCGATAGAAGCAAGGGAAATCATTGTGTGTGAAGGGGACTGGGCCTGTTATAGCAGCTATAGGAACAAGGGAAATCATTGTGTGTGGAGGGGACTGGGCCTGTTATAGCAGCTATAGGAACAAGGGAAATCATTGTGTGTAGAGGGGACTGGGCCTGTTATAGCAGCTATAGGAACAAGGTAAATAATTGTGTGTGGAGGGGACTGGGCCTGTTATAGCAGCTATAGGAACAAGGGAAATCATTGTGTATAGAGGGGACTGGGCCTGTTATAGCAGCTATAGGAACAGGGGAAATTATTGTGTGTGGAGGGGACTGGGCCTGTTATAGCAGCTATAGGAACAAGGGAAATCATTGTGTGTAGAGGGGACTGGGCCTGTTATAGCAGCTATAGGAACAAGGGAAATCATTGTGTGTAGAGGGGACTGGGCCTGTTATAGCAGCTATAGGAACAAGGGAAATCATTGTGTGTAGAGGGGACTGAGCCTGTTAGGAACAAAAGACATCGTTTCGATACCATGTGCTTTAACAACAAGCTTTGACGACTACGGTGGGATTTCACACTTGTATAATCTGCACACTTCAGAATCCATGATACAGTGCATTCGAAAAGTATGCAGACCCCTTGACTTTTTCCAAATTCTGTTACATTACAGCCTTATTATAAAATAGTTTTTCCCCCTCATCAATCTACAGACAATAACCCATAATGACAGTGCAAAAACAGGTTTTTAGACATTTCTGCAAATGTATTAACATTCTAAAACTGAAACTGTACCTGTCTAAAAACAGATTGTAAAAGCTTCAATCAGTATGGAGTCAGAGTGATGTCAGAACAGGTTCAAAGGTGAGGGTTCATTGGGATGGTTCTAAGATAAATTGGTAGATGGAATGAAGGAGAGGTAGTAGGGATGAGTATGCAGTTAAAACCCTATGGATTGTGGTCAGGAAATACTTAATGCTCTGTAATGATTTATGAACTCCAAGGCTTTTTTCATCTTTAAGTCTTTATGAAGGAGAAGATGATGGATGGACCAGTCTGCCGGTGGGGTTGGTGATGATTTTCTGATGTCATACTATGCATGAAACCAGTGATATTGTTAGGTAGTTTTCTTCAATAGGATCTCAAGTGTTAGAGAAATAACATGCAAACTTTGCACTGATTCAGACTTATAGCAAATCTGACCTCTAGGCATCCCCACCCAGGAAATATGGCCTATTTTTGCTGTGTTAACTTGATGTCCTGTAATGGAAGATATTTACAGTGGTCCCAGGGTAATATCTCAGGGCCACTGCGAGGATACATCACTATTAATTTATAGACGTTGACAGGCCACATCATTACAAGAGCAAGAGTGTCAACATGGTTTAGAGGCTGGAGATGGCTTAGGCTGGACGGAGAAAGAGAGAGGGAGAGGGAGGGAGAGAAAGACAGAGAAAGAATGAGAGAGAGAGAATGAGAGAGAGGGGGGAGAAGGAGAGAGAGAAGGAGAGAGAGAATGAGAGAGAGAGTGAGAGAGAGAGAGAGAGAGAGAGAGAGAGAGAGAGAGAGAGAGAGAGAGAGAGAGAGAGAGAGAAAGAATGAGAGTGATAGAGAGAGAGAGAGAGAGAGAGAGAGAGACACAGAGAGAGAGAGGGAGAGAATGAGGCTTAGAGAGAGAGCGTGCAGCAGTTCTGAACTGTGTGTCCAGGGTTTGTAAGAGTATTGGCGGAGGTTAAATCAGCAGCCAGGCTGTGGGATGTTTGCATGCTTGACCTCGGTGTCGGGTAATCCCCCTGCCTCTGCCATCCCATCGAAGATTATACATTTCAGATACATGGTGCTCATGTTGGGAGACTGTGGCTCAAATTGCACTGCTCAAAGTGTAGAGGGAAAATCATGCACCAGAAAATATGGCATAGAGGAAAATATACACACACCCATACACATACATGGACATGCATGCGTTCATACACATGCATGCATACACTCACACGCATGCACACACGTATAATATTTTTTTTTAAATATGTTTTGGAAAACATGGAAAAAGTACAAAAAGTTCATAGCAGATTACATTCTAAGCCAAAGGCTAAAAATGGGGTTTAAATGCAGATTTTTAAACTTCTTGACGCACGGATCCCTTTAGCGGGATCATTTTCATCAACAACCGCTGAATTGCAGAGCGCCAAATTCAAAAGAAATTGCTAAAAATATTTATATTCATGAAATCACAAGTGCAATATACCAAAACACAGCTTAGCTTGTTGTTAATCCACCTGTCGTGTCAGATTTTGAAAATATGCTTTACAGCGAAAGCAATCCAAGCGTTTGTGTGAGTTTATCGATCACTAGACAAAACATTACAAACAACTAGCAGCAATGTAGATTGGTCATGAAAGTCAGAAAAGCAATAAAATTAATCGCTTACCTTTGATGATCTTCGGATGGTTGCACTCACGAGACTCCCAGTTACACAATAAATGTTCCTTTTGTTCGATAAAGATTATTTTATATCAAAAAACCTTTGTTTGGCGCGTTATGTTCAGTATTCCACAGCCTTAGGCAGGTCATCAAGGGTTGACGAAAATTCAAAATTTAATCCGTAAAGGTCGTAGAAACATGTCAAACGTTTTTAATAATCAATCCTCAGGTTGTTTTTAACATAAATAATCGATAATATTTCAACCGGACTGTAAACTATTCAATACAAGAGAGAAAGAAAATGTCTAGCTAACAGTGTCGCGCGCATTAACTAATGGAAGGACATTCAGCTATCCACTGACGCGATTTGATAAATCTTGCTAATTTCTCAGAATAAAAGCTTGAAACTATGTCTAAATACTGTTCACGCCCTGAGGAAGCCGTGGGAAAAGGAATCTGGTTGATATCCCTTTAAATGGACGAAAGGCAGGCAATGGAACAGTGATTTTTCAAAATAAGAGGCACTTCCGGGTTGGATTTCCTCAGGTTTTCGTCTGCAAAATCAGTTCTGTTATACTCACAGACAATATTTTGACAGTTTTGGAAACATTAGAGTGTTTTCTATCCAACTCTGTCAATTATATGCATATTCTAGCATCTGGACCTGAGAAATAGGCAGCTTACATTGGGAACATTATTTTTCCAAACTTAAAAATTCTGCCCCCTAGCTTCAAGAGGTTTTAAACTGTGGTGGATTACTGTATTTTAAGGTGGTATTACAATGGAAATAAAAAGCATCAACTGCACTGATATGATGGCAGGTAGCCTAGCAGTTAAGAGCGTTGTGCCAGTAACCGAAAGGTTGCTAATTCAAATCCCCAAGCAGACTAGGTGTAAAATCTGTTCATGTGCTCTTGAGCAAGGCACTTAACCCTAGTTGCTTTGCATAAGAGTCTCTGCTAAATCAGTGGTTCCCAAGCAGGGGTAATAGAACCGCAGGGGTACTTGAGAAGACTCATGAGACCATAGGGTTATTGGTAAAATGCACATGGGGGGGTGCTTCAGGGCTACCTGGGCAGAGCAACATTCAGCTGGTGGTACAGTAAATGAAAATGGTTGGGAACTACCGTCCTAAATGACTAATGTGTTCATCAAAGCAGTGAGTTTGGGGCATGTTTTTTGTCTTATTCCATGTGAAAGAGAGCTCTGCTTTATATTCAGGGAGCATTAGGTTCAGGTATGGATTGCCTGTATAGGTTCAACAATGCAGCTAAATGCTGTAATCCTCTGTGCAACGTCAAACTACATGAACATTAAATGTTTGCTTATCCAATGTGACAGGTAATGCGTCTTTAGGGAATTGTTCCAAGTTTCAAAGGATTACTGTGCTGTGTGAGAGCAATTTGGCTGCTATTTGACTTTGTCTCCTTGTTTTTAAGATGAGAGTATAATGCCGTTGGAGCCCCCGATACAGAAACACAACTGACTGAGCTATTGTGACCAGCCCGTAGCTAATGCTACATGTTCATCATCAGAAATGTATTTACAAATAAATCACTATTCTTCACAGTGTAGTCAATGTGCAGTCGTGGGAGCACACTTTTGGCCTTACCCTCAATTTTATAGTAGAAGGTTTGTTTTGGCTCATATCAAGAGGAAGTTAAAGGAGGTGTCAGACTCTGAAGAGGAAGTGCACATTTTCTCTGTCCCTGCTGAGGGTGCTGACTTGGCCCACAGGACACTTATTTACTTAGTGTATTTCCTGAATAGATAATCCACTGCCAGGGGGAAAGGGTACAGCACGTTACTGTTAGAATCCATCAACATTGACAGGACTAGCCCTGGATGGCTACAAACAAGACGGAGCCCCATCCAGCTGCTCAGGGCCAATGCAGGCCTAACTTGACTTGAGATGTTCTTTGTGCTCAACTAGAGTGTTCCAGTGCATGATTTACACAAAACGTTATCAGCTGTTTCAAATGTACTGTCTCTCAGTCCAAGCTGCTTTAGAATGCATGTAGCACCCGACCTTACCCCGGCCCAACTGTAGCTCATGGGTATGGATGAGCTCCACTTAACCTCCATGGCTCATTCATTCAGCACCTCCTAATATCTGAGATCAAGCTGAAGGAAAGATGCACCACTTCGGCTGCACATGAATAGTGATTCTGCAGCTGTCTGATCACATCAGTGTTGTGCACAGGTTTGACTGATCAACAGTGAGGCAGGCTTTGCATGAAAATGAAGAAGGAACCAGACTGGTACTGAGCAGGATTTGTGATGCACCCATTCTGTTCTATGGTTCTGTTCTAGCTAATACCGTTCAAGTAGATTCCTTCTGTAGCTAATTTAACTAACAGGATTGCAATTGTGAATGGCTGATCTTTTGGCTGGTCTTTTAGTTAGTATCTCTCCACAGAGACCACCAGTGTAACTTTATGAGAGAGACAGAAGATGTATTGCTGTTTTCACAGCCCTATCCCCCAGACTCCTCTCTTCTCTCTCCATCCAATCAATAAAGGGCTGTGTCTCTTCTGCTGCTTGGCACTCTCCCCTCAAATGTGTTGGCGCATCTACTCAGGTACTGTTGTGTTTCAGTGTTTTAAAACACCACAGGGATTAAGGTCTTGTGTTTGTGTGGTTTTCTGCTTGTCTCTATAGTGATGTGATTATCTACACCGGATACATTACACAGATTACAACAAATGGACAATGCCATGACGCGGTGTCACAATCGTAAGCATTTTCAACCTCTCCCTGAACCAGTCTGTAATACCTACATGTATCAAGCAGACCATCATAGTCCCTGTGCCCAAGAACGCCAAGGTAACCTGTCTAAATGTCTATCGCCCCGTAGCACTCACATCTTTAGCCACGAAATGCTTTCAAAGGCTGGTCATGGCTCACATCAACACCATTATCCCAGACAAAGGAGCTGATAGTGGACTACAAGAAACTGAGGGCCAAGCACGCCCCCATCCACATCGACGGGACTGTAGTGGAGTGGGTCAAGAGCTTCAAGTTCCTTGGTGTCCACATCACTAAGGAATTAACATGCACCAAACACACCAACACAGTTGTGAAGAAGGGATGACAATGCCTCTTCCCCCTCAGGAGGCTGAAAAGATTTGTCATGGGCCCTCAGATCCTCAAAAAGTTCTACAGCTGTACCATTAAGAGCATCTTGACTGGCTGCATCACTGCTTGGTATGGCACTGCTTGGCATCAAAACCGCAAGGCACTACAGAGGGTAGTGCATACGGCCCATTACGTAACTGGGGCCGAGATCCATGCCATCCAGGACCTCTATACCAGGTGGTGTCAAGATGAAGGTCCAAAAAACTGTCAAAGACTCCAGCCACCCAAGTCACAGACTGTTCTCTTTGCTACCGCAAGGCAAGCGGTACCGATTGGCCAAGTCTGGAACCAACAGGACCCTGAAGAGCTTCTACTCCCAAGCCATAAGATAGCTACGTAGTTAGTTAAATAGTTAACCAAGTAGCTACCTGGACTATCTGCATTGACCCTCTTTGCACTAACTCTTTTGACTTATCACATACGCTGCTGCTACTGTTAATTATTTATCTGGTTGCCTAATCACTTTACCCCTACCTATACAGTAAAATCAGAATGTATTCACACCCCTTGACTTTTTCAACATTTTCTTATGTTATAGCCTGAATTTAAAATGGTTTAAATTCAGATTTTGTGTCACTGGCCTATACACTATACCCCATAATGTCAAAGTGAAATTATACTTTTCTAAATGTTCTACAGTATTCAACCCCTTTATTATGCAAGCCTAAATATGTTCAGGAGTATGAATGTGCTTAACAAATCACGTAAGTTGCATGGACTCACTCTGTGTGCAATAATAGTGCTTAACATGATTTTATTATGACCAGCTCCTGTCTGTACCCCACACATACAATTATCTGTTAGGTCACTCAGTCAATCAGTGAATTTCAAACACTGATTCAACCACAAAGACCAGGGAGGTTTTCGCCTCGCAAAGAAGGGCACCTATTGGTAGATGGGTAAAAATGTGATGGGGAAAACTAAGGATGGATCAACAACATTGTAGTTACACCACAATACTAACCTAATTGACAGAGTGAAAAGAAGAAGTGTCACGTTCCTGACCTGTTTTCTGTTGTTTGGTATGTGTTTATTGGTCAGGGCGTGAGTTTTGGGTGGGCAGTCTATGTTTTCTGTTTCTATGTTGGTTTTGGGTTGCCTGGTATGGCTCTCAATTAGAGGCAGGTGTTTGACGTTTCCTCTGATTGAGAGTCATATTAAGGTAGGTTGTTCTCACTGTTTGTTTGTGGGTGATTGTCGTCCGTGTCTGTGTCTGCGCACCACACGGGACTGTAGCGTTCGTTTGTAATAGTCTGTTCCTGTTCGTGCGTTCTTCATGTTTTATGTAAGTTCTCTCGTTCAGGTCTGTCTACTTCGTTTTGTTGTTTTGTAAAATTATCAAGTGTTCTTCGTGTGTTTAGTTTCGTCTTGTTAATAAAGTATCATTATGTATTCACAACCCGCTGCACGTTGGTCCAATCCTTGCTACTCCTCTTCGGATGAAGAGAAGGAGGAGGCTCGTTACAGAATCACCCACCAAACCCAGATCAAGCAGCGGGTTAACGGACAGCAACGACAGCGCAAGAAGGAGGAATGGACATGGGAGGATGTTTTGGACGGTAAGGGTTGCTACACATGGGAGGAGATCCTGGCTGGAAAGGATCGCCTCCCATGGGAACAGCTGGAGGCAGCTCGGAGAGCGGAGGAAACCGGAGAGAGGAACCGGCGTTATGAGGGGACGCGTCTAGCACGGAAGCCCGAAAAGCCCGTGAGTACTACCCAAAAAATTCTTGGGGGGGGGCTAAGAGGTAGTGGGCCGAGGGCAGGTAGGAGACCTGCGCCCACTTCCCAGGCTAACCGTGGAGAGCGGGAGTACGGGCAGACACCGTGTTACGCAGTAGAGCGCACGGTGTCTCCTGTACGTGTTCATAGCCCGGTGCGGGTTATTCCACCTCCCCGCACTGGTAGGGCTAGATTGGGCATTGAGCCAAATGTCATGGAGCCGGCCCTACATATCTGGCCACCAGTACGTCTCCTCGGGCCGGCTTACATGGCACCAGCCTTACGCATGGTGTCCCCGGTTCGCCTACATAGCCCGGTGCGGGTTATTCCACCTCCCCGCACTGGTCAGGCGACGGGGAGCATACAACCAGGTAAGGTTGGGCAGGTTCAGTGCTCAAGGGAGCCAGTACGCCTACACGGTCCGGTATATCCGGCGCCACCTTCCCGCCCCAGCTCAGTACCACCAGTGCCTGCACCACGCACCAAGCCTCATGTGCGTCCTCAGAGCCCTGTACGCACTGTTCCTCCTCCACGCACTCTCCCTGTGGTGCGTGTCTCAAGCCCAGTGCCTCCAGTTTCGGCACCACGCAGCAAGCCTCCTGTGCGTCTCCAGAGCCCTGTACGCACTGTTCCTTCTCCCCGCACTCGCCCTGAGGTGCGTGCCCTCAGCCCGGTACCTCCAGTTCCGGCACCACGCACCAGGCCTACTGTGCGCCTCAGCGGGTCAGAGTCGGCCGTCTGCCCAACGCTTTCTGCACTGCCTGTCTGCCCAGCTCCGTCTGAGCCATCCGTCTGCCCAGCTCCGTCTGAGCCATCCGTCTGCCCAGTGCCGTCTGAGCCATCTGTCTGCCCAGCGCCGTCTGAGCCATCTGTCTGCCCAGCGCCGTCTGAGCCATCCGTCTGCCCAGCGCCTTCTGAGCCATCCGTCTGCCCAGCGCCTTCTGAGCCATCCGTCTGCCCAGCGCCTTCTGAGCCATCCGTCTGCCCAGCGCCTTCTGAGCCATCCGTCTGCCCAGCGCCTTCTGAGCCATCCGTCTGCTCAGCGCCTTCTGAACCATCCGTCTGCCCAGCGCCTTCTGAGCCATCCGTCTGCCACGAGCCATTAGAGCCGCCCGTCTGTCCCGAGCCATTAGAGCCGTCCGTCAGTCAGGAGCCGCTAGAGCCGTCCGTCAGTCAGGAGCTGCCAGAGCCGCCAGCCAGTCAGGAGCTGCCAGAGCCGCCAGCCAGTCAGGAGCTGCCAGAGCCGCCAGCCAGTCAGGAGCTGCCAGAGCCGCCAGCCAGTCAGGAGCTGCCAGAGCCGCCAGCCAGTCAGGAGCTGCCAGAGCTGCCCTACAGTCATGAGCTGCCCTACAGTCATGAGCTGCCCTACAGTCATGAGCTGCCCTTCAGTCATGAGCTGCCCTTCAGTCATGAGCTGCCCTACAGTCATGAGCTGCCCTACAGTCATGAGCTGCCCTCCAGTCATGAGCTGCCCTCCAGTCATGAGCTGCCCTCCAGTCATGAGCTGCCCTCCAGTCATGAGCTGCCCTCCAGTCATGAGCTGCCCTCCAGTCATGAGCTGCCCTCCAGTCATGAGCTGCCACTCAGTCCGGAGCTGCCACTCAGTCCGGAGCTGCCACTCAGTCCGGAGCTGCCACTCAGTCCGGAGCTGCCACTCAGTCCGGAGCTGCCACTAGTACAGAGTTGTCCCTCTGTCCTAAGCTACCTCTCTGTCCGGAGCTACCTCTCTGTCCGGAGCTACCTCTCTGTCCGGAGCTACCTCTCTGTCCGGAGCTACCTCTCTGTCCTGAGCTACCTCTCTGTCCTGAGCTACCTCTCTGTCCTGAGCTACCTCTCTGTCCTGAGCTACCTCTCTGTCCTGAGCTGTCTCCTCTATGTAGGAGGGGCCTTAGTGAAGGTTCCTGGACCATGGTCGGGGGCGAGGGTCGCCACTCAAAGGACGCTAAGGAGGGGGACAAAGACAGTGGTGGAGTGGTGTCCTCGTCCGCCGCCGGAGCCGCCACCGCGGACAGATGCCCACCCAGACCCTCCCCTTGAGTTGTAGGGGTGCGCCCGGAGTTCGCACCTTGAGGGGGGGGGTTCTGTCACGTTCCTGACCTGTTTTCTGTTGTTTGGTATGTGTTTATTGGTCAGGGCGTGAGTTTTGGGTGGGCAGTCTATGTTTTCTGTTTCTATGTTGGTTTTGGGTTGCCTGGTATGGCTCTCAATTAGAGGCAGGTGTTTGACGTTTCCTCTGATTGAGAGTCATATTAAGGTAGGTTGTTCTCACTGTTTGTTTGTGGGTGATTGTCGTCCGTGTCTGTGTCTGCGCACCACACGGGACTGTAGCGTTCGTTTGTAATAGTCTGTTCCTGTTCGTGCGTTCTTCATGTTTTATGTAAGTTCTCTCGTTCAGGTCTGTCTACTTCGTTTTGTTGTTTTGTAAAATTATCAAGTGTTCTTCGTGTGTTTAGTTTCGTCTTGTTAATAAAGTATCATTATGTATTCACAACCCGCTGCACGTTGGTCCAATCCTTGCTACTCCTCTTCGGATGAAGAGAAGGAGGAGGCTCGTTACAAGAAGGCCTGTCCAGAATAAAAATATTAATGCATCCTGTTTGCAACAAGGCTCTAAAGTAATACTGTAAAAGATGTGGCAAAGCAATTAACGTTTTGTCCTGAATACAAAGTGTTATGTTTGTGGCAAATCCAATACAACACATTACTGAGTACCACTCTCCATATTTTCAAACATAGTGGTGGCTGCATCATGTTATCAGTATGCTTGTAATCATTAAGGACTGGGGAGTTTTTCATGATAAAAAAATAAACAGAATGGAGCTAAGCACAGGCAAATTCCTAGAGGTAAATCTGGTTCAGTCTGCTTTCCACCAGACACTGGGAGATGAATTCACCTTTCAGCAGGAAAATAACCTAAAACACAAGGCCAAATCTAACTGGAGTTGCTTACCAAGAAGACAGTGAATGTTCCTGCATGGCAGGGTTAAAGTTTTGACTGAAATCTGCTATTGAAATTGGTTGTCTAGCAATGATCAACAACCAATTTGACAGAACTTGAAGAATTTTGAAAAGAATAATGGGCAAGTGTTGCACAATCCAGGTGTGGAAAGCTCTTAAAGACTTATCCAGAAAGACTCACAGCTGTAATCAATGCCAAAGGCGCTTCTACAAAGTATTGACTCAGGGGTGTGAATACTTATGAAAATTTGATATTTAGCATGTGACAAATACATTTAGATTTATTCAATTTTTTATTTGAGCTGGGCGTTGATGTTTTTCATTATATTCATGTTAGCTGACGGTGAAAGTATTGGATTTGCTGTTTTGTTATTTCAGTCAGTTTGTGCATAGTTAATGCTTTAAACATCATTGGGAGATAGGACTGGATAGTGTCAGCGAGCTAGCTGAGGACCCACAACCACACTGCAGGGACCTTTAGAGGCAAAGGAAGGGAGAGTGGTCTTAAGACTATGAAGCCTCATCCTTAATGGGTGCATTAATCAAAATGTGCTGTGGCACCAAGGACTCAGAGGACACGTTGTATGAGGGTACCTTTATCATGAGCTCACACACTGTAGTCTTAATTAAATAGAATGTATAGTCACACACACCTCTCACTAAACAGCCTCCTTCTCTAGTATTTTCTCCCTCTCTCCATGTTCTACTGTGGAGGTAGCGAGTGATCTTTGAGCAACTTTCAGGACCAATTAGGGTTAATTGCCTTGCGCAAGGTCACATCAACATATTTTTAACCTAGTCGGCTCGGGGATTCAAACCAGCAACCTTTGTGTTACTGGCCCAATGCTCGTAATCACTAGACTACCTGCCACCCTGTTATGCAGTGCAGCAGAGCTGAGTGGGAGAATCAGTTCACAACTAAAGAGTGTGGATGTCCTTCCCTGGCGAGATCAATATTGTGGGTAAAGGATGAACAGGGAGACTGTATGTAAATCTGACAGAGGTCAAATCGATTTACCTCGCACCCCCCCTACATGCACACACACACACGCGCACACCATACACACACACGCACACACACACACACACAGAGAGATGGAACAGGAAGGGAGACTCTTTCTAACAACACGTTTTCTCTTTCTCGATTTCTGAACTCAATAAAAATCTATGTCGTTTACGATAATTGTATGATTAATAACTACAGCAACAATATGTTTAGAGAGCAATTTGAATGCCAAACAGAGCATGCATATAAATAAAAATCCATCTTTAAAAAGCTTTGAGATCTTATGAGAAGCACTAGCTACATACTGTAAATGCAATTCATGGCCCATTTCTATAAAGCACCAAGACAGGGACTAATTCATTACATGCACTTGGATAGGTCAATATAAACTCATGAAGCAGAATAAACTGCTGTGCACATTCCGAGGCCATGCCTGCTGATTAAACGATCCGGGCTGTGGCTAATGATATAAGCCGCTCTATCTGCTCCCCAATGGGCATCTCTCATACTGGGTCATCCCGCCAAAGGTAAATTAAGAAACTTTCATGGCTAATGTATTTTTACATACAGGACTATAGTACAGTATGCATGCCTGCCATGAATGTGATCAGAATGACGGTCAGGTGTACATACTGCATAATAAGCTGAAAATGTTATCTAGCTAACACGGTGCTATCCAGATCCATAAAGTATAGGGGTTCTACAAATATAGGATACAGAAGGAAACTAATCCTGCAACAACAGGACATTTGAATT
This sequence comes from Salvelinus namaycush, assembly GCF_016432855.1. Taxonomy (NCBI): domain Eukaryota; kingdom Metazoa; phylum Chordata; class Actinopteri; order Salmoniformes; family Salmonidae; genus Salvelinus; species Salvelinus namaycush. The sequence goes on along the minus strand of NC_052322.1, from coordinate 36,021,554 downwards.
ACTTTGTGGATTATAGTTAATGGACATTTTTGAAAAATCAAGTCTGAAATTTCGAAGTGGAAATTACAAATTTCAGAAGCCTTTTTACACCTCAAATACACTATACATTTTTTTCTGCATTGCAGGAAAGTTCTCCTGCAACAGGGTGATCAAATTAATATCCTACATCTGTACCTAGCAAGATCATAGTGTAAATGCTTATTAGACACCAATATGTCAATACGGGCAGTTCCATGACATGCCATGCTTTGTGAGAGATTACATTCCAAGACTTCGATCTTACATAACCTATTCACCATATTCTGTGTTATACTGACTTTTACAAACACGTCTACATTATGCTGAATCATTGAATGCACAGTTTTGTTACATAACACAGAACACAGCAGTAGCTCCATGTAAATCACATAGAAGAAAAAATATAGTGCAACTTGTTACCAAAGAGCCAGAGCTATATAGGCCATAAACTGCTAATTCACTGCACTCCCAGTGCTCAGAGTAGGAGGAAGCCCCCCCCCCCCCCCCCCCCCCCCGCATCTTAGATTTGTGCCTTAGGGCAACTTCTAGCCAGAGCCCCTGTACTGTTGGCTGATGTGGTTGGTTTGGCTTTAATGTAATGCAGCACACACACTGCATGTCCTGTATTAGTTTCGGTGTGCAGCGATATGCCAGGTTGACTGTGCTGTGCTGTGCTGTGTGTTCTAGTGATGGCAGGTGTGGTCGATTGTTGTGTGCTGCCTGGCGCTGATGCACTGCAGTGGATCTTTAGTATTCCTCTCCTGCCTTCTGAGAAGGGTCTCCTCTGGGACTGGAGTGGAGCCAGTGCCCATATCTAACACCGCTCCCTTCATATCTCTCTCTCTCTCTCTCTCTCTCTCTCTCTCTCTCTCTCTCTCTCTCTCTCTCTCTCTCTCTCTCTCTCTCTCTCTCTCTCTCTCTCTCTCTCTCTCTCTCTCTCTCTCTCTCTCTCTCTCTCTCTCTCTATCTCTCTCTATCTCTCTCTCCATCCACCCCTCCCTCCCTTCATGCTATTAATAGGCCCTGCGCACAGACTCTGTGTCAGGCAGCTGACAGGGGCAGCTGACAGGGGCCACAATCAGAACCCCGTGCCAGGCGGGAGAGGGGACAGGGCAGGCAATCCAAAAAGTATCGATTGGACGACTGGGCATGTGTGTATGTGTGTGTGAACTGCTTAAAAACCCCTCTATATTCCTGAACAGTGAAATAACACCTAATATCTAAATCACACTGATGTTTGACTTTCTATGAGGTTCTCTGTGTGATATGATAAATATTCACCAAGATGATGAATACACACAATTTAGAATCTCTGGTTCCATTTGTCATTCCCAGCATGAACCCTTCCCACACAAAGCCTGTACAGATCCATCTAAAGAGAGCATTTCCTGGCTCTAGCGACTACCCCATGTGTGCTAACATAATTCAATCCTGAACGATGAATCATTTCTCCAAGCTAACATCATTTATTAACAAACAGCACATTCATATTAATCGAAATCCAATCATTTCACTCCTTCTGTTAAAATAACCTGGGTCTGTCATTAAAAACTACATATTGAGAAAGTCATTGTTCAGTGTTACCAATGTCTGTGTTTTGCAAACATTCATATCAATTAAATATTTTCCCCATTTGAATCAACATCTCTCTTTTAAGGATTATGTGTGTGTGTGTGTGTGTGTGTGTGTGTGTGTGTGTGTGTGTGTGTGTGTGTGTGTGTGTGTGTGTGTGTGTGTGTGTGTGTGTGTGTGTGTGTGTGTGTGTGTGTGTGTGTGTGTGTTTCTCTGTTAAGCCTTGGGGTGCTGTCTGTGTGTTTCTCTGTTAAGCCTTGGGGTGCTGTCTGTGTGTTTCTCTGTTAAGCCTTGGGGTGCTGTCTGTGTGTTTCTCTGTTATTAACCCTTAGGGTGCTGTCTGTGTGTTGCAGGCGATGGGAACCCCAAGGAGAGCAGTCCCTTCATCAACAGCAGCAGTGCCAGTGATGTGGAGAAGAGCCAGCAGTACGATGGCAAGAACATGGCCCTGTTTGAGGTCTGTAACATGAGGCTCCTTCACTTGCTTACCTATAATTACACTATAATTAACTTAGTAATGATCTAGTAATTATCAAATTGCTTTGTTCCATTGGTTTCGATGAAACAAGCACCTACAGTATATACGAAGCCTTGCTTACTTACTTACCATCTGACAGCAGGTGGGTTGAATTCTTTGAAATAAGAACTGGCTTAATCATATAGTTTCTCAGTTGTCAATATCAGCTGTAAAATTCAATATTACCTGCATGTTTCCTACTGTGTTTTGTCCTCTGGTATAGTGATATGGTGTGTCTGTCCACCTTTCTCTCTGTCCTGCAGGAGGAGATGGACAACAGTCCTATGGTGTCGTCCATACTTAGTAGTCTGGCCAACTATTCCAACCTGCCTCAGGGCAGCAAAGAGCACGAGGAGGCCGAGAACGAGGAGGGGGCGGCACCATCCAAAAAAAAACCTGCTGTCAAGGTACTCCATCTAATCTAACTAAAGTCTTGTCCTAAACATAAACATTAGCTGAAGTTTGACTTGATCTGAGGTGGCAGAGTGTATCCCTCCCAGGTCTCCATCCTCCACCTGGACGAAAAGAGGGCCTGGACAGGATGTTATTGATGATGCTGTCTGCCATGTTTAGGCCTGGAAAGGATGTTATTGATGACGCTGTCGGCCATGTTTAGGCCTGGACAGGACGTTATTGATGACGCTGTCGGCCATGTTTAGGCCTGGACAGGACGTTATTGATGACGCTGTCGGCCATGTTTAGGCCTGGACAGGACGTTATTGATGACGCTGTCGGCCATGTTTAGGCCTGGACAGGACGTTATTGATGACGCTGTCGGCCATGTTTAGGCCTGGACAGGACGTTATTGATGACGCTGTCGGCCATGTTTAGGCCTGGACAGGACGTTATTAATGATGCTGTCTGCCATGTTTAGGCCTGGACAGGACGTTATTGATGACGCTGTCGGCCATGTTTAGGCCTGGACAGGACATTATTAATGACGCTGTCGGCCATGTTTAGGCCTGGACAGGACGTTATTGATGACGCTGTCGGCCATGTTTAGGCCTGGACAGCACGTTATTAATGACGCTGTCTGCCATGTTTAGGCCTGGACAGGACGTTATTAATGATGCTGTCTGCCATGTTTAGGCCTGGACAGGACATTATTGATGACGCTGTCGGCCATGTTTAGGCCTGGACAGGACATTATTAATGACGCTGTCGGCCATGTTTAGGCCTGGACAGGACATTATTGATGACGCTGTTGGCCATGTTTAGGCCTGGACAGAACATTATTGATGACGCTGTCGGCCATGTTTAGGCCTGGACAGCACGTTATTAATGACGCTGTCTGCCATGTTTAGGCCTGGACAGGACGTTATTAATGATGCTGTCTGCCATGTTTAGGCCTGGACAGGACGTTATTGATACACTGTCGGCCATGTTTAGGCCTGGACAGGACATTATTGATGACGCTGTCGGCCATGTTTAGGCCTGGACAGGACATTATTGATAACGCTGTCGGCCATGTTTAGGCCTGGACAGGACATTATTGATGACGCTGTCGGCCATGTTTAGGCCTGGACAGGACATTATTGATGGCTGTGCACGCTGTCCTTTTCCTTCCCCGCCGATTCACAGCCGTTTGGTTGCCATTTATCGGGCCTGAGCAGGGCTGGTTGACGTTTATTACCATGAATCTTGTCCTGGAGGCAGAACTGAGCCATTTCCCCTTAGAAAGGCCAGCTGCAAATTCAAAATTGGCTATATTGTAAGAATTCATAATTAGTTCTTTGGTCTTAAAAACTTCTTGTCAATAGGGGGGCGCTGTTTTCATTTTGGAAAAAATCGTGCCCAATTTAAACGGCCTCGTACTCTGTTCTAGATCATACAATATGCATATTATTATTACTATTGGATAGAAAACACTCTGAAGTTTCTAAAACTGTTTGAATTATATCTGTGAGTAAAACAGAACTCATTTGGCAGCAAGCTTCCATACAGGAAGTGAAAAATCTGAAAACGAGGCTCTGTTTCAGGGCCTGCCTATTCAACTGGCTTTTATTTATCGATATGTATGCACTTCATACGCCTTCCACTAGATGTCAACAGGCAGTGGAAGGTGGAATGGGGTGTCTAGCTTGATCTTAGGCCGAATAAGAGCTTTTGGAGTGACAGGTCCGGTATTTTCTTTGTCTTCGACGGCGCGCGGGGGAGCTCGACATTGTCTTCTGAAAAGCGTTCGGTATACACGGCAAATATCTCCGGCTCTGATTTTATTTGATACATATGATAAAAACATCATAAAGTAGTTTTTTTCAACCGAGTTTTATCAGTTTATTCAACGTTTATTGGGACTTTTGGAGTTTTCCGTTCTTTGCGCCAAGAGAGTATGGGAATGTTAGCAACCTTGGCTAGCATTGTGGCGCGAATTCGACAGAAGAAATGGACATTCTAAAACCAAACAACGATTTATTCTGGAAATAGGACTCCTTGTACAACATTCTGATGGAAGCTCAGCAAAAGTAAGAAAACATTTATGATGTTATTTCGTATTTCTGTGTAATATGTTGATGCCTATTCTCCGCCGTGTTGGTGAGTGCTGTCTCACAATAACCCAAGCTGTATGTTGTGGTAAAGTTATTTTTAAAAATCTAACACAGCGGTTGCATTAAGAACCAGTGTATCTTTCAGATTTTTCACTTCCTGTATGGAAGTTTGCCGCCAAATGAGTTCTGTTTTACTCACAGATATAATTCAAACAGTTTTAGAAACTTCAGAGTGTTTTCTATCCAATAGTAATAATAATATGCATATTGTATGATCTAGAACAGAGTACGAGGCCGTTTAAATTGGGCACGATTTTTTCCAAAGTTGCCATACAACAAGTATTTTTATGTAAAGTTTATGATGAGTTCTTTGGTCAGATTAGGTGAGTGTCCAAAATATCTCCGGACATTCTGGGGAAATTACGGCTACGTATTCACAATGTATAACCACGATTTGCAGCTCTAAATATGCACATTTTCGAACAAAACATAAATGTATTGTATAACATGATGTTATAAGACTGTCATCTGATGAAGTTGTCCAAAGGTTAGTGATTAATTTTATATCTATTGCTGGTTTTTGCGAAAGCTACCTTTGCGGTGAATAAATGCGTTTGTGTGTTTGGCTATTGTGGTAAGCTAATATAATTCTATATTGTGTTTTCGCTGTAAAACACTTAAAAAATCGGAAATATTGGCTGGATTCACAAGATGTTTATCTTTCATTTGCTGTACACCATGTATTTTTCATAAATGTTTTATGATGAGTATTTATGAATTTCACGTTGCTCTCTGTAATTATTCTGGCTGCTTTGGTGCTATTTTTGATGGTGGCTGCAATGTAAAACTATGATTTATACCTCAAATATGCACATTTTCGAACAAAACATAAATGTATTGTATAACATGTTATAAGACTGTCATCTGATGAAGTTGTTCAAGGTTAGTGATTCATTTTATCTCTATTTTGTCGGTTTTGTGAAAGCTGCCTATGCGGTGGAAACATGGTGAAAATATGCGGTTGTGTGTTTGGCTATTGTGGTTAGCTAATAGAAATACATATTGTGTTTTTGCTGTAAAACATTTAAAAAATCGGAAATGATGGCTGGATTCACAAGATGTTTATCTTTCATTTGCTGTATTGGACTTGTGATTTCATGAAAATTATATTATATGATATCCCTGTCCCGTTAGGCAAGGCTATGCTAGTCAGCTTTTTTGATGAGGAGGATCCCGGATCCCGGGAGGGTGATGAAGTAGAGGTTTTAAGTAAAGTTTATGGTTAGGCATTATGGTTATCAGTGTGGTTAAGGTTAGGGTTAAGATTAGGTTGCATCACATCCGGCCGTGATTGGAAGTCCCATAGGGCGGAGCACAATTGACCCAGCGTCATCCGGGTTTGGCCAGGGTAGGCCGTCATTGTAAATAAGAATTTGTTCTTAACTGACTTGCATAGTTAAATAAAGGTTACAGGTTTAAAATCTAATTTTATGACTTTGTGGCTGTGCAAGCTAGTCACCACTCTGCAGAGCTGCATCCAGAACAAGATTTATGAAGAAAAATGCTAACCTGCCTTAGCAGGGCCACATTAGGCCTGTTACCCCAGCACATGTGCAGTGGAGCATAACCCTGAGACGACAAGCTTCTCTCTCAGCCTGTCTTGTTACACTGATACAACAAGCTGCTCTCTCAGCCTGTCTTGTTACCCTGATACAACAAGCTACTCTCTCAGCCTGTCTTGTTACCCTGACACAACAAGCTGCTCTCTCAGCCGGTCTTGTTACCCTGATACAACAAGCTGCTCTCTCAGCCTGTCTTGTTACCCTGACACAACAAGCTGCTCTCTCAGCCGGTCTTGTTACCCTGATACAACAAGCTGCTCTCTCAGCCGGTCTTGTTACCCTGATACAACAAGCTGCTCTCTCAGCCGGTCTTGTTACCCTGATACAACAAGCTTCTCTCTCAGCCTGTCTTGTTACCCTGATACAACAAGCTGCTCTCTCAGCCTGTCTTGTTACCCTGATACAACAAGCTGCTCTCTCAGCCTGTCTTGTTACCCTGATACAACAAGCTGCTCTCTCAGCCTGTTTTGTTACCCTGATACAACAAGCTGCTCTCTCAGCCTGTCTTGTTACCCTGACACAACAAGCTACTCTCTCAGCCTGTCTTGTTACCCTGACACAACAAGCTTCTCTCTCAGCCGGTCTTGTTACCCTGACACAACAAGCTGCTCTCTCAGCCTGTCTTGTTACCCTGATACAACAAGCTGCTCTCTCAGCCTGTCTTGTTACGCTGACATAACAAGCTGCTCTCTCAGCCTGTCTTGTTACGCTGACATAACAAGCTTCTCTCTCAGCCGGTCTTGTTACCCTGACACAACAAGCTGCTATCTCAGCCTGTCTTGTTACCCTGATACAACAAGCTGCTCTCTCAGCCGGTCTTGTTACCCTGACACAACAAGCTACTCTCTCAGCCTGTCTTGTTACCCTGATACAACAAGCTGCTCTCTCAGCCGGTCTTGTTACCCTGACACAACAAGCTACTCTCTCAGCCTGTCTTGTTACCCTGATACAACAAGCTGCTCTCTCAGCCTGTCTTGTTACCCTGACACAAATCAAATCAAATTGTAGTTGCCACATTCTTCATAAACAACAGGTGTAGACTAACAGTGACATGCTTACTTACGGGCCCAACAATGCAGAGAGAAAAAAATAGAAGTAATAGAAAAATAAAAAAATAATAACACCAGGAATAAATACACAATGAGTAATGATAACTTGGCTATATACACGGGGTACCAGTACCGAGTCGATGAGCAGGAGTACGAGGTAATTGAGGTAGCTATGTACATATGGGGGATAAAGGGATAAAGTGACTAGGCAACAGGATACATTATAAACAGAAGCAGCAGCGTATGAGATAAGTCAAAAGAGTTAATGCAAAAAGGGTCAATGTAGATAGTCCGGGTAGCTACTAGGTTAACTATTTAACTAACTATTCAGGAGTCTTACGGCTTGGGTGTAGAAGCTGTTCAGGGTCCTGTTGGTTCCAGACACGGCATCCGTACCGCTTGCCGTGTGGCATCAGAGAGAACAGTCTATGACTTGGGTGGCTGGAGTCTGTGACAATTTTTAGGGCCTTCCTCTGACACCGCCTGATATAGCAACCTGGTCTCAGAGCACTTCGTATTATTCTGTACATAACTACTCCATTTAGTATTATATGTTACGTTTCGTAGGTATATATTAATTTGTGGATGTCCATCACCGATTTTGTACAATGTGTTACAAATTATAATTCGTATTATATGTTACGAATTTGCAAGACGTACAATAAGTTACGATTCTGCAAAATGTATGAAATCTTACAAATTCTAGCTAGGTGGCTAACGTTAGTTAGCTGGCTAATGTTAGCTAGGCTGGGGGTTAGGGTTAAGGGTAAATTTAGGAGTTAGGTTAAAGGGTTAAGGTTAGGGTTAGGGTTAAGGGGAACGGTTAGCTAAAAGGGTTACGATTAGGGTTAGGGTTAAGGGAAGAGTTAGCTAACATCCTAAGTAATTGCAAAGTAGCTAAAAAGTAATAAGTAGTTAAAGTTGCTAATTAGCTGAAATGCTCAAGTTGTCCGTGATGAGATTCGAAATCGCAACCTTCAAGTTGCTAGACATTTGCATTATATGCAAACCTATCCACCCCGACCAACCACCCTACTTTTGTATGTTCCTTATGTAACCATCTGTGTTATGTAACCATACCAAACATAACATAACATACTAATTTCAGTGTCTCAGATTTACGTTTACTATGTTAAGTCTAGTCTATGAGAGCAGGCTGTGTAAAGAGGTCCTGGATGGCAGGGAGCTCTGCCGCAGTGATGTACTGGGCCGTATGCACTACCCTCTGTAGCGTCTTGCGGTCGGATGCCAAGCAGTTGCCATATACAACAAGCTGCTCTCTCGTCCTGTCATTACCCCGATACAACAAGCTGCTCTCTTGGCTTGTCGTTACCCTGATACAACAAGCTGCTCTCTCGTCCTGTCGTTACCCCGATACAACAAGCTGCTCTCTCGTCCTGTCGTTACCCCGATACAACAAGCTGCTCTCTCGTCCTGTCGTTACCCCGATACAACAAGCTTCTCTCTCGTCATGTCGTTACCCCTATACGACAAGCTGCTCTCTTGGCCTGTCTTGTTACCCCGATACAACAAGCTGATCTCTTGGCCTGTCTTGTTACCCCGATACAACAAGCTGCTCTCTTGGCCTGTCTTGTTACCCCGATACAACAAGCTGCTCTCTTGGCCTGTCGTTACCCCTATACAACAAGCTGCTCTCTTGGCCTGTCTTGTTACCCCGATACAACAAGCTGCTCTCTTGGCCTGTCTTGTTACCCCGATACAACAAGCTGATCTCTTGGCCTGTCTTGTTACCCCGATACAACAAGCTGCTCTCTTGGCCTGTCTTGTTACCCCGATACAACAAGCTGCTCTCTTGGCCTGTCTTGTTACCCCGATACAACAAGCTGATCTCTTGGCCTGTCTTGTTACCCCGATACAACAAGCTGATCTCTTGGCCTGTCTTGTTACCCTGATACAACAAGCTGATCTCTTGGCCTGTCTTGTTACCCCGATACAACAAGCTGATCTCTTGGCCTGTCTTGTTACCCCGATACAACAAGCTGCTCTCTTGGCCTGTCTTGTTACCCCGATACAACAAGCTGCTCTCTTGGCCTGTCGTTACCCCGATACAACAAGCTGCTCTCTTGGCCTGTCTTGTTACCCCGATACAACAAGCTGATCTCTTGGCCTGTCTTGTTACCCCGATACAACAAGCTGCTCTCTTGGCCTGTCTTGTTACCCTGGTCTGAGGCAGGTTACTGCATCATTTCCCTCCACTCTTTTTCTTGTTATCTGCATCTTCATTTGACAGCTTCTTCCAGCCAAGAGGCCAAAAGAGGCTGATATTGTCATGTTTTGTCTTTGATCATCATGTCTTGTCCCTGTGCTTCCCTCTGCTGGTCTTATTAGGTTCTTTCCCTCTTTCTATCCCTCTCTCTCCCCCTCCCTCTCTCCCTCTCTCGCTCTCTCTCTCTATCGTTCCGTTCCTGCTCCCAGCTGTTTCTCATTCTCCTAACGACCTCATTTACTCTTTCACACCTGTCCCCTATTTTGCCCTCTGATTAGAGTCCCTATTTCTTCCTCTGTTTTCCGCTTCTGTCCTTGTCGGATTCTTGTTTGATGTTTGCTGTTCTGTGTCCTTGTTCCGCCCTGTCGTGTTTTTGCCTTCTTCAGATGCTGCGTGTGAGCAGGTGTCTATGTCAGCTACGGCCTGTGCCTTCCTGAAGCGACCTGCAGTCTGTGGTCGCGTCTCCAGTCGTTCCTCTCTACTGACGAGAGGATTTCAGTTTCCTGTTTTGGATTTACCTTTGATAATATCCAGGAGAATCATTGTTTGTTTAATACTGGAATAAAGACTCTGTTTCTATTACGTCGCTTTTGGGTCCTCATTCACCAGCATAACAGAAGAATCCGACCAAGATGGACCCAGCGACTATGGATTCTCTCAACACTGCCGTCGAGTTCCAGGGAGCAATGCTCGGCAGACACGAGCAGGAATTGTTTGCTGCTCGTCATGCCGTTGAGACCCTGGCCGCTCAGGTCTCCGATCTCTCTGGACAGTTTCAGAGTCTTCGTCTCGTGCCACCAGCTACTTCCTGGTCTTCCGAGTCTCCGGAACCTAGGGTTAATAACCCACCATGTTACTCTGGGCAGCCCACTGAGTGTCGCTCCTTTCTCACCCAGTGTGATATTGTGTTCTCTCTCCAGCCCAACACGTACTCAAGAGAGAGAGCTCGGATCGCTTACGTCATATCACTCCTTACTGGTCGGGCTCGGGAGTGGGGCACAGCTATCTGGGAGGCAAGGGCTGAGTGTTCTAACGATTATCAGAACTTTAAAGAGGAGATGATACGGGTTTTTGATCGTTCAGTTTTTGGGAAGGAGGCTTCCAGGGCCCTGGCTTCCCTATGTCAAGGTGATCGATCCATAACGGATTACTCTATAGAGTTTCGCACTCTTGCTGCCTCCAGTGACTGGAACGAGCCGGCGTTGCTCGCTCGTTTTCTGGAGGGACTTCACGCTGAGGTTAAGGATGAGATTCTCTCCCGGGAGGTTCCTTCCAGCGTGGACTCTTTGATTGCACTCGCCATCCGCATAGAACGACGGATAGATCTTCGTCACCGAGCTCGTGGAAGAGAGCTCGCGTTAACGGTGCTTCCCCTCTCCGCATCTCAACCATCTCCTCCCACCGGCTCAGAGACTGAGCCCATGCAGCTGGGAGGTATTCGCATCTCGACTAAGGAGAGGGAACGGAGAATCACCAACCGCCTTTGCCTCTATTGCGGTTCTGCTGGACATTTTGTCATGTCATGTCCAGTAAAAGCCAGAGCTCATCAGTAAGCGGAGGGCTACTGGTGAGCGCTACTACTCAAGTCTCTCCATCAAGATCCTGTACTACCTTGTCGGTCCATCTACGCTGGACCGGTTCGGCTGCTTCCTGCAGTGCTTTGATAGACTCTGGGGCTGAGGGTTGTTTTATGGACGAAGCATGGGCTCGGAAACATGACATTCCTCTCAGACAGTTAGGGAAGCCCACGCCCATGTTCGCCTTAGATGGTAGTCTTCTCCCCAGTATCAGATGTGAGACACTACCTTTAACCCTCACAGTATCTGGTAACCACAGTGAGACCATTTCCTTTTTGATTTTTCGTTCACCTTTTACACCTGTTGTTTTGGGTCATCCCTGGCTAGTATGTCATAATCCTTCTATTAATTGGTCTAGTAATTCTATCCTATCCTGGAACGTTTCTTGTCATGTGAAGTGTTTAATGTCTGCTATCCCTCCTGTTTCTTCTGTCCCCTCTACTCAGGAGGAACCTGGTGATTTGACAGGAGTGCCGGAGGAATATCATGATCTACGCACGGTCTTCAGTCGGTCCAGAGCCAACTCTCTTCCTCCTCACCGGTCGTATGATTGTTGTATTGATCTCCTTCCGGGGACCACTCCCCCTCGGGGTAGACTATACTCTCTGTCGGCTCCCGAACGTAAGGCTCTCGAGGATTATCTGTCTGTTTCTCTCGACGCCGGTACCGTGGTGCCTTCTTCCTCTCCCGCCGGAGCGGGGTTTTTCTTTGTTAAGAAGAAGGACGGTACTCTGCGCCCCTGCGTGGATTATCGAGGGCTGAATGACATAACGGTTAAGAATCGTTATCCGCTTCCCCTTATGTCGTCAGCCTTCGAGATTCTGCAGGGAGCCAGGTGCTTTACTAAGTTGGACCTTCGTAACGCTTACCATCTCGTACGCATCAGAGAGGGGGACGAGTGGAAAACGGCGTTTAACACTCCGTTAGGGCATTTTGAATACCGGGTTCTGCCGTTCGGTCTCGCTAATGCTCCAGCTGTCTTTCAGGCATTAGTTAATGATGTACTGAGAGACATGCTGAACATCTTTGTTTTCGTTTACCTTGACGATATCCTGATTTTTTCACCGTCACTCGAGATTCATGTTCAGCACGTTCGACGTGTACTCCAGCGCCTTTTAGAGAATTGTCTCTACGTGAAGGCTGAGAAGTGCGCCTTTCATGTCTCCTCTGTCACATTTCTCGGTTCTGTTATTTCCGCTGAAGGCATTCAGATGGATCCCGCTAAGGTCCAGGCTGTCAGCGATTGGCCCGTTCCTAAGTCACGTGTCGAGTTGCAGCGCTTTCTCGGTTTCGCTAATTTCTATCGGCGTTTCATTCGTAATTTCGGTCAAGTGGCTGCCCCTCTCACAGCTCTGACTTCTGTCAAGACTTGCTTTAAGTGGTCCGGTTCCGCCCAGGGAGCTTTTGATCTCCTCAAGAAGCGTTTTACATCCGCCCCTATCCTTGTTACTCCTGACGTCACTAAACAATTCATTGTAGAGGTTGACGCTTCAGAGGTGGGCGTGGGAGCCATTCTGTCCCAGCGCTTCCATTCTGACGATAAGGTCCATCCTTGCGCTTACTTTTCTCATCGCCTGTCGCCATCGGAACGCAACTATGATGTGGGTAACCGCGAACTGCTCGCCATCCGCTTAGCCATAGGCGAATGGCGACAGTGGTTGGAGGGGGCGACCGTCCCTTTTGTCGTTTGGACTGACCATAAGAACCTTGAGTACATCCGTTCTGCCAAACGACTTAATGCACGTCAAGCTCGTTGGGCGTTGTTTTTCGCTCGTTTCGAGTTCGTGATTTCCTATCGCCCGGGAAATAAGAACACCAAGCCTGATGCCTTATCTCGTCTCTTTAGTTCTTCTGTGGCTTCTACCGACCCCGAGGGGATTCTCCCTGAAGGGCGTGTTGTCGGGTTGACTGTCTGGGGAATTGAGAGACAGGTAAAGCAAGCACTCACTCACACTGCGTCGCCGCGCGCTTGTCCTAGTAACCTTCTGTTCGTTCCTGTCTCTACTCGTCTGGCTGTTCTTCAGTGGGCTCATTCTGCCAAGTTAGCTGGCCACCCCGGCGTTCGGGGTACGCTTGCTTCTATTCGCCAGCGGTTTTGGTGGCCTACTCAGGAGCGGGACACGCGCCGTTTCGTGGCTGCTTGTTCGGACTGCGCGCAGACTAAGTCAGGTAACTCTCCTCCTGCCGGTCGTCTCAGACCGCTTCCCATTCCTTCTCGACCATGGTCTCACATCGCCTTAGACTTTATTACCGGTCTGCCTTCGTCTGCGGGGAAGACAGTGATTCTTACGGTTATCGATAGGTTCTCTAAGGCGGCACATTTCATTCCCCTCGCTAAGCTTCCTTCCGCTAAGGAGACGGCACAAATCATCATTGAGAATGTGTTCAGAATTCATGGCCTCCCGTTAGACGCCGTTTCAGACAGAGGCCCGCAATTCACGTCACAGTTTTGGAGGGAGTTCTGTCGTTTGATTGGTGCTTCCGTCAGTCTCTCTTCCGGGTTTCATCCCCAGTCTAACGGTCAAGCAGAAAGGGCCAATCAGTCGATTGGTCGCATATTACGCAGCCTTTCGTTTCGAAACCCTGCGTCTTGGGCAGAACAGCTCCCCTGGGCTGAGTACGCTCACAACTCGCTTCCTTCGTCTGCTACCGGGCTATCTCCATTTCAGAGTAGTCTTGGGTACCAGCCTCCTCTGTTCTCGTCCCAGCTCGCCGAGTCCAGCGTTCCCTCCGCTCAGGCTTTTGTCCAACGTTGTGAGCGCACCTGGAGGAGGGTCAGGTCTGCACTTTGCCGTTACAGGGCGCAGACTGTGAGAGCCGCCAATAAACGTAGGATTAAGAGTCCTAGGTATTGTCGCGGTCAGAGAGTGTGGCTTTCCACTCGTAACCTTTCCCTTACGACAGCTTCTCGCAAGTTGACTCCGCGGTTCATTGGTCCGTTCCGTGTCTCTCAGGTCGTCAATCCTGTCGCTGTGCGACTGCTTCTTCCGCGACATCTTCGTCGCGTCCACCCTGTCTTCCATGTCTCCTGTGTCAAGCCTTTTCTTCGCGCCCCCGTTCGTCTTCCCTCCCCCCCCCCCGTCCTTGTCGAGGGCGCACCTATTTACAAGGTACGGAGGATCATGGACATGCGTTCTCGGGGACGTGGTCACCAGTACTTAGTGGATTGGGAGGGTTACGGTCCTGAGGAGAGGAGTTGGGTTCCATCTCGGGACGTGCTGGACCGTTCGTTGATTGATGATTTCCTTCGTTGCCGCCAGGGTTCCTCCTCGAGTGCGCCAGGAGGCGCTCGGTGAGTGGGGGGGTACTGTCATGTTTTGTCTTTGATCATCATGTCTTGTCCCTGTGCTTCCCTCTGCTGGTCTTATTAGGTTCTTTCCCTCTTTCTATCCCTCTCTCTCCCCCTCCCTCTCTCCCTCTCTCGCTCTCTCTCTCTATCGTTCCGTTCCTGCTCCCAGCTGTTTCTCATTCTCCTAACGACCTCATTTACTCTTTCACACCTGTCCCCTATTTTGCCCTCTGATTAGAGTCCCTATTTCTTCCTCTGTTTTCCGCTTCTGTCCTTGTCGGATTCTTGTTTGATGTTTGCTGTTCTGTGTCCTTGTTCCGCCCTGTCGTGTTTTTGCCTTCTTCAGATGCTGCGTGTGAGCAGGTGTCTATGTCAGCTACGGCCTGTGCCTTCCTGAAGCGACCTGCAGTCTGTGGTCGCGTCTCCAGTCGTTCCTCTCTACTGACGAGAGGATTTCAGTTTCCTGTTTTGGATTTACCTTTGATAATATCCAGGAGAATCATTGTTTGTTTAATACTGGAATAAAGACTCTGTTTCTATTACGTCGCTTTTGGGTCCTCATTCACCAGCATAACAGATATGAGAAAATTCTAAACGGGTAGTAGATATTAACCTGAGAGGATGGGATAATGTTTTTTTTTTTTTTTTTTTTTATCTTAGATAAAATGAGGAGTAGCATCATACCAGCCTTACTCAATCACCTGACTACAATTCCTCTCTTGCTGTGAAATTGGGGCAGATGATCACATGGCATGGTAATTGGTCTGACAGGTTATTTTAGAGGTGGTTTATGTTGTCTTTAGCATCAGTCAAATTGATAGGAACGATTGTTCTGCAAAGAAAAAACATGACAGGCTACTTTTTACAATTTAATGAAGATTGATGCATCGAAATGTGCATTTATTTGTCCATTTGTAGTTTAGCACTTGAGGACTCATACAACAGGTAGAGTTTTGTGTACTGTGGACTTCAGTAGTGTTCTCTACAGCAGTGGTTCTCAACCCTCGTCCTGGGGACCTAAAGGGGAACATTTTTTGGTTTTGCCCTTGCACTAACATACCTTTCAAATGATCAGCTTCAGCTTGTTCATGATTAATTATTTGAATCAGCTTTGTTTGTACATGGGCAAAAATAAAAATGTGCACCCCTTTAGGTCCCCAGGACTAGGATTGAGAAACACTGCTCTACAGTGAGAGAGACAGGCTGCCGTGGAGCCTGTCACTGAATGCTAAGTAATTCCGTATATGGTGTGGTGAGGCTCCTATTGTGATGAGTCACCTGGAAGATCTGAGGTCCAAGGGCAAAACCTGAGGTAGACAGTCTGTCAGAGTGGCCCTG
Source organism: Salvelinus namaycush (assembly GCF_016432855.1). Taxonomy (NCBI): domain Eukaryota; kingdom Metazoa; phylum Chordata; class Actinopteri; order Salmoniformes; family Salmonidae; genus Salvelinus; species Salvelinus namaycush. The sequence goes on along the minus strand of NC_052322.1, from coordinate 36,005,856 downwards.
CAGTAGGCTACCTCTCACTGGCTCTCCCCTGTGGCTCTGCAGAACCCTTGTGGCTAAGACATCTCTCTCTACATACAGATTTCAATTTCCTTCCCATGTCTCGTCTCCTCCCAGGTCTCCACATAATTTAAATGACGAGCTTGAGACACTTAATTGGAGTGTCAGGAAGACAAGCAAGGACTAAGAGGACAAATAATTGCTTGTACCTCTACTTGTACTGTCTTATAAGACGTTGTCATTGTTGTCATTGTTGTCACTATTAAATATGACCAAAACCCTGTTTCATAGGCGACTGGAATTTAAACTGACTTTCCAATCTTATCCTAGAATAAATTGCATTTAAAAGTAATAAAAAAGTGTGAATCCTGCACTACCATAATGTGTTAGTAATGTCCCGTGCAGGTATTAGCTACTGGAGGTCTGGTCACAAGTGGAGTCCTATGGCAGATCCAATCCCATTGAACTCAATAGCTGAAAGCTATGTCTAATCAAGGGTAGCGTTTGAGAATGACACTGTGGGATGACATTGTTGGGATAATTACATTTTCTCCCACATACATAGCTAGACAGATAGGCCCATGTAAAGAAATGAATGAGAGGGTCCTTCTCCCTGGCAACAGGACAACTGTGCTAGTCATTAGCTAAATGAGCTGACAGAGCAATAGAGGACATTGGGTTTGGGCAGCCAGAGCTAGTATCCTAGAGCCACTTCCACCTGCATGAATAGAAGAGTGTGAAAGTAAGTTTCTACTACTTAACTATGATATCACATATATGGATTATTTTCTCTCTGTGTAGTGAGACACAGAGGAATCTCTGCTGCCTGAATTTCAGCATAATTGCCTCAGAAGAAAAGCTTTCAGTCATGGACGGACAGAATCGCTCGCCAAAATAATGAAGAAAAGGAAAAGCGTTATCTTCCTGCAGCCATTCAAATAGGTTAATGGGGAGGAGATGTCTCCATTTTGACTGAATAAAGAGCTTGTCATTCTCTCTTCATATGATTACTGTCTCTTTGTGATGGGATAGAGGAGGGCCTGTGAGCTTCTGATGAGTCTGTACTGTATTTCAGTATGATGAGTGCAGAATGAGTCTGTACTGTATTTCAGTATGATGAGTGCAGAATGAGTCTGTACTGTATTTCAGTATGATGAGTGCAGAATGAGTCTGTACTGTATTTCAGTATGATGAGTGCAGAATGAGTCTGTACTGTATTTCAGTATGATGAGTGCAGAATGAGTCTGTACTGTATTTCAGTATGATGAGTGCAGAATGAGTCTGTACTGTATCCACCAAACTCAGATGCAAGATTTGGTCACTGGAGGAATTTGTTTTGTTCCACTAAGGTGTTGGGTACATTACTGTACTTGTATAATAATGGTTGTACTGCCGTGCCACTGTTAAATTTTCATATCGCGTGCACACACACACACACACAGTATCAATCCGTTTTGCGCTGTGTTTGTTCTCAAGGCACCATCGCTGGGCACTCTGATGGGGGTGTATCTACCCTGCATCCAGAATATCTTTGGTGTGATCCTGTTCCTGCGGATGACCTGGATGGTGGGCATCGGAGGGGTCTTTGGCTCCTTCATCATAGTCTTCATGTGCTGCTCCACGGTGAGTCTGGAACATATCCTTCTCACAAACCTATTCTCTTCTGTTCTCCTCCTTCTCTCATTCTTTCTTCCCCTCATCCTCTCTCTCTTTATATCACCCTCCATGTTTCCCTCTCTGTCGGGAGAGCTCTTTTTCTCTTCCATCCACTCTCTCTCTCTTTCCCCTTCTCCCTCTCTTTCTCTATCCCAATGTCCATCAGTGTTAGAATGGGCACTGTGCCTGCCAGAGCAGAGGCCAGTTTGCAGCTCTGATAAGGATATACTTAACACCACTTCCATTTTAATTCTGTTTGATGTCCAAAGCTCTCCCAGCTGAGTAAATCCTAGTTTAATCCTGTTTTGACCTGAGGTAACCCTACAAGCTTTACAGAATACATTTACAATTCATCCCTTCACTTACAGAAATAGCTTTTAATTTACAATGTTGTATACATAAGTATATTTTGGGTTTCTATACATGCTGGTTCATAGAAATTTCATCATTTGTTACTAAAAAATAATTATATAACCCAGAACAACTGAAACTTAAATTCCAGAATGCATTTGGAATGTAGGATTTAAAAAATAAAAAAAATTGTGTTCCTTTTGATTAATTCTGGTTTGTCTAAAAGGGTCTAAAAGCTATAGCCTTAGTAGTACTAGCCTTGAGGACTATCTCCCCCCATGAGCCAACCTCCAAACAATAGGTGACCACCCTTACCTCCGTCTATCTCAAGATCCAGTAACAAATTAAGGCTAGCTAGCACTCTAAGCTACTATCTGCTCCATTACTGCCTATTAGCATGTCAGCAACAGTACTAAAAAAAGGCAGATGCAGCCTGTCCAATCAAAGGACTGATCAAAGACAACATCAAACCCCAACAGCTCTGATTAGGCAGTGAGCTCAGGACTCTAAAGGTCTGCTACTGTACCTTGGGCCATACATAGAGGTTGTGACCTGGACTCGAGTGGGACCAGTGGGACATCTGTTCCAGTCCCAATCCAGGGATTTAAAAAAAATGTATTTCACCTTTATTTAACCAGGTAGGCTAGTTGAGAACAAGTTCTCATTTGCAACTGCAACCTGGCCAAGATCAAGCAAAGCAGTTCGACACATACAACAACACAGAGTTACACATGGAATAAACAAACATACAATCAATAATACAGTAGAAAAAGTATATATACAGCATGTGCAAATGAGGTAGGATAAAGGAGATAAGGCAATAAATAGGCCATGGTGGCAAAGTAATTACAATATAGAAATTAAACAGTGGAATGGTAGAAAATGCAGAAGATGAATGTGCAAGTAGAGATACTGGGGTGCAAAGGAGCAAGATAAATAAATAAATACAGTATGGGGATGAGGTAGTTGATTAGATTCCACCTGTGGTAAATTCAATTGATTGGACATGATTTGGAAAGGCACACACCTGTCTATGTAAGGTCCCACAGTTGACAGTGCATGTCAGAGTAAAAACCAACCAAACATTTCTTCAGCATTGAAGGTCCCCGAGAACACAGTGGCCTCCATCATTCTTAAATGGAAGAAGTTTGGAACCACCAACACTCTTCCTAGAGCGGGCCACCCGGCCAAACTGAGCAATCGGGGGAGAAGGGCCTTGGTCAGGGAGGAGTTCTTCTGTGGAGATGGGAGAACCTTCCAGAAGCACAATCATCTCTGCAGCACTCCACCAATTTGGCCTTTATGGTAGAGTGGCCAGACAGAAGCCAATCCTCAGTAAAAGGCACATGACAGCCCACTTGGAGTTTGCCAAAAGGCACCTAAAGACTCTCAGACAATGAGAAACAAGATTCTCTAGTCTGATGAAACCAAGATTGAACTATTTTGCCTGAATGCCAAGCGTCACATCTGGAAGAAACTTGGCACCATCCCTACGGTGAAGCATGGTGGTGGCAGCATCATGCTGTGGGGATGTTTGTCAGTGGTAGGGACTGGGTGACTTGTCAGGATCAAGGCAAAGATGAACGGAGCAAAGTACAGAGAGATCCTTGATGAAAACCTGCTCCAGAGCGCTCAGGAACTCAGACTGGGGTGAAGGTTCACCTTCCAACAGGACAACGACCCTAAGCACACAGCCAAGACGAAGCAGGAGTGGTCTCTGAATGTCCTTGAGTGGCCCAGCCAGAGCCTGGACTTGAACCCGATCGAACATCTCTGGAGAGACCTGAAAATAGCTGTGCAGCAACGCTCCCCATCCAAACTGACAAAGCTTGAGAGGATCTGCAAAGAATGGGAGAAACTCCCCAAATACAGGTGTGCCAAGCTTGTAGCATCATAAGACTTGAGGCTTTAATCGTTGTCAAAGGTGCTTCAACAAAGTACTGAGTAAAGGGTTTGAATACTTATGTACTGTAAATGTGATATTTCATATTTAATATTTTTTCTCAAATGTCTAAAAACCAGTTTTTGCTTTGTCATTATGGGGAATTGTGTGTAGATTGATGAGAGGAAAAAAACAATTTAATCAAATTTTAGAATAACTCTGTAACGTAACAACCTTTTGAAAAAGTCAAGGGGTCTGTTCCGAACTGTTTCGGGATGGGAAGCATGCAGACGGACACCTTTAGATAGAAAAGACAGCAGGGTTTCAGAGGATGGGAGAAGTGTCCAAGCTATCTCTTATAAGAGATTATAACTGAATGCTGATTTGACGCTTCATGTTTTCCTGTCTTGTTCTACATTGTACCAGACATGGGTTCAAATACATGTGCATTTGAAATGACAAAAAATATTTGATTTGAAAAGTAATTTAAATACCTGAAATTGTATTTGAACCCAGGTCTACTTTGTACATGGTTATCAGTTCACATCACTGTAAATTTACATATATCATGTGTCCTCACTTGATGAGGGGTAAGGTGATCCCAGATCTGTGTCAAAGGGCAACTTCTTACCGGAGCTTGTCTGTCTGCCCAGGGATGCTCAAGGAGCATGATTCCCAGTAGAGCAGTCCCAGGGTCCTTGGCCTGCAGCATCAGATAACAGTAAAACAATTAGGGCTTTATCTGTGCTCCTCAGAGAGCAGGGTCACTTCATTACCAGCTGATAAGGAGTCTCATAGCAGTGCCACGTCACCAGGCCTGTTGGGCTCTGAGAGGGCCCCGTCGCCACTTAATACACACACACACACAGCTCCAGGCGTGCCACTGGAAACCCACACTGAAGAGGCATTGATTGAGCGCAATCACCTCTCTCTATCGTGTTCATAATGTCACTCTCTTTTTGTCTCTCCGTGACTCATTCTCTCTCCCTGTGTCCTGACATCTATTTCCTTCATTGTCTTTCTCTATCCATCTCTTTCCTTTAATCCAGATATCTTGTTCTTTCTCCCTCTGATTCCTCCATGATCCATTCAGTATTTGTCTCTATCTAACCATTCTGACTAACACTCTTTCTCTGTCCTAACTACCTCACTCGCTCTCTTTTTTTCAACTCTGACTGTCTCTGTCCTTCTCTCTTCTGTCTCTTTTATTTACTTCAATGCTTCCCCTCTCACAGGCACCTGTCTCTCCCTCTCACAGACACCTGTCCCTCCCTTTCACAGGCACCTGTCCCTCCCTCTCACAGACACCTGTCTCTCCCTCTCACAGGCACCTGTCTCTCCCTCTCACAGGCACCTGTCTCTCCCTCTCACAGACACCTGTCTCTCCCTCTAACAGACACCTGTCTCTCCCTCTCACAGACACCTGTCCCTCCCTCTCACAGACACCTGTCTCTCCCTCTAACAGACACCTGTCTCTGCCTCTCACAGACACCTGTCTCTTCAGTGGTCAGATATTTTTGATAATGATATTTTTCCACCCATCAAATAAGTAAGGTTATTTACAGGTATGCTCATTTGATCCTAAATCTGTTATTAAGGTTATTTACACAATGGGTTAACTGATCCTAAATCTAAGGGAAACTTTTATCTCAAGCCTGCAGATTGTCCCCACCTTAGATATAAATACTGACACTATAGATGTCTATGATCTCTGTCTTTTATTTCTGCCAGGATGTTGATTAGATTGATGAGTTCTCAGGTTAGTTCAAGGTTGCATTGTATGTTGTCATGATCGATCATCTGTCAAATACACTGAACAAAAATATAAACGCAACATGCAACAATTTCAAGTTACAGTTCATCTAAGGAAATCAGTCAATTGAAATCAATTCATTAGTCCATAATCTATGGATTTCACATGACTAGGAATACAGATATGCATTTGTTGGTCACAGATACCTTACAAAAAAGGTAGGCGTGGATCAGAAAACCAATCAGTATCTGGTGGGACCACCATTTGCCTCACGCAGCACAACACATCTCCTTCGCATAGATCTTGATCAGGCTGTTGATTGTGTCCATCAGCTTATGTTTCAGCATGATAATGCGCCATGTTGCAAGGATCTGTATTCCTGGAAGCTGAAAATGCCCCAGTTCTTAATTGGCCTGCATACTCACCACACATGTCACCCATTGAGCGTGTTTGGGATGCTCTGGATCAACTTGTACGAAAGTGTGTTCCAGTTCCCGCCAAGTGGGACAACATTTCAACGGCCTGAATGTCACAACAACGGGCCTCAGGATCTCGTCAAGATATCTCTGTGCATTCAAATTGCCATTGATCAAATTCAATTGTGCTCATTGTCCATAGATTATGCCTGCCCATACCATAACCCCACCGCCACCATAGGGCACTCTGTTCACAACGTTGACATCAGCAAACCACTCGCCCACACAACGCCATACATGCTGTCTGCCATCTGTCCGGTACAGTTGAAACCGGGATTCATCCGTGAAGAGCACAATTCTCCAGCGTGCCAGTGGCCATCGAAGGTGAGCATTTCCCCACTGAAGTCGGTTTACGACGCCAAACTGCAGTCAGTTCAAGGCCCTGGTGAGGACGACGAGCACGCAGATGAGCTTCCATGAGCTGGTTTCTGACCGTTTGTGCAGAAATTCTTTGGTTGTGCAAACCTAGAGTTTCATCAGCTGTCCGGGTGGCTGGTCTCAGACAATCCGGCAGGTGAAGAAGTCTGATGGGGAGGACCTGGGCTGGTGTGGTTACATGTGGTCTGCGGTTGTGAGGCAGATTCTCTAAATTCTCTAAAATGACGTTGGAGGCGGCTTATGATAGAGAAATTAACACTACATTTCATGGCAACAGCTCTGGTGGACATTCCTGCAGTCAGCATGCCAATTACACACTTTGAGACATCTGTAGCATTGTGTTGTGTGACAAAAAGTCACATTTTAGAGTGGCCTTTTATTGTCCCCAGCACAAGGTGCATCTGTGTAATGATCATGTTGTTTAATCAGCTTCTTGATATGCCACACCTGTAAGGTGGATGGATAATCTTTGGGAAAGTACAAATGCTCACTAAAAGGGAAGTAAACAGATTTGTGCACAACATTTGAGAGAAATAAGCTTTTTGTGCGTATGGAACATTTCTGGGATATTTTATTTCAGCTCATGAAACATGGAACCAACACTTTACATGTTGCGTTTATACACTACATGACCAAAAGTGTGTGGACATCTGCTTGCCGAACATCTCATTCCAAAAACATGGTCAGTAATATGGAGTTGTTCCTCCCTTTGCGGCTATAACAGCCTCCACTCTTCTGGGAAGGCTTTCCACTAGATGTTGGAACATTGCTGCGGGGACTTGCTTCCATTCAGCCACAATAGCATTAGTGAGGTCGCGCACTGATGTTGGTCGATTAGGCCTGGCTCGCAGTCGGTGTTCCATTTCATCCCAAAGTTGTTAGACGGGATTGAGGTCAGGGCTCTGTGCAGGCCAGTCAAGTTCTTCCACAGCGATCTCGACAAACCATTTCTGTACGGACCTCGCTTTGTGCACGAGGGCATTGTCATGCTGAAACAGGAAAAGGCCTTCCCCAAACTGTTGCCACAAAGTTGGAAGCACAGAATCGTCTAGAATGTCATTGTATGCTGTAGCATTAAGATTTCCCTTCACTGGAACTAAGGGGCCTAGCTTGAACCAAGAAAAACAGCCCCAGACCATTATTCCTCCTCCACCAAACTTTACAGTTGGCACTATGCATTCGGGTGGGTATGGCATCCGTCAAAGCCAGATTAATCCATCGGACTGCCAGATGGTGAAGCGTGATTCATCACTCCAGAGAACGCGTTTCCACTGCTTCAGAGTCCAATTGTGGTGAACTTTGAACTACTCCAGCCAAAGCTTGGCATTGCGCATGGTGATCTTTGGCTTGTGTGCGGCTGCTTGACCATGGAAACCCATTTTATGAAGCTCCCGGAGAACAGTTCTTGTGACATTGTTTCCAGAGGCAGTTTGGAACTCGGTAGTGAGTGCTGCAACTGAGGACAGACGCTTTTACGCGCTATGCGCTTCAGCACTCGGCAGTCTCGTTCTGTGAGCTTGTGTGGCCTATCACTTTGCAGCTGAGCCGTTGTTGCTCCTAGACATTTCTACTTCACAATTAAAGCACTTACAGTTCACTGGGGAAGCTCTAGCAGGGCAGAAATGTTACAAACTGACTTGTTGGAAAGGTGGCATCCTATGACGGTGCCACGTTGAAAGTCACTGAGCTCTTCTATAAGGCCATTCTACTGCCAATGTTTGGATATGGAGATTGCATGTCTGTGTTCTCGATTTTATACACCAGTCAGCAACGGCTGAGTGGCTAAAATAGCCAAATCCACTCATTTGAAGGGGTGTCCACATACTTTTGTATATATAGTGTCTTTTTGTTCAGTATATAACTAAGAAACTATTTTGAACCATCTTCACAAGGTTCATACTGAAGTATGGCATAAGGATAGAGCATCACAAACAATATATTATTAAACTAAGAATCAGAACTCTGCAGCTGGTGAATAAAATATATTTAACTGCTCCTCCATTTTAAATGTATAGTTTTCTCTCCCCACTGACTCTCTTGTCTCAGACCATGCTGACAGCGATCTCCATGAGTGCCATCGCAACGAATGGAGTGGTGCCAGGTGAGTGCGTAACACAGTGTGTGCATGCGTGGGAGGCCTGGGTGCCGCAGGGCAATCCTGTTGTAATTTCCAAGCAATTAGGTTTTCATGTCCTCTGATATTGCTCAGGTCTGTGGACAGGTAATACTTAGTCTCGAAAACCCGACCCTATGCAACAGTAACTAGGGTCTGGCTTCGACGACGGACTCTTTTGACAACTTTGATAAGGGGGGAAAAAATCTGCGGTGGGGTGCTCAGACAGAGAACTCTCCCAACAAATCACGAGGCAGACATGTCAGAAACTCGCAATTCGAAACCAAAGTTTGTAAGCAAAACCTTTGCAGTGGTTTTAGCAAAGATAGTTGATGCAAACTATTCACTTTCTAAATGCACTCATTAAAAAGTACCTCTGTGATCTCCATCTTGCTAGCTACTATTTAGTATTCTATTCAAGCAGATAAGGTAGTGATGTAGGCAGTTCCACTATGCCAAAATGACGTTATATTACATACAGACGCTGTTAAGCCGAGGCATTTGAAAATATGCAGCCGAAGTACAACGAGAGCAGATACAAATTCATTGCTTTAACTAATTATGAAAATGTTAAGAGAATGTTGAGCAACGTAATAAAGTAATGACTTTTCAAATAAGTTACCTTACACGTTAGGTTGGCTGACAATTTGTTAGCTACGCTGTCCTTACCAACCACATAGCATATCATTACAGTAGTATGTACCGGTATGTTAGCTAGCTACATAATGTTAGTTGGCTACTTATACATCAAACTTGTCAGTATATTAACTATAGGCTATCTAACTACCCAACGTTTACTGACTTGATTATTCTCGTCATTCTTAGCTTAGCTAAATGGTATAGTCGTTGTGCGTTTGATGGACATTCGGGTGCTTTTGTAAATTCACTCTGGCCATCTACTCTGATTTCAGAGCACTCTCGTCTGAGTGTACAAGAGCACAGAATAATGAATTTATGAGTGCTCAACACCCGTTGAATATGGCCGGTGTCGATAAACGTTGGCAAAAAATCATTATTAAATTGTTGTCAGCAGCACAGTTACAGTCACCAATGCTCTGGATAACATGAAAACTGCCTAACCAGCTCTTCTAGGGTGAGTAAAATGGTCAGTGGTCTCATTTGTGTCTGGAAGTAGCTAGCAAGTTAGCTTGGGTGTTTGGCTGCCGTTGTAAGGTCAGAACGCTTAAATCAACCCTACTCCTCGGCCCGAGCGTCCAGTGTGCCCCCCGAGAGCAAAACGCCCTGAATTTACAAACGGCCAACCTGACAACGCTCTGAATTTACAAACGGCCAACCTGACAACGCTCTGAATTTACAAACGGCCAACCTGACAACGCTCTGAATTTACAAACGGCCAACCTGACAACGCTCTGAATTTACAAACGGCCAACCTGACAACGCTCTGAATTTACAAACGGCCAACCTGACAACGCTCTGAATTTACAAACGGCCAACCTGACAACGCTCTGAATTTACAAACGGCCAACCTGACAACGCTCTGAATTTACGAGCACATTGACAACGCTCTGAATTTACGAGCACACTCTGGCATTCAAGATTGAATTTAAGAACACACCCAAAGTCGTAAAATGTCTAACTAGTAATTTGTTATGCTAACTAGCAAGAGGTTGCATAGCAACAGCATCAACTTCCGGTAGACAGGCAAAGAGCTAGTACGCTCAACTGAAAGCATACTGCTCGTTTACAGTATACTAAAATTAACTAATAGTATATACTCATTATGTAGTATACAGTATGTTAGCATGGGTATTCGAACACAGCTTAGGTAATGCTAGCATGGCTAAATCAGAACCACACTGTATTAGCGCCGCTTCCACCACCTGCACAAAGTCAAAGTGTGAAACTATTCTATTCAGAAACCTAGAATCTATTTTGTACCTATCCATAAAACCATAGTAATGTAGAGAAAGTCTAGAACTGCATTCAAGCTCTCTCTAACATGCCTAAGCAATGTCTATGCAGCACTATCTTTTTGTTTACGAATTACTGCTTCTGCAGATTCAAGCCCCAATTCTTTAGACTTTTGTGCAGACCTGGGGTTCATCTTTGAAGACAATGTTGCAGAAATAGAGCCAAAGAGGAATGCCAATGGTTGTGTTTGTGTCTCTCAGCCGGAGGCTCCTACTACATGATCTCCCGTTCCCTGGGGCCTGAGTTTGGCGGAGCTGTCGGAATCTGCTTCTATTTGGGGACTACTTTTGCGGGTGCCATGTACATCCTTGGTGCCATCGAACTTCTGCTGGTAAGGATAGATGCTTGCTATTATTTTACTGTTTTGTTTACTATCTGTTTTGTATTCCTCTGTGCCTTTTCCAGCGTTTTATATTGGGGCGAGACCACAACATTGATTAATGCAAAGGGAAGATGTGCACTCACATGTCTGTGTTCTTCAGTGTAGATTGTAATGCAAGAGATGAGGATGCAGAAAGCTACCCACTAAATACAATCAATTGAAACCCATTATGTTGATATCTTTTCATTTTAGACAAATATGAAAAGTTGTTGCAATTCCTGAGGGTTTTTTCCTTAGAGACATAATATCTCAATTATCATGAATTTATCCAGCAAGCTGTCACACTCAGAGCTTTCTTTAGATCTGCTTTTTCAAAATAATTCTAAATGCATTTCCTTTCATCTGCTGGTTCATTTGTTAGTGCCTTGTCTGTTCCATCATCCACCATCATAAAAACAATACCATTTTTATTACGTTTATCTGATGTCTCCAATGTTTGAGATCATGTCTGATCTCTCTTCTCACTCCCTTCCTCCTTTTTTCCTTCATCCTCCTTTTCTGACACTTGCTCCCATTCTCTCCCTCCATCCTCATACCTCCCTCTATCATTTTTCATTTTTAACACACCCTTTCTCTCCCTGCATCCTATTCTTACTCTCTCCTCTCTTCCTATCTCATTTTCTCTTCTCTTCCCTTCCCTCTCTCTCTCTCCCTCCATCTTTCCCTTCTCTAGATTTACATCCTTCCCCAGGCGGCCATTTTTAAGATGGAGGGTCTGGAAGGGGCTGATATGGAGGCAGCGATGCTGAACAACATGCGCGTGTACGGCACCATTGTGCTCAGTTTCATGGCCACGGTGGTGTTTGTGGGGGTCAAATATGTCAACAAGCTGGCTCTGGTCTTCTTGGCGTGCGTTATTCTGTCCATCCTGGCTGTTTACGCTGGGGTCATCAAGACGGCCTTTGAACCCCCTGTTTTCCCGTAAGTCTGACCTGACTGAGCCTTGTGCACTTTTCCGCTGTTGCTCACTTAAAGATTGAATCCACATTGGGGGAAACAGCGCCATTGTTTGCCCCAGCGCCATTGTTATTGTTTTGATTTTGTTGATGAAAACAGAGGAGAGGCGCATTCGTCAGCGTGGGAGAAAAAAAAAATTGCTGCATATTCTGCTGTCCTACCATGCGTGGAATAATGTCCAGGGGGAATGGTGTTTGTTGTTTGCAGTCATTTCTTTGTTGTTGTATTATACCAAACAGACATGGGAGTTTGACCAATTAAGGTTTCCAACTTTAAAGTTGTTAGAGCTTTACAAAAAGAACTAAACAAATGTCATGATGACCCTGTCTCTGGTCATGTTTAATGTTTACTTAATTTACTCAGTTAAGTCATGAGACTTGCATATTTATGTTAATTTCTGTAATGTTTTCCTAACCTCTAAATAGACCGGTGGCTGATGATGTCTTGTCTGTCCTCCCCCTACAGCGTGTGTATCCTGGGGAACCGCACTCTGATCTCCAAGGGATTTGACGTGTGTGCCAAGGTCATTGAGAGGGACAACGGCACGGTCACCACCAAGCTATGGAAGATTTTCTGCGACTCGGAGTTCCTCAACGCTACCTGTGATGAGTACTTTGCCAACAACAATGTTTCTGAGATCCAGGGCATCCCAGGGGTCAGCAGTGGTATACTGGCTGGTAAGAAGTGCCCCATTCAGAACGTATTGTAAGCTAATGTAGTCTGTAATAGAGAGACATACTGGTACTCCACAAGAGGTATGTAATTATTATGATGTTTGTGCATCTCTCTCTCTCTCTCTCTCTGTCTCTGTCTCACTCTCACAGAGAACCTGTTTGGTTACTACCTGGAGAAGGGAAACTTCTTGGAGAAGCGGGGAATCTCAGCCATGCAGGACCCTGACGCTCCCATCACCAACTCCAACCGTTACGTCCTGGCTGACATCACTAGCTTCTTCACCCTGCTCGTGGGGATCTATTTCCCCTCTGTCACAGGTCAGTCAATGCTGGGGTCACAGGTCAATCACTGGGTCAACAGTCAGGGGTCACTGCTGGGGACGGACTAGGCCAATCATATACCAAAAGGACAGTGTGGGTACAGGCTTTTGTTTCAGCCAAGCACAAACCTGATTAATCTAATCACCTATATTAAGTTATTATAATTAAATTAACATTTTACCTTATGATTTCAAAGTAAATGCTACATTCAAAAAAGCACTGCTTGTATACTTTGACTAATAATTTGCTTATACAAGGGCACCTAACAGCGGTATTGGATTTCTCACATGAGAAACATAATTCCTATTGTTATATCCACTTTATAGTAACCTGGGAGTCTCTCCACAGTCCCAAATGCAGAGAGAGAGACAGAGAAATACTTTCCAGAACTGATGACACTAGAGGAGCTGAATGAGGTGAAATTAGATCAAGTGGAATTTCTGCCAAAAACCACATCAGCAGAAAGTCTGGGGACATTCCCACTATCATCCCAGTTCATAACCGCTGAATAAAATGCCCATTGTTTACAAGCATTTGCTCTGTGACATTAGTATTATCATGTTTTGTGAGAGCTGCTTCTGGTGATGTAAAATGGTTTGTTGAACACTGCACCAGTTAAAAACAACAAACAAAAAAACACAGTTGCTATTACAACTAAAGAATTAAGATTTTTTTTTTTTGTTGGGCCTCCACTTTATCACTTTCAGAAAGCACTCCCTAGCTAGCACAGTAAAAATAAATAAGTAAAAAACATGTGTGAAACATAGGACAAGCCATTACACATCAAGTGTGAAGGATGGGAATTGATCCTGTTTCTCCCCCTCCCCCCCACCCCTCTTCTGTCTCTCTCCTCTTCTGTCCCTCTGCCTCCCAGGTATCATGGCTGGCTCTAACCGCTCTGGAGACCTGCGCGATGCCCAGAAGTCCATCCCCATAGGCACCATAGCAGCCATTACCACTACTTCTATAGTCTGTATCCTTTACTACAGTAAATACTGCCAGTCTTACTGGAGCAGTCCATGTTTTTTTAACCTTCTCAGGGACTACTGACGAAAATACGCTGGAATGTTACATATAATATATGTGACGTTTGAATAGACAATATGAAGCATTTGATTCTTCATTTAGTTTTAGGTTTTGTAAATGCTTAGCGTTTTTTGGGAGACAGTTTGTACTGAAGCCTGTAGGTACAGTGTATTTGTATTTATTAAGGATCTCTGTTAGCTGTTGCCAAGGCAGCAGATACTATTCCTAGGGTCCAGCAACATTACGGCAGTTATATACAATTAAAAATACATTTCATAACACTTTTCACAATGTATTAAGTGTGCCCTCAGGTCACTACTCCACTACCACATATCTACAATACAAAATCCATTGTGTGTAGATTGTGTGTGTTAGCATGTGTATGTGTATGTGTATGCTTGTGTCTGTGCCTGTGTGTGTGTCTCTTCACAGTCCCCACTGTTCCAAAAGTGTATTTTTTTTATATCTGATTCTACTGCTTGGATCAGTTACCTGATGTGGAATAGAGTACCATGTAGTCATGGCTCTATGTAGTACTGTGAGCCTCCTATAGTCTTTCTTGGACTCTCGGATTTTGAAGAGACCTCTTGTGGCATGTCTTGTGGGGTATGCATGGGTGTCCGAGCTGTGTGCCAGTAGTTTAGACAGACAGCTCGGTGTATTCAGCATGGCAATACTTCTTACAAAAAAAAGTAGTGATGAAGTTAACCTCTCCTCTACTTTGAGCCATGAGAGATTGACATGCATATTATTAATGTTAGCTCTCTGTGTACATTTAAAGGCCAGCCGTGCTGCCCTGTTCTGAGCCAATTGTAATTTTCCTAAATTCTTCTTTGTGGCACCTGACCACACGACTGGACAGTAGTCCAGGTGCGACAAAACTAGGGCCTTGTTAATAGTGTTGTTAAGAAGGCAGAGCAGCGCTTTATCATGGACATACTTCTCCCCATCTTAGCTAATGTTGCATCAACATTTTTTGACTATGACAGTTTAAAATCCAGGGTTCTTCAAGCAGTTTAGTCACCTCAACTTGCTTAATTTACACATTATTCATTATAAGATTTATTTGAGGTTTAGGGTTTAGTGAATGATTTGTCCCAAATACAATACTTGTTGATTTTGAAATATTTAGGACCAACTTATTTCTTGCCACCTATTCTGAAACTGACTGCAGCTCTTTGTTAAGTGTTGCAGTAATTTCACTCGCTGTAGTAGCTGACATGTATAGCATTGATTCATCCGCATACAAAGGACACACTGGCTTTACTCAAAGCAAGTTGCATGTCATTAGTAAATATTGAAAAAAGTAAGGGGCCTAGAAAGCTGCCCTGGGGAATTCCTGATTCTAACTGGATAATGTTGGAGAGGCTTCCATTAAAGAACACCCTCTGTGTTCTGTTGGACAAGTAACTCTTTATCCACAATTTAGCAGGGGGTGTAAAGCCATATCACATACGTATTTACAGCAGCAGACTATGATCAATAATGTCAAAAGCCGCATTGAAGTCTAACAAAATAGCTCCCACAATCTTTTTATCATCAATTTCTCTCAGCCAATCATCAGTCATTTGTGTATGTGGCCCTGCATGTTGAATGTCTTTCCCTATAAGCGTGCTAAAAGTCTGTCTGGTCAAACACATTTCTTCCCAAAAGTTTACTTAGATTGTAGGCTTAGATTGAAGATATATCAAATGGGAGTGGCAATATCGTCCACTATCATCCTCAGTCATTTTCCATCCAAGTTGTCAGACCCAGGTGGCTTGTCATTATTGATAGACAACAACAATAAAACATCTTGTCTTCCAAATTACAATTCTTGTCTTTCATAATTTTGGCAGTTATACATGGATGTATAGTGTCGGCGTTTATTGCTGGCATGTCATGCCTAAGTTTGCTAATCTTGCCAATTAAAAAATCATTAAAATAGTTGGCAATATCACTGGGTTTTATGATGAAGGAGCCATTTGATTCAATAAATGATGGAGCTGAGTTTGCCTTTTTGCCCAGAATTTCATTTAAGGTGCTCGAAAGCTTTTTACTATCGTTCTTCATATAATTTTTTTCATAGTATATTTTCTTGTTTTTTTAATTCAGTTTATTCACATGATTTCTCAATTTGCAGTATGTTTTTGTGCCATTCCTTTTGCCTCATCCCTCTCAACCATACAATTTTTCCATTCCTTATCAATCCACAGGGATTTAACAGTTGTTACAGACGTTTTCTTAACAGGTGCATGCTTATTAGTAACTGGAATAAGCAATTTCATAAATGGGTCAAGTGCAGCGTATTGTTGCTCTTCATTGTGTAATGTGTGTATTGTGAGGTGTTCCTTCACTGCTCCTCCCAGACATGTCTGCCGTGGTCCTGTTTGGGGCCTGCATTGAAGGGGTGGTCCTGAGGGACAAGTGAGTTATTTGTGTTCCACTCTACATCCACTTCCTGTATTACTATAGCTAGCATCGTTGCCTCGTGAGTCTTGCCCATCTCAAAATCAATACTCTCCCACTAATTGTCCATGTAATCAGATGCAACACATTGAATAACAAATAATACTTAAAGGACTTGATTGAGAATGTGTGCACTGAATTGATACTGCAATGGACAGTGGATGAGGCCAGCTGTTATGACAAAAACGAATTGAAAAAGTCAACTTAGATCTGTCTCTCTGACTTCAGATTTGGTGAGGGGGTGGATGGTAACCTTGTAATTGGTACCCTGGCGTGGCCTTCACCATGGGTGATCGTGATTGGCTCCTTCTTCTCGACCTGTGGGGCAGGGCTTCAGAGTTTGACTGGAGCGCCACGCCTCCTGCAGGCTATTTCCCGCGATAGCGTAATCCCTTTCCTTAAAGTGAGTAAACACACACACATACATACATATACACTAGCACTATTTACTTCGTGGAGTGGTCAATCAGCGGACATTGGTAATTTTCTGTAAAGATTATACTGCATACTATTACCAGAACCACTGTTTCTACTCTTCTAATACCATCGAGACAATTTCTCTGTTTGTTCAGAGAAATGTAGATCCACTCTACTCAAATAGCTCTCAAGTGTGTCGGGGCTAGCAGTGATTACTAATTCATGGTCCTACTATAGTCCAGGCTCAGGTTGAGTTGCTGTGACAGGAGCTGGCTGTCACCCCCACTGATTAAATGAGGAAAAGTTTCCCAGACTGAGCAGACATGTCTAACGTGTGATATAGGGACGATAGTGATTAATCATGCTGCAGCAAGGACCAGTGTGACCTGAATGAGAGGACGTGAGGGGCTGAAACTCTTGCAGTCCACTCAACTTAATACTACAATGTGCTGTGCTATAGGTTCAGGTGTGCGTGCATGCAGGTGTGGGTGTTAATAGTTCATTGTACCTCACTGTTGTGCGTTGTCTGTAGGTGTTTGGGCATGGCAAGGCCAACGGAGAGCCTACCTGGGCCCTACTCCTCACAGCCAGTATCTGTGAGATCGGTATCATCATCGCCTCTCTGGACGCTGTTGCCCCCATCCTCTCCATGTAAGACAACCACATGTCTAATATATACTCTGCTTCTCCTGAACACACCATGGAGATGGTTATGTCTTGGTAGCAAGTATAGCTGTTCTGAGTTCTTCTTTCTCTCTCTGTGTAGGTTCTTCTTGATGTGCTACATGTTTGTCAACCTGGCCTGTGCCCTGCAAACTCTGCTGAGAACCCCCAACTGGAGGCCTCGCTTCAAGTTCTACCACTGGTGAGTTAAACAACTCAACATAGCAGACATAGCTCTAGATCTTAGCCATGGAATCATTGCCAAAGAGCGCTGCTTAGCTAATATTCTCAGGTGTGAAACAGTCTATTATAGCATTTGTGTTTTGCACTGGATATCAAGCCAGACCAGGTAGGTTCCTGTTGGGAAGCTGTTATTTACCTGAGTAGTCTGCCAGAGACACTGTGGGAGCCTGGCTTAGCCTATAATGATCCTCTACTGGCTCGAACGTAACAACAGCAGACAGAGAGAAAAGATATCCTGTCTCCAATCTGTGGCCATTATTATAATCAGTGAGTGGTTTGACTTTCGCAGCATCAAGCAACAGACTGAGGATATAACTTCCTGTCCCTCTCCCCAACAGGGCTCTCTCCTTCCTGGGCATGAGCTTGTGTCTGTCGCTCATGTTTATCTGTTCCTGGTACTACGCCATTGTTGCCATGGTGATTGCTACCTGCATTTACAAATACATTGAGTTCGCTGGGTGAGTGAGCTTCCAACCTTGGACTACAAAGCAAAGAAAAATCACAACTAAGAAATTATATATAATAGTAAAAATAAAGAAAAACCCTGGAATGAGTAAGTGTGTCCAAACTTTTGACTGGTACTGTATATATATTTTTATTTATTTAACCTTGAGATTAAACATCTATTTCACACGAGAGCCCTGTACACATTACAATGAAAACAGAATAAGAAAACATACTCATATATGTGTATAAAACAATATAATTCAGCACACAATAACAAAATAAACATATTTAATCAAATCAATCACATTCAACTACATAGAGGTCCTCAATCAATAATGTAAACTGCCTGAGTGACACCAGCACATCTAACTGCAGTGAACTCTGCCGATTGTTCCACAAATTAGGGCAAAAGAACAAAACGCAGATTTTCCCAAATCTGTGGAGACTGAAGGGATCGCTAGTATTATCCATTCCTGAGAACAGGTTTGGTAACTTATGATTCTTAACTTAATTAATGAAGTTACATATGAGGGGAGTTTCTGTAAGATTGCTTTGTAAATAAATCAAAGATAATGCAGCTCTCTTCTTACGGACAGAGAGGTCCATCCCACATTTTTCAATGATGAGTCCTAAAATTGTCCCCTGTGATAAAACGTATTGCGGAATGGTACAAAGGTTGCCGCATGCATGTAAACAATATCACCAAAATCCAAAATATGGAGAAGCGTTGTTTGAACAATTTTTCTCCTGTTTTCAATACAGAGGCATGATTTATTTCGATATAAACAGACAATCTTGAATCTTAGCTTCTTAGACATATTTTCTATATGCGTTACGAAGGACAACTTGTCATCAATCCAGACACCCAGGTACATATTGAGAAACAAGTTCAATTTGGGCTCCATTTGTAGCGCAAATATGCAGGTCCTCAGTGTCAACATTTCATGACCTAGAGAACAGTATGAGCTTGGTTTTACTTGTATTTAACGCATCATGAAGGCGCCGGAGGGGATAGCTGCCGTCTTATCGGGTCTTAACCAACCATGCTATTTTTTTATTGTTCGTAACTTGTTTTGTACATAATGTTGCTGCTACCATCTCTTATGACCAAAAAGAGCTTCTGGACATCAGAACTGCGATTACTCACCTCAGATCAGAGTTTTTCTTCAATGAGTCAGACGGGAGTGATATACTACAGACACTAGGCCCAGATCCCCGCAATTCGCTGAAGAAGGAAACGGATAATTTAGCGGAAAAATATCAGGGTGTCTTGTGAGGATCAGGCGACGAGTGGCTAATCTGCCTTTGCCTTCCATTCTGCTAGCTAAAGATCAATCGCTGGAAAATAAATGGGTCAAACTGAAAGCACGTATATCCTACCAACGGGACATTAAAAACTGTCATATTTTATGTTTAACCGAGTTGTGGCTGAACGACGACATTAAGAACATACAGCTGGTGGGTTATACACTCTATCGACAGGATAGAACAGCAGCCTCTGGTAAGACACGGGGCGGGGGCCTATCCATATATGTAAAGCGCCATAAGCAAACAGGAAAACGCTCATCCAAAGGTGGCGCTCCTAGTGGCCGGGGACTTTAATGCAGGGATATTTAAATCAGTTTTACCTCATTTCTATCAGCATGTTAAATGTGCAACCAGAGGGAAAAAAATTCTAGACCACCTTTACTCAACACAGAGACGAGTACAAAGCTCTCCTTCGCACTCCATTTAGCAAATCTAACCATAATTATATCCTCCTGATTCCTGCTTACAAGCAAAAATTAAAGCAGGAAGCACCAGTGACTCGGCCTATAAAAAAGTGGTCAGATGAAGCAGATGCTAAACTACAGGACTGTTTTGCTATCACAGACTGGAACATGTTCCGGGATTCTTCTGATGACATTGAGGAATACACCACATCAGTCACTGGCTTTATCAATCGAGGACGTCGTCCCCACAGCCATGGATTGCAGGCAACATTTGCATTGAGCTAAAGGGTAGAGCTGCTGCTTTCAAGGAATGGGACTCTAACCCAGAAGCTTTTATCCCACTATGCCCTCAGATGAACCATCAAACAAGCAAAGCGTCAATACAGGACTAAGATCGAATCGCACTACACCGGCTCCGACAATCGTCGGATGTGGCAGGGCTTGCGAACTATTACAGACTACAAAGGGAAACACAGCCGAGAGCTTCCCAGTAACATGAGCCTACCAGACGAGCTAAATAACTGCTATGCTCACTTCAAGGCAAGTAACATTGAAACATGCATGAGAGCATAAGCTGTTTCCCTGATGACTGTGTGATCACGCTCTCCGCAGCCGATGTAAGTAAGACCTTAAAACGGGTCAATATTCACAAGACCACAGGGCCAGGCGGATTACAAGGACGTGTACTCCGAGTATGCGCTGACCAACTGGCAAGGATCTTCACTGACATTTTCAACTTCTCCCTGTCTGAGTCTGCAATACCAACATGTTTTAAGCAGACCACCATAGTCCCTGTGCCCAAGAACACTAAGGTAACCTGCCTAAATGACTACCGACCCGTAGCACTCACGTCTGTAGCCATGAAGTGCTTTGAAAGGCTCACATCAACACCGTTATCCCAGAAACCCTAGACCCACTTCAATTTGCATACCACACAAACAGATCCACAGATGATGCAATCTCTATTGCACTCCACACTGCCCTTTCACACCTGGACAAAAGGCACACCTGTGTGAGAATGCTATTCATTGACTACAGCTCAGCATTCAAACACCATAGTGCCCTGAAAGCTCATCACTAAGCTAAGGACCCTGGGACTAAACACCTCCCTCTGCAACTGGATCCTGGACTTCCTGACGGGTGGTAAGGGTAGGTAAAAACACATCCGCCACGCTGATCCTCAACACGGGGGCCCCTCAGCGGTGCGTGCTCAGTCCCCTCCTGTACTCCCTGTTCACTCATGACTGCACGGCCAGGCACGACTCCAACACCATCATTAAGTTTGCTGATGACATAATAGTGGTAAGCTTGATTACCGACAATGATGAGACCGCCTATAGGGAGGAGGTCAGAGACCTGACTGTGTGGTGCAAGGACAACAACGTCTCCCTCAACGTGATCAAGACAAAGGAGATTATTGTGGACTACAGGAAAAGGAGGACCAGCATGTCCCCATTCTCATCGACGGGGCTGTAGTGGAGCAGGTTAAGAACTTCAAGTTCCTTGGCGTCCACATCATCAAGAAACTAACATGGTCCATGCACACCAAGACAGTCGTGACAGTCGACAAAACCTATTCCCCCTCAGGAGACTAAAAAGATTTGGCATGGGTCCTCGGATCCTCAAAAGGTTTTACAGCTGCACTATCGAGAGCATCCTGACGGGTTGCATCACTACCTGTTATGGCAACTGCTCGGCTTCCGACCGCAAGGCACTACAGAGGGTAGTGCATATGGCCCAGTACATCACCGGGACCAAGCTTCCTGCCATCCAGGACCTCTATACCAGGCAGTGTCAGAGGAAGGCCCTAAAAATTGTCAGACTCCAGCCACTCTAATCATAGACTGTTCTCTCTGTTACCGCACGGCAAGCAGTACCGGAGTGCCAAGTCTAGGTCCAAGAGGCTTCTAAACAACTTCTACCCCCAAGCCATAAGGCTCCTGAACAGCTAATCAAATGGCTACCCAGACTATTTGCATTGCCCCCCCCCCCCCTTCTACGCTACTGCTACTCACTGTTATTATCTATGCATAGTCACTTTAATAACTCTACCTACATGTACATATTACCTCGACACCGGTGCCCTCGCACATTGACTCTGTACCAGTACCCCATGTATATAGCCCCGCTATTTTTATTTACTGCTGCTCTTTAATTATTTGTTTTTCTCTTATCTCTCATATTTTCTTAAAACTGCATTGTTGGTTAAGGGCTTGTAAGTAAGCATTTCACTGTAAGGTCTCCACCTGTTGTATTTGGCCCATGTGACCAATAACATTTGATTTAATTTAAGATCTGTAAGTGAATTCTGAATTCATGCTGAAGTTCACGAATGGCCTGCTGCACCGAGGTGGCACAGGAATAGAAAACTGTGTCATCTGCATAGAGATGAATGTTACAAGTATTAACAGTGTTTCCTATGTCATGAATGTACAAGGTGAACAACAATAATAATAAGTCAAACCCTGAGGAACACCTTTTTGAATCTCAAGGAATTCAGATTTAACCCCATCTGTGAAGATGACCTGAGTTCTGTTGCTAAGATAATTCTGAAACCTTAAACGAGCTGTATATCCCAGGCCTGTTTTTGATAGCTTCTTCAGCAAAACAGAATGATCAACAGTGTCAAACGCCTTTGACAGGTCAATAGACAAAGCAGCACAGCTCTTTTTAGCACCCAAGGCATTGACAAGATCATTAACAACTATCATTGTTGCTGTGGTAGTATTATGCCCAGGCCTAAACCCTGATTGGTTTATAATAAAAATATAATTATCAGGTAAAAAGGAATGAAGTTGTACATTAACCAAGGATTCAGGAATCTTCACTGAAGAAGGTCGTCTTGAAATGGTGCGATAGTTGTCAAGATCCTTTGTATCCCCACCCTTATGTAGTGGGAGCAAGTGCGGATTTCCATGGTTTTGGAATACTTCCTGATAACAATGTTAATTAAAATGTGGGCTACTGAGCCAGCAATAAAGGGAGCTGCACACTTAAGCAGACCAGGCTGCAAATGATCAGCCCCTGTGGATTTTTTTTGTCTAATGTTAGCAACGCAACCAGGACTACTTTATCGGTGAATTTCCCAAAAGAAAACTCCTGACCAGCATTTTCAGTTAGTATATTTTCACCAGCATCCAAACTATTATTTTCAAGAGCTGGCTTTGAAATACATTCAAATATATAGCCTGCAGAGATAAAATGGTGATTAAATGCATTAATGATATCAATTTTGTCATTATAGGGCCAGAATCTAAATTAATTTATTGGGGGAGAGAAGAGGAGACATAACCCTTCAGTGACATAACAACTTTCCAAAATGTAGCTGGGTTCCCTGTACATTCAGATAGTGTATGAACATAATAATCAGATTTAGCTTTTAAAACTATTTTTATACACACCGATTTCTCAATCGCCTGAAAGACTGCCAGTCTGGGAGTCTGTGAATCTAGCTTTGGCCCAGGCAGCATCTCTGTTGTGCATCACTTCAGATAGCTCTGGACTGAACCAAGGGCAAGACCTATTTTTTAATTCTCCGTTTTTTAAAGGAAGCATGTTTATCTGCAATACAATTGAAAACATTTGAGAGGTGGTTCAGAGCCATCTCTGGGTCAGGTATAGATGTAATACAATCAAAGTCACCAAAATTAAGATCACAAAAAAAGGCCTGTTCATTAAAAAAAATGTATTCCTCTTGTTTGGTAAAACGAGGTTTGGATCTAGTCATCCGTATATCTTTGACACATACAATGGGACAGTGGTCACTAATATCCAAAGAAAATACCCCACTCCCGGCATATTTCTCTGGAGTATTTGTAAATATGACGTCAATCAAAGTTCATAGGGTCCTTTAAGTTTGGACGAGTAGGCTTTGTAATCAGCTGGCACAAATTTAGATTAGTACAAAAATCCTTTAACCAGTCAGTCAGCATCCTGCGTTCCACATGCAAGATTAAAATCTCCAGCTATCAACACCTCTGAGGTAGTAAATATTGCAATTAAATCAGTGAGTTCGTTTAGTACACACTTCTTGGTGGAGGGTGGACGATAGGTTCCTATAACTGTTATTTTTTGGTTTAAACCCAACTAAAGACTTAAAGCCAACCATTCAAATTGTTTAGGACTGGTGGTAGCCTTTAACAGAGACAAAGAAAGCAGATTATTTGTGTAAATAGCAACACCACCACCTTTGCCTTTCCTATCAGCCCTAAACACATTTTAACCAGGGCTTTATCAGTTAACCAAGTTTCAGATAAAAAATATCAGGGTCTACCTGAGAGGTCCACATCCTGACATGATCCATTTTAGGTAATAAACTATGAATGTTAAGTTGTTAAAATGTCAAACCTTTTCTGCATTTAAAATCACAGAGTTTCAATACAAGTCAGATTACTTTGAGATTTCAGAACAACAGGAGACTCAAAGATTGGATTATGAAAGAAAACAGAGTAGGAATAGCAATGACGTTTCTCCAGTTAGCACCATTTGGCCTGTCACCACTTTCAGACACAACATGTGGAACTCTCACAGTGACCAAAGAGGAGATGGTAAAAACTGACTTACATGTAATGCTAATATTGTCCTCATATCTATCTATCTATCTTATCTATCTATCTATCTATCTATATATCTATATATATATATATATATATATATATATATTACATTACACACACAGTACCAGTCAAAATTATTTATTATTATTCTATTTTCGACATTGTAAAATAATAGTGGGAAAAAAAGTGTGAAACAAATCAAAATATATTTGAGATTCTTCAAAGTAGCCACCCTTTGCCTTTATGACAGCTTTGCACACTCTTGGCATTAAAAAATATATGTGAATGAAATATAGATCAAACTGGAGATGTTTAAATACAATGGTTAAACACTGTTGGGATGTTCTCATGTTCACACTCACAGGCTATTAAACACACATACTAAGCATCAGTGAACATTCAGTTCATTCATTCAGTTCATTCAGTTCATTGATGGTTAATTGGCTCTAACTCTCTGCTCGGTGGTGTGTGACAGGGCAGAGAAGGAGTGGGGAGATGGTATACGTGGCATCTCACTCAGTGCTGCTCGCTTCGCCCTCATGAGGCTGGAGGAGGGACCGCCTCACACCAAGAACTGGAGGTCAGTGAGTCACAGAGAGGGGTACTCACAACTACAAGATACACTTCTATTATTGCACAAGCTTTAGTCATCATCTGTACCATACTGAACTCAAGGGAAATGTATTTGATTATATTGAGATTTGATATTGATATTTGATATATTTGATATTCATGAATTTTATAAAAAGACATTATCCATGGTATTTCTGCCAGTTTCCAGCTTTAGTCTCTCTGTAAATCTGAATGTTGATATTCTTGCTGGTTAGGCCTCAGATTATGGTTCTGGTGAGCATGGATTCAGAACAGAATGTGGAGCAGCCTCGTCTGCTGTCCCTGACCAATCAGCTGAAAGCAGGAAAAGGTCTTACCATCGTGGGTACCTCAGTGGTGGGCACCTTCCTCAACAACCATGCAGAGGCCCAGAAGGCAGACCAGGTCCGTACTGTCTGAGAGACACACACACAGAAACAGTGATGAATCATTTATGAATCATGTATAACACCCTGGTCTCTCTTCCACTGTGTGCTCCAGTCTCTGAGGAAGCTGATGGAGACAGAGAAGGTGAAGGGTTTCTCCCAGGTGGTGATCTCCTCCAACCTGAGGGATGGAACCTCCCACCTGATCCAGGTAGGGGGGCTGGGAGGCCTGAAGCACAACACTGTGCTGGTCAGCTGGCCACGCACCTGGAAACAGGCCGAGGACAACCTGCGCTTCAGGAACTTCATCGGTGAGTTAGAGGTGGTCAGATGACAGGTTTTTCACTATGCTAAGAATGCTTTGGGAAGGTCTTGTGTGTTATCATCATCATATCCTAACTCATGTTCAACACCTCTGCAGAGGTGGTTAGGGAGACGACTGCAGCCAGCATGGCTCTGCTGGTCCCTAAAAACATCGCTGCCTACCCGTCGAACGGAGAACGCTTCACTGAAGGCCAAATTGACGTGTGGTGGATCGTCCATGATGGAGGCATGCTGATGCTGCTGCCCTTCCTTCTCCGCCAGCACAAGGTGGGATCCCATTTTGGGGATTTGGAGAGAACATGTTTTTAGTGTTTGTTATTCAGCAATCAGCCATAGACTTCCTTGTGATGCCAGGTTTGGAGGAAGTGTAAGATGCGCATCTTCACCGTGGCCCAAATGGACGACAACAGCATCCAGATGAAGAAAGACCTGATCACCTTCCTGTATCACCTGCGTATCGATGCCGAGGTCGAGGTGGTGGAAATGGTGAGAGACAAAAACACGTTATATTTTTTTAACATATGCTCCGTACGGTGATGTATTGGGGAGAGCAATGGCAGTTCAGTCAAATAATGTGCATTTATATGTTTTAACACCCATTTGCCTTTTTAGCATGACAGTGACATCTCAGCCTATACATATGAGAAGACTCTGGTGATGGAGCAGCGCTCCCAGATCCTCAAACAGATGCACCTCACCAAAAATGAGATGGAGAGAGAAGTAAGCCCTGACACCTCCCTCCTCTAATGTATAACTCATACATAGGTAACTGACTATGATTTAATATTACCAGTGTGGTTGTTAGCAATCACCAAACAAAGCCATAGTGGCCAAAAGAAAGCTCCTATGGTTTATCTAACCCCTTTTAGTACCACTTGTGTTGAATGAAACAATGCCCTTATAGATTATCTGAAGGTTTTTTAGCTCACCTCTACCTTGTTATTTGTATTCAGCCAGCCATCATCACTCACTGAATTTGAAATGCCAGCAACAGGGCAAGGCAGCAGGGGAATGATTATAATTACTGAGCTAGGTTTAAAATGCAATCTCTGTGTCTGTACTTGCCCAGTCTGATCTGTCTCATTAATCAAGAGAGCAGACTGAACAATATTAACATCAGATAAGATAAAGTGTGAGGACTTACAGAACAACCTGTGTGCTCTTACAATGACTATTCCACTTCAAAAACAAGTATTCATTCAATAATGTCATGCATGTAAAAAATAATAATAATAATACAGAAAAACACATGCTACAGAACATAAGCATCAATTCTGGCTTTGTGTTGAGCTATCCACCGCTCAGTTATAATCTGTCAAGTATTGACACATTGCTTCTCTGTGATTTGTTGTACCAGTAACTTACATATCTTGACTCAAAGTCTCATGTTTGAACTCTTTGTCTTTCTTTAAAACCTCTTGCTGCTTTGATTTCCACAGATCCAGAGCATCACTGATTCATCCCGTGGTTCTATCCGTCGTAAGAACCCGTCTAACTTGCAGTCTCAGCAGAGCAGTGAGGAGCCGGCAGGAGTCAGCGTGGAGGAGAAACCAGAGGAGGAGGTACAGAAGTGTCCTCATACCTAACTCTCTGATCAACCTTTGTACTATGTGTACACTATGTGCTTGCTTAACGAGCACCGATTCTTCCTGATTTGGCTCACACTGAGGCTCCAACCAAGGACCTGTGCCTTGCTAGCGCACGTGACCGCCCTCCTAAAGAATCTTACCAGTCAGCGTCACGTGAAAAGCTAGCTATTCTCTGGCATAAGTGGAGACACTTCAGGCTGAGGAGTAAGTTTCACACACCATGTGCTACATTCACCCCTAAAACTTAAAACTTACTCAACAGCAACCCCAGTGTTGAGCTGAGCGCAACTGTAGATCTGAGTCACTAGGCACCACTGTAATGGACATCACGCTGCTTGCTTAGCTAGTACCACATCCTCCTGATTCGGCTCACACCGAGCCTCAAACCCAGAACCTGTGCCTTGCTTGCACACGTGACCATCCCTCCTAAAGCATCTTACCAGTCAGCGCCACATGAAAAGCTAGCTATTCTCTGGTGTAATTGGGGACATTTCAGGCTGAGGAGTAAGTTTCACACATCCCCATGTGCTACTCTATCTGTCCTTCATTCTGCTGTGTTTAAATGGTCCTATTATTTCTCACCATCTCTCTCATCTGCTGCATGTTTCTTTGTTCTGTCTATCCTCTGTCATCTCTAGGCCTACTGCCTTACCTCATCCTCTGTCAAAATGCCAATTCTCTCACTTTGACATTGTTCTCTGGCGTGTAGCATTTTAAGGGGACCTTTTCCTTTACAACATAAAGAAGGGATATGACAGAACAGCATCTTACCTAGTTTCTTTGTTACAGTGCCCCACTTGTGCTTTCAACTCACCGCCCAGCGGTGGTCTGGTGCTTTTATTACGTCACCCCAACTGACAGATCTCTTTCTTTCCTTCACCCTGTCACGTTGTTGCGTGGTGTCCCTCTCTTAGTCTGTGGCTGTCTCCCGCCCTAAACAGGTGCAGCTGATCCACAATAAGAACCCCACGTCCCCCACCACGCCCACAGGGAGCGCTGCCACCCCCGGGTCGGAGGTGCAGATGACCTGGACAGACAAGGCTGAGACCCAGGCTGCAGCAGGCCACCCAGAGCAGGGCGGGGTCAAAGACATCTTCAACATGAAGCCGTGAGTCTGCTGTCACTTTCACTTTCAATCACGTGTCCAAAGGCTTGTGTGGACTACTCTCTTAGGGAAAAAAGGTGCTATCTAGAACCTTTAAAGGTTCTTCGGCTGTCCCCATAGGAGAGCCCTTTGAATAACCGCTTTTGGTTTCATGTAGAACCATTTTGGGTTCAATATAGAACCCTTTCAACAGAGGGTTCTACATGGAACCCAAAAGTGTTCTACCTGGAAGCAACGAGGGTTCTCCTTTGGGGACAGCCGAAGAATGCTTTTGGAACCCTTTTTTCTGGGAGTGTACTCCTAAACCGTGTTAAATGCGGAAGACACATTTCAGTTGAATGCATTCAGTTGTACAGCTGACTAGGTATCCCCCTTTCCCTTTCCCTTTAAAGTAAATAGAAAATAAGGACAAAGTATTTATAGGTTGTGACTGTTGGGGGGTGGCAGTTGTTTATAAGCTAGTTTCAGAAGTAATACCACAAAGGTTTGAAAGGCTTTGAGAGTCATCCGCACAACACAACTTCTCAATGTAAGTTCAGTATTGTAAAGATCTCTGCATTGTCATTCTCTTCTTACCATGCTGCAGGGAGTGGGAGAGCCTGTAAGTATTATACTAGCATGATGTTTAAATGTTTTCCATGCATGTTGTGAAATAGCAGTAATGATGCAACATGCATTCTGTACTGTACTCCTGTCTGTCCCGTCAGGAACCAGTCCAACGTGAGGCGCATGCACACAGCGCTGAGGCTCAATGAGGTCATCATGAAGAAGTCCAAGGAGGCCAAGCTAGTGCTGCTCAACATGCCTGGACCACCCAAGAACCGCATGGGAGAGGAAAACTGTATCCTATCATATCTTTGTCATGTTATATTATAAACTTCTGTATTTTATAATACTATAACAATACGTAGCTTCTACTGTCATAAATGTAACTGAAACCAAAGTGCTCAACAGGATAGCTAGCATGAATAGGCTACAAAAGCCAGATGTGAAAACTTGCTTATTCCTTAACTCTAATCCTTTCTCAGATATGGAGTTCCTGGAAGTCCTCACCGAGGGTCTCAACCGGGTCCTCCTAGTACGTGGTGGTGGACGCGAGGTCATCACCATCTACTCCTGAGAGACCTCAAATCAAATCCACACCCCTTCACCTTGCATCTTAATGGTTTATGGCCCCTGCTTCCACTCCCCCTGCTCACTTTGCACTACGTAGTTAGTACCCCCCCCCCCCCCCCCCCCCAAACGCACCAGCTGAATTCTCCTTTACTCTCAATCACCTCTACCAGCATCATGTCTGCTCCTCTCATCATCTCGAAAGTTGTGGCATCAAACCTGTTTAGGTTCTTCAATGGCTATCAGATCACTAGATGTCAAATGGCACATGAGTTTCTTCTTATACAGAGGAGTGGACATATTCAAAAGACAAATTATTCCCCAAACTAGAGGTCAGATGTTTTTGTTGTGTTTGTCCTTGTGTTTTATTTTATCTGTCTGTCAATCTTGTTGCTTTTCTTCTTATTTTTGTAAGGATGTGGGTTACTTGCAAGAGAAGGATGGATATATTCTCATTGCTGGTCTATTTCATGTTTTTCTTTTTATTTATTTATGCATTCATTTATTTTGAGAATACAGTTAATATGTTTTTTGTTGTGCATTTGGTTGGTTTATGTTATGTACATTATGATGTGTTGAAATCATTGAGGGAAGAGGGTGGGTCGAGAATTCATCAGTCATCAGCAACATGTCTTCCTATGGATTGTCACCTTGAGGACACCTGAGCAGCAGTGAAGTATATTACAGTCGGAAGGAAGGAGAGAGGAATAGCGTTCATACCAGTCAGTTCACAGGCGGTATTTGAAATGTACTTAATGAATTGAATACATTTAATTTGTCATTGAACTGACTCAATTATGATGGAGTTGGTGTTGACCACAACCCTGGCTTTTTATACTGTGAAGAAAACAGTACAATGAGATATTTGAAGTTGCTAAGAGACACATCATGACCTCAACCTTTGACACCCCCCCCCCCCCCCCCCCCCCCCCCAAAAAAAAGCTGATTACCGTAAATAGTGTCCTTTGTCCAATCATTTAATACATATTACTACTAGCTATACCTTGAGAGTGCTGACAAGACTTTTAAGTGGCATAAACTATTGTTATAACAGTGATAGGACTGTAAGAATAAACCGTGAAAAATGTATTGATATAAAGTAGATAATAATTGCAAGAAACTACTGTGTTATAATCTAAAACAAAATTATATTTGTTTAATACTATCATACCAAATGGCAAACATTTCAATATTTTACCATGTAGTAGTTTACATAAAAAAATGTGAATTGCTAATTTAGAGACACTCAGAAAACTATGTTTGTGATACATTGATATATTTTTAGTAAATACATCTGTTTTTCTTCATCATGATTTGGTTTACACTAATTCCAGTCTAGAAATGTGAATTCTATAATTCTTGCCAAATACAAACATACAAATTGTGCCATATGAAAATAAATAACTTTTTGATACAAACCTCTTTGTAGTACCAAGGCAAAACTGTGTATTGAATTGACTATGTTTAAGGTGGAATTTAGCAGTGAAATTACAACTGGTTTGAATGGATAGTTTTGAACCCAGCATTACTGCGAATCTTCACAACTTTGTACTAGAATGGGAAGAAACATAATTTATTTTCAATGTGGCACAGCTATTTATTTGCTAAATATAATATTACTGTCAATTCCTAAGTTCTGCACATTTACAAGGTCATGTCTAAAGCATCAACCCTGAACTAATACATGAATCATAATAATTATTTTTGTAAACAAATATATGGAAATAGATACATATGTGTACATACAGGTAGACCTCGTATTTCACATATTCGTTTCTGTGCAGTGGAGGGCACTGTTTACCATGTGGTAGAAACATATATAAAGTCTATCTATATAAATAACTCAATTATTTTTTGTATTATATTGTTTTCAAAAGAAAATGATTGAATTTTATTTATTGAATAGTTTATGTAAAATCTGGATATTTTGTGTGTGATGTGCACTGTATTTATGTGAAGGATATCGTTTATCTACCATATTATGACATATTATAGAGGTTCTAAAATTTCAAAAGCTGCTTTACTGATCCATGTGTAAATATTGAACCAAAAACATATGGGGGATTAGGAAGGGCATACAGGGTTGGGGTGAGCTGAATAGCAAGGCAGCTAGTCAGTGGTTTTCAATACTGTCCTTGAGGTTCAACAGTAAGCTACATTTTGCTCCAACAAATCACATAGTCAATGGAGTTGTTAACTGACTATTGATGTTGACATGACGCTGTTTTTGTGGGAAAAAATATATATACAAAAGAATTCACAGCTGGCATTAGTCAACCAACATCTCCACTGAGCATTATTTAGTTGGAGCAAATGCAGCCTACTTGAGGACCAACATTGACAAATATTGCTCAATATTAAGTTAAGATTGAAGACCTGAAACAGTAATTTGAACTAGATATCTAAGGGCAGTTCTGAGGGCAGATAAAAAATATATTGAGTTTATTTGAGATATAAAATATTCAGGTGTTTCCCAAATAGATTTTAAAATATGCTGAAGTCAGTGAGGGGACTGACCTTTTTAGGTGTTTGACTGGTCCCTTAGATCCCAGTAAGACACACCAGTAAGTTTTGTTGACAGCTCTTAGCTGGGGAAGAGGTGATTAGGTCTGGGGTCTTTCTAGAAGTTAGTGGTAAATAGTTATCCTCACTCAGCAGACTTACTAAGTGTCACAAAAATACTACCTACAATCAAAATAATATAATCTTGGAAATATTTAGCTATACAGTATATATAACTATTTAAATAAAATCTAAAATACTATAATGTATATACAGTAACTCAAAATATTAACATGATATGACTTGTCTGAAAGATGACGGTTGAAAATAATGTATTATATCCCTGTTTGCATGGTGTTTGTAACAATAGTGTCATAGGGTCTTCTTACTTTTTATTCTCGCTGAACTCTTATTTGGATTGAGTAACGCATAAAGTAAATTTTCCAAAGTGTATCTTTTGAGCTCAAAATAGGTAATTGTTTATTCTCGGAAAACCCAGACACAGCTGGAACATTGTTTACATTGTGGGAGGCAACCCGCCTGCCTATGGAGACTAGTAATTTATTCTATATGTTTGGCCTCAGTCATCAATTAACTACAGAAAACATTAAAAGATATGGCGATTTGGAATATGAATTTTTGTGTCAACTGGGGATCTATGCATTTCAAACCTACTGTAAACCCAAAAAAACATAAGACATTTCTTGGACATATATTTTGTCAGAATATGTGCAAAGTTCAGCTGTGTCCATCCCCATATCAACAGTTTGACATGGGTGAAAGATGTTATCCGGGCTTAAGAGTACACTGCTGAGCCTATTGTTGTTGCATTAAGCTGAAGTTTCAAATGCTGCAATCTTCGGAATCAAGTAGTTCCAAAGCTTTTTTGTGTGTGGAGTTATTGGGTACATGAGATGACGAGCGTTGGAGCCATCGAACTATAGAACTAGAATATCTATGTTTTGAAAATGGCTGTGTGTTGGCACATGGATGTCCATTGTGCAGAGCATCTGTATGTTTGGCTACAGTATGGTTCTTAGATATGTGGTTTCTATAGACACATAAAATCCTCCCTTATAACCAACCAACCTACTGATTCACCAGCAGTGTGACTGTGGTAGTTATTAATATTATCAAAGACAACAAAACCAGGGCTTCCACCTTTGGCAGAGGTCAAAGGGACCTTTACAGTATGGTATTATATTCACATGTTTGATGACTCCATCTCTAGAAGGGAGAGGGATGTCAGTGACAGAATTGTTGCAGTAAAGCTACCATCCTTCAGGTATTTCCCAAGTATCATGTCCCAAATATCAGGGCTGTCAGAGTTAACTTGAGTTAACTTTTTGTAATTTTAGGGTACTAATTAATTGCATTGTCTGGAAACGTTCAAAATACCTAATATACAGCTAAAAACAACAATGCAATGTCAAAACAAGTTGACATTGATGATAAAGAAAGTGTGCTTTAACAATGTACCTAATTCTGCTTTACCATTAGTTTGGACAAAATCAAGGTGTCAGTATTATTGTAATGCTTTTTCTATTTAAAAAAATTCTTAAATTACTGCTCAATTTGAGTTAATTCTGAATTTGCGATTAATCACATCAAATCCTGCGATTTAATTCGATTAAATGTTCTTAATTGTTTGACAGCCCTAGAAATATACACTGAGTGTACAAAACATTAGAAACACCTTCGTATTATTGAGTTGCACCCCCTTTTGCCCTCAGAAAAGCCTAAATTCTTCGAGGCATGGACTACAAGGTGTTGAAGCATTCCACAGGGATGCTGAACCAAGTTGAGTCCAATGCTTCCCACAGTTGTGTCAAGTTGATTGGATGTTTTTGGGTGGTGAACCATTCTTGATACACATGGAAAACTGTTGAGCGTGAAAAACCCAGCAGCGTTGCAGTTCTTGACACACTGAAACCTGTGCCATTGGCACCTAGTATACCCTGTTCAGTCACTTAAATATTTTGTCTTGCCATTCACCCTCTGAATGGCACACATACACAATCCATGTCTCAATTGTCTCAAGGCTTAAAAATCTTTCTTTAACCTGTCTCCTCCCCTTCATCTACACTGATTGAAGTGGATTTAACAAGTGACATCAATAAGGGATCATAGCTTTCACCTAGTCAGTCTGTCATGGAAAGAGAAATGTTTTGTACACCCAGTGTACATTAGAAACCTTCTCTTGAGTAAAAAAAAATCTTTTAACAAACAGGGTGTGAAAAGGGCTCTCAAATCCATGTATCCTTACCCTGTTACATTGGACCTTTACTTGCGCAGACTACATTGAAGTTATGAAAGTGTTCATCAGGAATGCACTTCTGTTTACAACCCTGTAAAAGAACCTGAATAAACTCGGCCAATTTATTTAGACCATTGATTTATTCATTTAGAATCCAACATGTTATATTGCTGAGAGGCTATTTGTGTCAGTCCAAAGCAGGGACAGGCTTTTCACTGTGATAGTTCTAGCGCATATGTGCACAATTGTGAATAATTGTGATTGGTTTAATGCATGCACGTAATGTATACTGCAGTGTGTTTCTGCAATTTAATATTCAGCATTTAAATTATTTATATTTATTTATTTTACAATTTAGGTAAAGAATTTGTGGCCACAAAAAGTAAATCACAGTGGTAATATAACTGCAATGGTCTTACTGTGCACATTTGCTCAATAATTGTTGATACATGTTGATTTAGATTGAAAATGATTCATTATGAAATTATTTAACTGAAACACTGAGTTTGCCCACAATACAATTATGTCAGCGGCTTCCAGTGTAATCAAAAGTCACAGGGGAAATACAACTTTAATCAATCATAACCCTTGTGAAGGGCTATTCAGTCCAAGGAAATCTAGACACACAATTCTATTTCTAGAACCTTCCTCTACATCTGTGTCTCAAATGACACCCTTTATTTGCAATGTTGGGCACTTTTGGACTTGGTCAAAATCTGTGCACTATATGGTGAATTTGAGAAAAAAAAACTGCCATTTTATGTACAAGCTCCAACTGCTGTATTGCACTTCCACCCATATTCTTCTAAAATACCAATTGTTTTTCATACAGACCTATTCTTGATTAAGCAATGAACTGTTTTGCTGTTTTAACTGAGGACAATGCATAGTGTGAGGGGGATTTTGTAGCTTTTACTGAGAATGGACTACTGTGCGTTCTCTATTCTGGTTTCCTAAGACTTTAGAACCTAGTATATGCATGTAGATGTGCCGTTTTCATGACAGTAAAGTAAACCTCAACACATTGTATTAATGTTGAATAAGCCTCCTTTTTTTAGAAGGTTGAATTTTTGTGCAACCCTCATGATTCCTTCATCATCTCCAGAAGTCTGAGCACTTAACCCAAGCAGGAGAAAAAAACAAAAGCTAGTGTTTCTAAATCTTCACGTATGATACTCTATTTATACTTGGTCCATAAGAGCATTGTAATGCATTTTTAAATGTAGACCTTTATGTAGATCTATGAATAGCTATCTTGATTAGTAATTGTTTTGTGTTCACAATTTTATGTTACCTCTCCTAGGAACAAGAGTGATGATGTAGAAAAAAATGTAGTGGCGTGTTCAGATATGTCTGTGTCTGCAGTGTGTGTGTGTGTGTGTGTGTGTGTGTGTGTATGTGTATGCATGTGTTTGTTTGAGAGAGGACATTGTATTTAACGAAAAGATGAAGAATAAAGATGGGACATCTGTAAATAAAACAGTAATTAACAAAGTAGAGCTTAGATGTTTAATTTGTGTGTCAATGCAAGTTTAATATTTTACAGATATAGAACTATGTATTCTCTATTGTGTTCAATAATGATATACAGTATAAACAGTTATTTTACTGTGTTGTTTTACCATGTCAAAGGCGTATACATCAATGGCTAATGGTTTCCTCAAACCATTTTATAGATTTGTCTGCACAAAATGCAATAAACTGAAGTCATTTTATTACAACTTTGCTTGCAGGCGTATTCTTTGTTTATAGCCAAACTATTGAGGGTCTTACTAAACAGTTCAAAGCATATTAAATGCTTAAAAACACTCATGAACTTCTTTGGTCCAGTGACATTTTCTAGACAGGGAAATACTTTGGGAGTGAAACAGTACTTTTATATGTGAGGGGGGCAGGAGACCATTCCAGTCAGCTTGAGTCGTCTCGACAGACCCGGGTTCGATTCCGGGCTGTGTAGCAGCCGGCTGCGACCGGGTGACACATGAGGCAATGCACAATTGGCCCAGCGTCGCCCAGGTTAGGGGAGGGTTTGGTTGGCCGGGATGACCTTGTCCCATTGCGTTCTAGCGACTCCTGTGGCGGGCCGGGCGCATGCACGCTAACACGGTCGCCAGTTGTACGGTGTTTCCTCCGACACATTGGTGCGGCTGGCTTCTGGGTTAAGCGAGCAGTGTGTCAAGAAGCAGTGTGGCTTGGCAAGGTCATGTTTTGGAGGACGCATGGCTCTCAACCTTCGCCTCTCCGGAGTCCGTACGGGAGTTGCAGCGATGGGACAAGACTGTAACTACCAATTGGAAATCACGAAAAGGGGAATAAAAGGCTATTTTTTAAAATATATAATAATAATACATTGTTAGAGGTAAAAATATGTATATAATAATAATACATTGTTATAGATTAAATGTTTACCATAGAGCTGTTTGAAAAAATTGTGAAATAGCATAAGCAGGTTAGGCAGACACACCCCAATGCACTATTTAAACTCAGACTGTTATGACAAGTGTTCTTATCTCACCTAGCAAAGCTCAAGAGATTGTAGGCATATTTTTCTTATGGACAAAGTGCACCAGAAGACCTTGTTTTTCATATGACACTTGCATCATCATATAGTATCATACGTCTTACTCAGTCATACAATAGCCACAGTATGAGTCATAATACCCATAAAACCTGGCGGTCAAACAGGGAAATGGTTCCAATCATTTTCCCACCATTAATTTTTCCCATAGGGGATTTTAAAAGCACGTGTAGGCTTACCCTGGCGGGACGTTTTGATAACCATGTAAATCTCTCTTGGACAAGGTGAATATTATCAATACATTCAGCTGTATTTACCCCCCAAAATTAAATGCTAATTAGCTTTTAATGTGGCGATCATAAAGAACTACAAATGCCATGATGATCGGGATGAGACTGCCAAATTGAGGCAAAGGTAAGAATCTCTGGATTGACAATCTAATGTTATCTAAATGTAGTAATGAATAAATTGGCAACATTTATTTAAATGTAAAATTCTGTGAACTGTCTTGTACAAGCTTGAAATTGACACAATGCCTGTCAGCAAAGGTGTCAGCTAGAGATGACATGCAGGAGCTTGCAGGGATTTGTAATTTTGCATGATGTCTACTTTTATGCCAATTATAATTTTTTGAATCTGAGAGGAAATAGAGCCGACTATATTGATAAAAGTCACATTGTCTGAGAGATATTTACACGGTTATCAAAACGTCACGCTAGTGTAATCCTACACGAAACATAGCCCTTATTTTAAGTGTTTCTAAAAAATGTATGGTTAAAAAAGAATTGGAACCATTTCCCTGTTTGATCAATAGGTTTTATGGGTATTATGATACGTCCACTGTGGGGCTCTATAGCATACAAATTGGATGACAATTTATCATACATCTTGGAGGATGTATAGTATTATACATCTTTCTCTGAGAACAGGTTGCTTGTTGCGCTGTAACAACAAAGGAGAATTACGGGGAGAATTAACGTTGGCGTTTAGGGGAACTAACGACAAAGGTTAGGATAATTTTACGTAAAAGGTTAGGAGAACTAAAACAACGGTTGTAATAAAAATTGTGTGAATTTACAAAGCAAGTTAGATGTATTGGGTTAAGTTTAGAATAAAAGTTATGCCGACAAGACTCAAACACACAACCTTTGGATTGCTAGACAGTCATGGATTACTCCCATCCATCCTCCTAGACCAACCTCCCTACTTTCATTGCTGTCTAAATCTTGGAGGTGCTCAGAAATACATAAAGTATGTTTCGTATGGCTCTGAAGCCAGGCTGTTATGTATGGAAGTATTTTGAAGTCTGGCCATTTTTTTTAATGCACTTTATTTTGTATTGCTTTTTTAAATGTATCAATGCGTTTTAATAGCTTTGAATGTTTAAGTTAATTTCAAATGTTAATAGTATATTTGACAAATCCTTAGTTTTTTTTGTGCAACTCATAAAGTAAATTAACTTAGTTCGTACTACATTCATTTCCTCTTGCTTTTTCAATTTAATGCATGGAAAAGATTGTGTAAGAACATTCAGGTAACCTTAGCGGAATTAGCTAATTATCAAGGTCAATGTTTTTATATCAAAAGTAACTAAATTACTTTTACTCTGAGTACTTAGACTGCTCGAGTGGCGCAGCAGTCTAAGACACTACATCTCAGTACTAGAGGCATTGCTACAGACACCCTGGTTCAAATCCAGGCTGTATCACAACCAGCTGTGATTGGGAGTCCCATAAGGCGGCGCACAATTGGCCCAGTTTTGGCCGGTGTAGGTCGTCATTGTAAATAAGAATTTGTTCTTAACTGACTTGCCTGGTTAAATAAAGGAAAAATACACACATTTTACTCAAGTGAAAGAAAATGTAATTATAGTAACTAAAGAAAAGGACTAGGGTGGACAGTATCTTAAGCTAGGTTACGGAGTGATATTGCCACTACGGTGCATCTGTAAGAACGGCTTCCAGTTCAGAGCAGTTATTAACTAGAAAAGGACACAGGAGCACATTGAGGGGTAGGATGGAGATATGGTATTGCTTGTAAGGCAGGCAGGTATGATAGGTAAGGTTCTGAAATTATGTTGTGGTTTTGGAGGACTCTAAAGGGTAGATACAACACAGACATGATTAACCAGTGTCATAACTAATAACATAATATAAAGTAGCCTATACAATATCAATAACAAGCTAGTATAAACTAGGATATTGAACATGCAGTACTCGACATCCCTACTCCATTGAAGTTAACATTTTTAAGGGTAAAGTAACAGTTAAGGTTAGATCATGGTTATCAGGGTTATGGTTAGGGTAAGAGTAGGGGTTAAGGTTAGGGTTTAGGGTAGGGGAGTCCCAAGGATCCTGGATAGCACTGATTGTCAGATCACCCAAAACAAAGGAAAGGAATAAAGGACTTGGGCCGCCACATGCCACCACAAACACTGAACAACACAGAGGAAAGAACAACCTGCCTTTATACGACGATTGTCTATTATATTGACAAGATAGTCAAGTGACAGCTCTAACAATGGAAATAGATGTCTTCGGGTCTCAAAGATGGAAGGCAGGCGGGGAGGAGATGAGGTGAGATCAGGTGGGAACATTCTAGCCAAGGAGAGGGCCGATATGAGTTTTAACAGGCCATAGAGATAGATAGAGGCCTCATCTTTGCATCTGTGCCATTATAGCATATGACACAGCATGGGCAGTGACATTGAGGCTATCTCCATTTTAAATGTTCCTTTTCTTCATTGGCTAATTGCACCCAACTCATAGGAATCCCACCCAATTGACTACTTTAAAATGATGAAAGCCCTCAATGGCAATGTCCAAGCTAAAACGGGTTACATCGGTGAATCCTCGATCTATCGCTATGACAACAGGCACATCTTTTTTTTCAAAGTAGCCGAAATACAACGTGCGTCCACTTACATCAGTGCATTCATAACAACTTAACCATTATAAATAAGCCTCATGTAGCAAACTGACGTTGCTTCCAGAGTCCGTTTGGAACTCACGTTGCTTCCAGAGGTTTTGAACTCGGTAGTGAGTGTTGCAACCAAGGAAAGGCGATTTTTACACGCTTCAGCGCTGAGCTTGTGTGGCCTACCACTTCATGGCTGAGCTGTTGTTGCTCCTAGATGTTTCCATTTCACAATAACAGCACATTCAATTGACCGGGGCAGCTCTAGCAGGGTGGAAATTTGATGAACTGACTTGATGGTAGGTGGCATCCTATAACGGTGCCATGTTGAAAGTCACTGAGCTCTTCAATAAGGCCATTCTACTGCTAATGTTTGTCTATGGAGATTGTATGACTGTGTGCTAAATTTTATACACCTGTCAGCAACAGGTGTAGCTGAAATAGCCAAATCCACTCATTTTAAGGGGTGTCCACATACTTTTGTATATATAGTGTATTTCAATACTCTTTCCACCCATGTAATGTACACAGAACAAAACGCAATACGTAAAGTTTTGGTCCAATGTTTCATGAGCTGAAATAAAAGATCACAGAAATGTTCCATGCACACAAAAAGCAGATTTTTCTCAAATGTTGGGCACAAATTTGTTTACATCCCTATTAGTGAGCATTTCTCCTTTGCCAAGATAATCCATCCACCTGACAGGTGTTGTCACGCCCTGAGCCCTTGGTTCTCTATGGTGTTTAGGTCAGAGCGTGACTAGGGGGGTGTTCTAGTCATTTTATTTCTATGTTTTGGGATTGAGTATGGTTCCAATTAGAGGCAGCTGATTATCGTTGTCTCTGATTGGGGATCATACTTAAGGGTTCCCTGTTCTCACCTGTTTTGTGGGATATTGTTTTGAGTTAGTGCAGGTAGCACCGCTGTTGTCACGGTTCCTTGTTTTGTTTGAAAGTTTCACTAAAATGAAAGATGTGGAACTTTAATCATGCTGCGCCTTGGTCTGTCTTTCCACACAACCGTGGCATATCAAGAAGCTGATTAAACAGCATGATCATTACACAGATGCACCTTGTGCTGGGGGCAATATAAGGCCATTATAAAATGTGCTGTTTTTTCACACAACACAATGCCACAGATGTCTCAAAGTGTGCAATTGGCATGCTGACTGCAGGAATGTCCAGCAGAGCTGTTGCCATAGAATGTAATGTTAATTTCTCTACCATAAACTGCATTGTTTTAGAGAATTTGGCAGTAAGTGCAAGCGGCCTCACAACCGTTTGGCGGTGCACCTTGTGCTGGGGACAGTAAAAGGCCAATAAAATGTGCAATTTTGTCACAACACAATGCTACAGATGTCTCAAGTTTTGAGGGAGCATGCAATTGGCATGCTGACTGCAGGAAGGACCACCACAGTTGTTGCCAGATAATTGAATGTTAATTTCTCTACCATAAGCTGCCTCCAACATTGTTTTAGAGAATTTGGCAGTATGTCCAACCGGCCTCAACCGCAGACTGCATGTATGGCATTGTGTGGGCGAGCGATTTGATGATGTCAACGTTGTGAACAGAGTGCCCCATGGTGTCGGTGGGGTTATGGTATGGGCAGGCATAAGCTACAAACACAACTGAATTTTATCAATGACAATTTGAATTTACAGAGATGCCGTGACGAGATCCTGAGGCCCATTGTCGTACCATTCATCCGCCGCCATCACCTCATGTTTCAGCATGATCATGTACGGCCCCATGTCGCAAGGATCTGTACACAATTCCTGGAAGGTGAAAATGTTCCAGTTCTTCCATGGTCTGCATACTCACCACACATGTCACCCATTGAGCATGTTTGGGATGCTCTGGATCGACGTGTACGACAGCGTGTTCCATTTCCCGCCAATATCCAGCAACTTCACACAGGCATTGAAGAGGAGTGGGATGAAATTCCACAGGCCACAATCAACTGCTTGAGCAACTCTATGCAAAGGAGATGTGTCGCGCTGCATGAGGCAAATGGTGGTCCCACCAGATACTGACTGGTTTTCTGATCCACACCCCTGCCTTTTTTTTAAAGGTATCTGTGACCAACAGATGCATATGTGTATTTCCAGTCATGTCAAATTCATAGATTAAGGCCTAGAGAATCAATTTAAATTGACTGATTTCCTTATGTGAACTGTAACTGAGTAAAAGCTTTGAAATTATTGCACAATGTGTTTATTTTTGTTCAGTATACATGAATAATGCTAACCTCTCAGACTGATGAATTGAGGATTCAATCAATACTTTATATTTTCCTGTTTACATTTAACCATTTCACACTGCCCCAGATTTAGCACTAGAAAAACAGTAATCAAAGTTGATCACATTCTTTTAGCTGTATTTTTTGGGGAGAATTTCCTTTCGCGGCCACATACAGTAAGAATGCATGCACAGTCCTCAATCTTTTTTAACAAAGTGATTATGCCATGTTTTGATCATGAGGATGTTATGCTGTACTCTGTGGAAACACATCACACCCTGGCTGAGAGGGGCTGTGATGGCTAAACTCCTTTCAGTACCAGAGATCCAACTACACAACCCAAGATTTACACAAGAGCATAGGGAGTTCAGAATCATATTTATACCAGTTTACAAAGGTTCTTTAAGTTTGGGATTCAGGGGAAGAACATAGGAAGGGCCAGTTCTCATAAATAAACTAGTTTGTTAGTTTTGCACAAAAATGGGAGGCTATAACACAAAACAGTTTTACAATCAAATAAAATACAGGTTTCTGTGCTGATGGAGGGAAAGCATTACAACTACCTAAAACTCAGGGTATCAGCTATCGCATCACCTGTCACATCACCTGTCACATCACCTCTGTCACATCATCTGTCACATCATCTGTCACATCATCTGTCACATCATCTGTCACATCATCTGTCACATCATCCTTCTCATAACGAAATAGCAGCTTCCCTCCCAAACACCAAACACAGCTTCCCTCCCAGGTTTATAAACAGACATGGAAAAACAGGGAGACAATCACAGTTCTCAGTGAATCAATCAATTAGCAGGGACTCAATTAGGAGCGCATTGGCTGAAGCATGCACAGTACTCAAGGGTATTCATCACACCTGTGACACACTCATTTACAATGATCATCCTGAAGTCAGGTGTATACCATCTGTGCTCATGATATACTTTTATTGAAGGTTGTGTTGTAAAATTGCGAAACAGATTCTGACTGGGAGCAGTGTTGGGGAATAGTACCACAACATGTAATTCAACTAGTAATTCAACTACATTTTGCAGTAGCTTGTTGGCAGTTTAACTACATTCAAATGTTGATAGTGTTTTCAGTAGTTAATGACCGCTGGGCTAGCCGACACGCTCACATTCTGGCTGCCACACAGATCTCACTACACTGTTAATACTGTTTTTTAAAAACTGTTAAAAGTGATGTTCCTGCGGTCATGTTTCTTAACTTTGTATTATATGACATTTTAGATTTAGATATAGTTTTTCACAAGGTAGTTTTGATATAGTGAACTGCTTTTTCAGAGTAACTTTCATTAAACAAACTATAATTATCTTCAGGGTAGCATTATGTAGCTCAACTTTTTCCAGTGTGAAGTAATTGGTAACTTGGTAAACTATAGTTCAGAGTAGCTTTCCGCACAATGCCTGAGAGATGGTTTATTGTAAAGGCCAAAGTACAAGTAGTATCGTTGCTCTACAAAGGAGGTGTGGTCTATGCACATCAGTCTTAGTAAAAACTCATGCAATGTTCTAGGCCTTTCTTATTGAGGGTGAGATGATATAAAGGCAGGGAAAAGCAATTCTGGTCATTTGTCTGAAAAAGCTCTCAACATGAAAAAGCATTCCACCAGTCTGAGGGTGAGACTGCCTGTCCTGGTGCTGGTCCTGGAGGTTCTCCTCCTAGCCCTCTACACTGCCTTTGTCACCTATGACAACGATGCTAATGCTAAACTGCAGAACAATGAGACCAAACCCATGGACAACGCACTGTACCGAGATTACCCATACTTTGCTGACATTCAGGTGATGATATTCATTGGATTTGGGTGCCTTCTGGCCTTCTTCCGTCTCTACGGCTTCAGTGGGATGGTCTTCAATTTCCTGACGGCCACCTTCGCCATCCAGTGGGCCATCCTGGTACAGGGCTACTTCCAGTTCAGCCATGCTGGGAAGATCCACCTGGGGGTCATCAACCTGATCAATGCTGAGTTTGCCTGTGCCGTGGTGCTTATTTCCTTCGGGGCTGTCCTGGGA
The DNA here is from genome assembly GCF_016432855.1 of Salvelinus namaycush. NCBI lineage: Eukaryota > Metazoa > Chordata > Actinopteri > Salmoniformes > Salmonidae > Salvelinus > Salvelinus namaycush. The sequence goes on along the minus strand of NC_052322.1, from coordinate 35,961,895 downwards.
AAGACCAGCCCAGTGCAGCTCCTAGTCATGGCCCTGCTGGAGGTCCCAGTGTTCTCAGTCAATGAATGGGCTGTGCTCAAGTACCTGAGGATCAACGATGCAGGGGGATCCATCCTCATCCACCTGTTTGCCTGCTATTTCGGCCTGGGTGCAACATTTGTCCTGTACAGGCCACGTCTGAATGAGGGTCACGCCAAGGAGAACACCAGCTACCAGTCAGACATCCTGTCAGTTATGGGCACCCTGTTCCTCTGGGTGTTCTGGCCCTCCTTTAACTCGGCTCTAACCCTGAAGGGAGACGACCAGCACAGGGCCATCCTGCACACCTTCATAGGCCTCAGCTCCTCCACCCTCACCGCCTTTGCCCTCTCTGCCATGCTCAACAAGAATGGCAAGATTACAATGGCCGACATCCAGAACGTGACCCTGGCGGGCGGGGTGACTGTGGGGGCGTCGGTGGACATGATGATCTCCCCTGCGGCTGCGTATGCGCTGGGTGTGATGGGCTGCACCGCCTGCATGCTGGGATACAAGTACCTCAGCCCCTTCCTGGCCCGCCACCTCCGGATCCAGGACCAGTGTGGTATCCACAACCTGCATGGCCTCACAGGACTCATATCCTGTGCCGCAGGGATATGTGCCATCTTGACAGCCACTGAGGAGGTGTATGGACCCAGCATGTATGAGATCTTTAGCCACAGGGCACCTATGGAAGGAGATCCTAAGCTTCTGGAGCTCCAGGAGTTGATCCCTGGTCTGCAGCCAGGTCTGGGACGCAGTGCCAGGGAACAGGCCCTCTACCAGGTGGCAGCTGTGTTCTCCACTATGGGAGTGGCAGCACTAGGGGGCATATTGACAGGCTTTGTGTTGAAGCTGCCGTATCTCGCATCACCCTCAGATGACCTCTGCTTTGATGATGAGCTATTTTTCAATGTTCCGCCTCATTATGATTGTCCGATGGCCCTAAATGGTCAAATCAAAACTGACGATTCGACAGCATCATAGGGTGCTAGCTATGCATTTAGTTGTATGAATAAGTTTAATGCTGAATGACGGTAAAATTTAAATTGATTAGATAATCATGCAGTTTAGCAATAGAATAGATCCTCATTCATGGTTAATGTACTCTGTGATCCATTTCTCTTTCTTGCACTTTTTTATTTTACAATCCCACACAAGAGAGGTTTTATGGACACAAACTTGGTTTTGTAACCAAATTAACCATTGGGTTTGTATTTGTACTTATTTTAAGATGTTATAGTATGCAAGTCTGTGTCTCGCTGCCTAATGAAATCCATTTGTCTATTTTTAGTGGTTTGTAAAAGTGTGTCATCTCATGTAATGACATACTGACTACAGTAGCCTCACACACCTGACTGTTAAATGTATTGAGGTCAGAGGGCTTTTGTTTTCAAGTGTGGTACAACATTGGTAATTTTTTGTCAAATTACCTGAGAATGAATACAATTTTGCGGTTAGCAAAAAAATTGCAGATGTGGGCACTCAAACCACATGATTATATAATTCATACAATGTACATTAACATAATACAGAATATTGACACATCCACATTCACATAATACAGAATATTGACACTAATTTGATGACTCTATTAATAAAGAATCTCTCATTTTACAATCTCACTATTTCTTTACACTGTTCCTGCAGTCCTCCTTGCGATGTTTTATTGTGTATACTCAGATTTAGATAATGTTTAGTGGAGTGGTGAAAGGTATTTTACAGCTCCTTAAAGGGTCACAAAGTCTGATGGCCAACATGCAGTAAGGTATTATGCAACAACTAAGGTGACCCTTTAGCATGCAGAGAGGCCTTGAGTGCAAAATTATTAACTAGGGACTAATATTTTTCCTGGTAAGGAAATTCTCCTGATCTTGTGAATTTATTTCCTGACATCAAACAAGTGTTTGAAAATTGAAAGAGGTTATTCTACAGCCAAATTACAGTCGTAAAGAGCCAGACACATCAGTACATGTTGTTTTTCATAAAAAAACACTCAGAAAAATAAATAAATAAAAGGTTGGCTACATAGCTCTGTTCTATGATCATATCTGTGCAGGGGAGGTAATGCAGTCCTAGGAGGCATTTGTTTTTCACATTTTGGGTGAATCTATCTAATCTTCCGGTAGGTGGCGGTAAAGTATCATATTGAGAAGAGAGAGGCGGTGGAGTAGCCTTTCTAGATAGCTAGGACAAACAACCCCGCCTTCCTCGAGGCTTGAGTGCAGAGCGCCATTTTAGAGAGGCAAAGGAAGTTGTTTTGTGAAACAACTTCAAACGCTTGAAAGGGGAAGAAAGATCACTAGTACAAAGCTAAATACTTTATGGGCTGTTACTGATAATTTCGTTGGGTAATACGTAGTCTAGAGAGAGAGCATTTTCTGGAGCGATTATTTTGAATCTGTTGTTGGAAGGAACAGCAGCAGCAGGCGAATCCGAGGTCAAATTGGGCCTATTTTAGAAGGAGGTAACGTTAGTTCGCTGGCTAGCTCACTGGCTGATTGGTTAGCTTGCTAGCTAGGTAACTATTCATTTTCTGGTCACAGAAGAAGAAGCAGACGGGACGGTGGGACAAATCCCTGCGGTAAATTACCATTGCACATCTTCTCAGATAGTAACGTTAGTAAACTAACGTTGGCTAGTTAGTTAGCTAACGCTAGTTACGTTACTAGTAAACATCTTGCTAGCTAAATGTCTTAGCTATGGTTCTTAATCAGCTACTGTAGGTAGCTAGTTATAACTAGTCTAGCTAACATTAGCTAGCTGTAAGCTGCAGCCTAACGTGTAGGAGTGTTGGTCAAATGCATTGGAATGTTCCACAGTTGATGCTCTGTGTTGTCAACTGGGAACTATTTAGTTAGCTAGTTAGCTGCCCAGCTAAAATGTAGTTATATTGTTAGAACATTCAACTAACTACGGGTAGCTAGCTAACAGTTTTTCTAACTAACGTTAGTTAGATTGCTAACTAACGTTATATTATGTGGCTGTAGTAGACCTAACGAATTCTATATGAATGTAATGTTTTTATCTTATGACTAAACTTGAGTTGATTGTATCTTGTTTTCTCTTGCAGGAGACCATGGCAGACGATTTTGACATTGAGGCTATGCTAGAGGCTCCATACAGAAAGGTGGGTAGAAATGCCAGGCTTGTATGTTTATTTTTTTGTGCATTCACTATTTACTGATCTTGTATCATCTTGCTGCTCAGAGATGTATAGGTTAGCTATTATTGATAGTTAAATGATTGTGTGTGCCTCTCAATGTATGAATGTGGTGTGTGATGCAGTCAGACATAATCCAAAATTCTGAATAAACGCCCATCTATCTTTCTTTGTAGACTTGCCTAATGATATCTCACCTCTACTCCCATGAATTCACCTTTGATTCCAGTGTGAACTGTGAAAAAAGTAAGGTAGTAATTGCGCAATGTATTGATGTACTGTGATCCCCCTAGGACAAAAAGAGCCTCATCTTAGAACATCCTATCACCTGTTCGGTTGCAACAAGGTGAATGCAAATGGATGATAATCAGCGCATTTTACCTCACATGCAAAGGAGACAGTATTTAAAATTTCTGTTGACATGGTAACTAAAGGCATTGTTCCACCATGTTTACACCTGTTAGTTAGATTGACCGTGATACCAGTAGTTCTGGCACATATTCTATTTATATGCATTGACATTTGTTATGCATCGTTGTCAAGTAAGTCGGACCTGAAATAGGCCTTACGTGTGTTAGTACTTTTACCCTTACATTTTCGTCTTTTCGTAGATTAGTCTACTGACTATGGTATACTTTGTTTTACAAATCATTAATATGGCTTAAATGTGTAGTCATGATTTTGCCAAGGTCAACAGAGTAAGCTATTGATAACTTTGAAATATGAATACTGTCTCCATGCCCAAGTCTATTGATGGTTTCCGATTCGTAAATCAGCATCTTGACTTTGCATGCCTTTTAACACCAGTAATATTCCAAGTTTATTTTCTTACTACAATTTATTTGTAAGATTTTCATTTCAAGATTTCATTTCCATGATACATTTAGTTAATGATTTCACCAATAAGAATAGTTTTCCCCTCATGAAATACAAGCCAAAATGGATCACCTCCATTCAGCTGGCACTAAAAGAACAAACATAGGTCATTTAACATGAGGCTGAACTAGTGGATTTTTTCTTTTCAGTTTTTCTTGGGAGTCCATATTACTAAGCAGTGTGAATCCCTGTTTGCTTCAGGGCGAGATGTGTGACAGAGGTGGCATCGAACTCTTACATTCCAAGAAGGAAAATGGGTGAAGATCACTGGACTGGCACCAACCACAGGATCTCTTTTAGTGGCTGTGGGCCAAGCATGGCCTCAGTGGGCTTAGGAACAGATAGTGGTATTGGTACGACAAAGCAGGAGGGGTGGGGTTGAGATGACCAAACTGTTACCATGGCTTACTGTAGCATGCCAAAATGTTAGATACTTTCCCCATACACCTTGACTTTTGGTTGGATTGAGTACTGTACAATATGTAGTTATAACAGTGGGTGGGGGATGGGGGTGGAACTCTACAGGGGCTGTAGATGGACCCCCTTAGATACTTCTCCAAACATATCAGTAATGTTAACAGTATTTTTACTAAATGAATATATTCTGTATTTTCTTGTTCCCTCCCCTTACCCCTGACGACTTGCAATGTTTCCTCTACGTCCTCATGATGTTCTTCTATCGACCCTGCTTAGGATGAGATCAAGTCCTCTAGCGCTAATGGACATGAGGAGCGCAGTAGTAAGAAGTAAGTACTGATTTTAAACTTGGGCTATTTGCTAAACCGTCTTCACATTATCTGGTCAGATAGCTTTCTACAGTTTTAGTCGGGTTTTAATCATGTAACCGCTACAAAACTACATCAGTAATGGACAGAAGATGTTGTTTCAAGTATCTGTTAACAATTGTATTATTTGATTCCGTGACTTGCACTCTGACAATCTCAACTTGTGTTCCAGGAAAAAGAGGAGCCACAGTAGGAGTAGTCGGAGCCCGAGCTCTGACAAGCGCAGAAGCAAGAGCAAAGACAGGAAGAAGAGCCGGGACCGGAAAAGGAGCAAGAGTCGGGAGAAGAAACGCAGCCGCAGTAAGGAGCGCCGCCGCAGTGGCTCCCATAGCAGGGAGCGTGCCGGGCGCTACAGAGGACGCCGCAGCCCCTTGTATGTATAGAGATCTTCCAATTTTGGCATCCCTTATCTGTGTTGTCTAATTCCCACATTTTGGGGGGGAATAGTCTGCTTTATCATCTCATTGTAGGTCATTTATTTTTCTCCCCTTGAAAGCTGGCAGTAGAAATGTTGATGATGAAATGGAACAGGATTTTGTATTTGACAGCGGTATAGTAAAAAAAAAAATCTGGGGTATGGTTGTTGACTTCTATGTGGAAGTTCACGCATGAGGTGGATAACTAATGCTGTAGCCCTAGTTTTGTCCTCAGGTCAACCCCCTGTTTACTACTCCTTTCTTACTTCCTCTTTCAGCTGAGTGTCACGTGACTGGGCTGATTAGCCTTTGTGTTTCAAGAGAAGTAGAGTACACAAAGTAGGCCCAAGTGGGGGTGGAGGCTGTTGTAGGGCCCATTTTGACTGTCGCCTTTATGAATGAGAAATTGTTCATCATTCCTACTATGCAGCTGGAGACGTTTCCTCCACTGATAGTCAGTGTGTCCCTGAAACGTAATGGCAAACACATAGGCATGAATTGTACTGTTAGGCATATTAACCTACTCCGTTGAGGTCATTGGAAATTGAATATACACTAAACTCTTATCTATTATTAAAAACCAACAGAGTTTGGCATATAATCTTCATCAGTAGTAGGCATACATACTGAGCTGAACCTTGTTTTACACCCCTAGTTTGGGGCCGAAATTTAACGGTGGTCCAGGAGGGAAGATTGGCCCACCACATGCCAACAAACTAAGGTTTTTATGATTAAATTCTTTGTGATATGACGTGTTGGTGGTTGGCTGTCTTGTCATTAAAGTATTAATGTAACGTCTGGGTTAGAACTAACTCTTGTGATTGTTACTTTTTTCAGTCGTAGGCGCTCAAGAAGTCGTAGTCCCTTCAAGAAAGACAAGAGTCCAGTAAGGTGAGATACACAGCTGGATTGTCTAGTTAGAAGCGCTCGTGGTTTCAGATCCGTTTTGTGAACTGGATTTTTTCTCTCACCGTCCATCAAAACAGTTGTTACTGTTTTCTTTTTCAAGGCAACCAATTGACAACCTGACCCCAGAGGAGAGGGATGCCCGTACTGTGTTCTGTATGCAGCTGGCAGCAAGAATCCGACCACGAGATCTAGAGGACTTCTTCTCTGCTGTGGGGAAAGTCAGTATTCACAGTTTACACACATTTAAAAGTAGAAGCATGAAATATGTCAAGATCAAGACTTTATTTTGACAAAGCATTTAGCTAATGGTCAATAGGAAGGTGCTCACTCTTGACACACTATTGCTATTTTATCCCCTGTAGGTGAGAGACGTCAGGATGATCTCCGATAGAAACTCCAGGAGGTCAAAGGGCATCGCCTACATTGAGTTTCTGGAGGCGAATTCAGTCCCGCTGGCCATTGGCTTGACTGGACAGAGACTTCTTGGAGTGCCCATCATTGTCCAGGCCTCTCAGGTAGTTGATTTAACCATAACATTTTAGAAATTATGGAATTAGTAAATGTGATGTCACCTTTCACAACTAACTTGGCAGATGGCATAGACTCACCATTTTTGTGTGTGTGCAGGCTGAGAAGAACAGAGCAGCAGCAATGGCCAACAACCTTCAGAAGGGTAATGCTGGCCCCATGCGGCTGTACGTGGGCTCTCTGCACTTCAACATCACAGAGGACATGCTGCGAGGCATCTTCGAGCCTTTCGGAAGGGTAAGGAGGAAACCCCATTACTTGTCATGTATGTTAACCTCAATTTCCCACTAACTCTGTTGTATCTAACTGGATGTTGTTTTCCTTAACAGATTGAGAGCATACAGCTGATGATGGACAGTGAAACTGCACGATCCAAAGGATATGGTTTCATCTCAGTAAGTTCCTGATTCCAAAAGTGTGTGTGTGTGCAATGTTATTTAGCTGATTTCCTACTGGATGACTGTGTAATTGTAGTTTGCAGATGCAGAGTGCGCTAAGAAAGCACTGGAGCAGCTGAATGGCTTTGAGCTGGCCGGACGGCCCATGAAGGTTGGTAACGTGACAGAACGCACCGACTCCTCCACCGCCAGCTCCTTCCTGGACAACGACGAGCTGGAGAGGACGGGCATCGACCTGGGCACCACCGGGCGCCTGCAGCTCATGGCCCGGCTGGCAGAGGGTGAGCTATTAGCTGATGTTTTTGAGTGAATGTAGTTTGGTCTTTTGTGCTCAATTGCCATTGGGTTTATTTGTCAGCGGTTAGTAAAAGTTGAGCTTAGTATTCAATATCTCCACCTGTTGTGATGAAATGTGAAACCTATTTTATCAACCAAGGTGTTGTTACCCCAGTTGACCTCTATAATCACTCCAGTATGTGTGCTCAAGTTGTTTTAAATAGCATTGAACAGACTTGATGCTAATGAATACTTGTTTCCCTCAGGTACTGGTCTTCAGATCCCTCCAGCTGCACAGCAGGCTCTACAGATGAGTGGTTCCATGCACTCCTCTTCAATCCACTTCGGCAACATGGCAGCTGGTACAGGTAGTCACATTATCTATACTGTATGTAATGAACTACTCACTGGCCTCATCTTAAGACACGGTAGACATGCCTCTCCTCAAAGGAGAAAAGTTAAAAACCTGTGATTTCGAAGTTTAAGCTTTATTGATAGCTCATGCGAATGTGAAATGTACTAAGTTTGCTTTGGCTGTTGATCATAAAACTCATTCTAGAGGTACATAGCAAACGAGAGCTGTCAGACCTCCATTGGCAGGATGATTTCCAGTGAACGATGAATGCAAAGTGGGTTCAAATGATCTGGCGACTGCGTGGGTTCAAATGATCTGGAGACTGCGTGGGTTCAAATGATCTGGAGACTGCGTGGGTTCAAATGATCTGGAGACCGCGTGGGTTCAAATGATCTGGAGACTGCGTGGGTTCAAATGATCTGGAGACCGCGTGGGTTCAAATGATCTGGAGACCGCGTGGGTTCAAATGATCTGGAGACTGCGTGGGTTCAAATGATCTGGAGACCGCGTGGGTTCAAATGATCTGGAGACTGCGTGGGTTCAAATGATCTGGAGACTGCGTGGGTTCAAATGATCTGGAGACTGCGTGGGTTCAAATGATCTGGAGACTGCGTGGGTTCAAATGATCTGGAGACTGCGTGGGTTCAAATGATCTGGAGACTGCGTGGGTTCAAATGATCTGGAGACTGCGTGGGTTCAAATGATCTGGAGACCGCGTGGGTTCAAATGATCTGGAGACCGCGTGGGTTCAAATGATCTGGAGACCGCGTGGGTTCAAATGATCTGGAGACCGCGTGGGTTCAAATGATCTGGAGACCGCGTGGGTTCAAATGATCTGGAGACCGCGTGGGTTCAAATGATCTGGAGACCGCGTGGGTTCAAATGATCTGGAGACCGCGTGGGTTCAAATGATCTGGAGACCGCGTGGGTTCAAATGATCTGGAGACTGCGTGGGTTCAAATGAACTGCTTCTGTGACCACCAGTTTTTGATCACCTCAAATGTACCACCATAAGACTTCTCATCTTTTCTCACTATCGTTTATCTTTTCTCACTATCGTTTATCTTTTAATGATGTCTTCCACATTTATCTAATGGATCCACACGTAAACACTAAATGCCAATCTGCCATTGCCACCAACACTCCTTTATGTGGTATGTTCATCGTTTCTGACCACATCCCTGCAACAACCTGCCATGTTGTCAGCTTTTGGTGAAAGACATCTGAGACGTACTCTATCTGAAAGCTGTTTTCTTCCCTCACTATGGCACTGCGTGAAAAGAGCACATTGAATATAATGGGCAACTGGTGGGAAACCTATAATGAGTTAGCATCATTCAAGTCAACCTGTGTGTTTTGTCTTGCCAAAGCCAGCAATTTGTCTTACTAAGTGAATGGACACTTACAACTTGCTGAAACACTATAATGTTAGATGGAATGCTGATATTGAACTAACATGCCGAAACAGGAGAACCTTTGCTTCTGTTTGCCTTATGCTATGGATGTCCACCTGTAGCAACTAGGTCTAATGGTATGATGTGTAGTAAGTCAATGGTCTTGGCTATGCTCTTCATCCATTGTGCATCTTTCCATCCTCACAACCTAAATAATTTCCCCTTTCCAGCCGAAGTGCAAGTCTTTGACTTCTCTTCTTCTAATCTTTTAGACATATTAGCCAGGCTGAACCCACCCCCTGAATGTGAATGTGAAAGATTGGAGTGCACAATTTATCAAATCTGCACACAATTTAATGCTCATCTAAAATAAATCCTTTCAAGTTCTCATGTTTCAAACCAGAGTGCAATCTCCCATGGTTGTGGTCTGAAATCATTGCTGTCATGCATACTGAATTCACAGTATGCATATAAATGCTTTTCTTTTTAAGCCAAATAAGATTCTCAAGCTCTCTGTATACATCTTCTCTGGTTTTATTGTGTGTAACTACATTCTGTCCAACAGTGCATTGAAACAACACGGAAGAAAGACCAGTCCTATACTTTTACATGTATTCATTGATTGCTTGTTAAAGGGGGAGGTAATCAAAATTAGTAAGTCAACCTGATGATTAAGTCAGAAGCAGGGTTGGGATCAATTACAGTTTGTTCAGGAGCTGATGGTCAATTCAACAGACAGGAATTCAACTGCACTTGACCCCCCCCCTGGTGAGAAGGACCTCTGTTAATGATGCTGTCATCTCCTTTTACAGCTGTTGCCAACCCTGCCCTGAACCTGGGTCCAAGCATGAACCAGGCCATGAACCTCCCAACTCAACCACTGGCTACACACTGCCTACAGCTGTCCAACATGTTCAGCCCACAGTCGTAAGACACTATTTTCCCCTTTTCATTTCATGATGGCAGAAACCATTGTTTTTAGAGCTTTGATTCACTAAACTAGGTTCACAAATGCATCACCAAATGTAAGATTAGGGTACAATTGGGGAGATACTAAATAACTGCCAACTCATTGATATGGATTTTTTTCTGGGAACCAAAAGGGCTTAACTTTTCATTTCACGAAGCTGGGTTAGGTGAGTCATTTAGTTTGTGATGAAGGGGTTGAAACGACCTGCCTCTTTTCCAGGGAAAATGAGCCTGGTTGGGACATCGAGATCCAAGACGACGTCATGGAGGAGTGCAACAAACATGGGGGAATTGTCCATATATACGTCGACAAGAACTCCCCTCAGGTAAGACCCTTTTAAAATGCACTATAGAGGTGGATAGTTCTAAACTGGTCCAGCAAATTATGCACTTTGCCCCCAAAAATTAGGTGCTGCATGTTTTATATAATGGTAAAATTTAGAATGTTATGTTAATTTCTTGATCAATTATACCCTTTCGTCTATCAAATTGTCTGTTGCAGATTGCCAAGTACCTCAACCCCACAATTTCATCCACTGAGTTTAGTGTAGACTTTATTTATTTTTTTGAACCTGAGTCTCTATGCAGTCGACATTTCAAAATGTTAACCCTTGTACCTATGTTTGTACTCTGTGTGCCTTTGTTTGCTGAAATCGATACTTTTTAATGAAATACAGCCACAGTGTTTCCTTGTTGAGATTCAATTGGCACATGCGCTGAGTTGCCATCTTAGAGCAACAGCAATGAGGAAAGAGGCAGTTGTATTTGATTTCAGCAAACAAAGGCGCGTAACAACCGAAGCCAAACATGGGTACATGGTAAGGGTTTAAGAATTTACATTTTGAAAGTATCGACTGCATAGCAAGTCGGAGGTTCATTTAAAAAAAACTAGTCTGCGCTCAACTCCGTGGATTTGAGGTACTTGGGCAATGTTGCAGATCGATAGATGTTTTATTGCCCTTACCTTACCGCTTCCTTTCTCTTATAGGGCAACGTGTACGTAAAATGCCCCACAATCCCAACAGCAATGGCTGCAGTGAATGCCCTACATGGACGGTGGTTTGCAGGTGTGTATCCTTGTACCAATGCATTCTATAGTGTCATTCTTTGATATTTACATGCCTTGCATTTATATCAGTTATGTTTGTGGCATGGGATAATGGAGAGTAATCGAAATGAAACGGTACCATGTTAGCACAGAGTTTCTAAACCCAGAGGCACAGCATTGCAAGACTACTGGGAACGCTTACCAAAATTCTTAGTTGATAATTTTCTAGAAATGTGAAGGCACAACCTAGATTCGAGCAAATGTCTTATGTGGTTGAACATGTTATTACTCCAACCTTGTAAAAGTGACAAACTGACACATTTTTAGACAAAGACAACTTTTATATTGACGGAGTGCCTTTGATTTGACGGCCTGCACATGCAGTTTGGCACGAGACCACCGTTAAACGCGATCTCTTTCTACGCATGAGCTTAGTTAGCCAACATCGCTTACAAGTGTGATCAGGGATTTCTATAGGCTAACTGCTTCTCCAATCTTCCTACTGTACTGTCTTTTATTTTAGGTTCAAGTGAGTTGTGCTGCTGATTATTAAAACATTTTTATCTCTAGCTAGAATGTGTTTTTTAGAAATCTCAGCTTTCTACACTCATAAATAACTTGTTCATATGTATTAGAAAAGTAATGATGCAAGTTTATTTATTTTCTCCGTAGGTAAAATGATCACTGCAGCGTACGTACCCCTCCCAACCTACCATAACCTTTTCCCTGATTCAGTAACGGCCACCCAGCTACTGATGCCTTCGCGGCGATAAGTCTGCCATGCATGGAGTAGATGTCGCAACGTCTGTGGGCTTCAACAATGTACATAATGTTTGCTAATATGTTGGGAACTTATTTACCAGAGTAGCAAAATACTGCACCAGTCCACCCAATCTTCATTCAGAAATACAAAAGGTTTTGAAGGATATTTGTTTTATTGTTCAATCTGACAGCCATCAGGCTGAGCTTGAGTTCTGTAGCCGCACATTTATGTAGGTGCACTTGAGCAGATTACGTTGTGTGTTTCAACCTGCATTGCGATAGGGAGTTGTTATACAGTGGAAAGTGGGTACTAAGTAGATTTAAGTTGAAACTGACCACAAAAGAACCCATTTTGGGGACAGCCCCACCTAATTAACCTCTGATTCTAAGTGCAGTTTGCTCTGTCCTCATCCAATTACCACATCATTGTACATTTTGTCATTCAGTTGTGCTTTAGAAGTTGATTTGCCCAGTAAGTTTTTCAGTTAATGTGTTAAATGAAAAGGACAAACACCCAAAAACAGATCTATTTTTTTGTTAACTTCAAGGTATTCATTGTGTTTGAGATCACTAAGTTTTTAACATTTGTAATCAAGACTTGATTTTGTAAAAACTCTTGATTTAAATATACTATCAAAATAAGTGATTTGGGTGGTTTGATGTGATGTGCATTTTGTCTTGTTGACATTGGATTGTTTCATCTGGAATGAAGGGGGATGTGAAATGTGTTTGTAATAAAATCCTAGTTTACAACAGCTGGTCTTGTGGTTTACACTCAGACCTTTAATAATTACTGTTTTAATATACAGTAAAGCTTCAATTCACAAGTGGACATTATATTCCTACCCACAGTTACACCATGAATATGGTACTGATAGAGAAATCGATACATTTAGCAGTAGAGTACTGGCAGAGTTTGAGAAGTTTTGTGCTTGGGACTTCAGATAATCTTGACCACTTTTTGCCAACTCACTATTCATTCCCTTTAGACTGCACTAACTCCCATTAATGCCAATTATGAAACTCGCATCATAATGCCTGACCTTTTGTCAACAGCCTCAAGAGAATTTCTTATGACAGTGATGCATTCTGGTAATAACCTGTTAGTCAGGCCCAAAAGACTAAGAATGTGAAATGTCACAGTCCCTTAAGCCCATGATAAGATGTTTGTGTAGAACTCCCCAGGTCAGCAGTGATCTGTTGAACCTTCAGACTTCAATAAACATGAACCCATAACCTCACACCCACACTTTGGTCCCCTTACTGTGCTTTGGGTCTTGACATTAGGTGGGGACCCTTGAGTACATTGTTCTATGCTGTTTTCCACACCATTGACTATAAGAAAGCCTTCTAGCCCCCTTCAGAAGGGTAAGACATCCATTCAATAGGACACATGTTCAGTGCTCTATGTATCCACTTTCAGGGAATAGGAATGGTTAACAGTAGGCATGGGTTCTTTTTGTTTTTCTTGATTAATTTCAAATCGGAGTATTTGATACATTGTCCTTTGTGTTTTGGAAACAAGTACTATTGTGCCCGAGAGATGGGTAGCAGTGACAGGTTCATCATTGCTGTGTGATTCTGCACCAGAGACCACAGGGATGAGCAGCAATGACTTGAGGCTTTATTCAAGAACCTAAGTGGTTCTGTTGGCCCTCATCAATGGCATCCTGTTGTACACCACCAACATGACCTTCCACAGCAACTCCAGGTACATCCTGTACATGGAGCTGATCAATGACAGCATCATGTCTTTCACTGTGCTCTTGATTGTCTTGACCTATGTATGCCCTTTCCTAAATTTGTCCATGTGTATATTTCTCATGATAGCCAAACACATTCATAAGAACACACCTCTGAACTTCAGTCATGTCTATTGAACGCTTTGTAGCCATCTGTCATCCTTTACAGCATCCTCTGATCTGCACAGTGAACAGGACCCATGTGCTTATCACATGTATTTGAGTTGTAGGCACCATCCCTGTGTTCGTGTCATCATTATTTCCTCAAGCCTGTCATTTTTCTCTGCCGGTAGGATGTGCCATCATAGGAATGTCTTTGACTTGGTTCACAACTAAAACAACAAATATGCCACCAATATCCTTTACCTGTGCTTTGTGTGGATCACAATGATCTACACCTACTTCAGAGTGATGTTTCCAACCAAAGCTGCAATCTCAGATCCAGTTTCAGCCAGAAAGGCCCAGATGACTATACTACTGCATGGGGTGCAGCTGCTAATCTGTATGCTGTCATACATCACTCCGGTCATGGACAATGCCTTCATTAGCCTCTTCCCCAAGTTCCACTTTGTCATACTGTTCTGCAATTACATCACAACTGACATGTTATCCCACTTGCTCAGCCCTCTCATCCATGGTCAGAGATCAGAAGTTTAAGATGCACATTAAGGAGTCCCTTTGTAGAAAAACAGATCCTGTGGTGAAACCTTTACTTAGTAGAAGTCGGAGATTAAAAAGTGTACCATAACACCAATTGTTGCTATACTGCACACCTAAAACGTCTAATAAACAATCTGCTCTGCAATGTTGTATTGCCCTTTACGCAAACATTTATTAAAATGGTGACTGGACAGTAATGTACTGTGAATTACTTTGAATTCAGCTCAAGAAGATTATTTTGATTGTGTCCATCACTAATAGCATGTGGTTTTTGGGACATCCAGAGACACTAATTCCTTTCTAAATATGATCCCCTTTTGCATGAAGCTTGTTTTCACCTCAGATCCCCTTGGTGTATTAGGCCATTATCCCACTTCACCATGGAATTACAGTACATCACAATCCTTTCCACTATAGTCTATGGATTGGAACTGATCATTAATCTGTAACAGGAACATTTAAGGAGATTTCATTCCACAGATCCACAAAGCACAACAAATGAAAAGTGATATACAGGTTCAATGCACAAAACACCAGGGGTTTATTTTCTTATTTGAATATATATATATTTTTTTTAAACAAAAAGTAGAATAAACATAACCCATTGCAAACAGCTTTTCTTCCCCATAGATATACATTTTAATTAAATTCTCAGATTTGAATCAAAAGTGCCATTTACAAAACTTCCTTTCCCCCCCCCCTTTTACAAAATGTTACTATTTTTTTGTTCATTTTAACTTTTTCCTCCTTCAGCGATTTCTTTGCAGTGTCCTGGAACACATGTAAAATCCAAATTCAGTAACTGCTGCTTTACAGTCACAAATGACGAGTGTGGTCAATTTTGGCATAGTAACTACTGTTAACTCATTATAACCTAACCTGAAAGGGTTCTCTACTTCTTAGGAGAGTTTTCCTTGGCCTGGTGGGCTTGCAGCACAGCTACCGCCTCATCCACCTGGAGAGAACAGTGAAGAGAGAGAACACATGGGATTAGCATAACAACTATGACCATGATAACCCACCACCAAGAAACTCCAAACAATCATAAGTGGCTTCCTTTTTGCATGTAAAAGTTGATCTGAAAGGACAGAGGGAATGGAAGCTTGTCGTACCTTAGAATGCAGGGACTCGGGTGACTCCAGCATGTGCAGCAGCTCAGAGTTGTCAATCTCCAGCAGCATCCCAGTGATTTTACCAGCCAGGTTGGGGTGAAAGCCATGGATCAGAGGGTACAACCGCTCACCTGCAAACCAAGGGAAAGAGAACGAATTAGATTGAGAGTGCCAGTGAGGCATCTCAACACCCTCCGACAGAGGATTGACTGCAGAACATCACAGATGTTCAGAACATCACAGATGTTCAGAACATCACATGAACACTCCCCAATAACATTCCAGTTATATACCAAGCAGCTGTTTCTGCTCCATGAGAGGGGCTGAAGCCAGCATGGAGGCAGTGAGGGGTTCCTGGCCTCTGACATGCACCGCTGGCTCCATAATCTGCTGGGTAACAACCTTACAACACAGCAGGAAAGATTAAACACAATGCAATACACATGACCACTGGGATGGACCTCTAAAAAGGTAGAAGTAAAAGAACAGTTGAGTAAAAAATGTTTACACCGCTATATTGCATGGCATTTCTTGTGGGGAAAGGATGCAATTTACGAGATTACCTGCTGCACTGCCATTGGTGCGGGCATAGTGATGACCTGCTGTAAGTTCCTCACCCCTGATGAGTATTTATACTGGGTGCCTCGGACCATACCACCAGACATGCCTGCCCGACCTCCTGCTGTCTGTGTGCCAATGTTAGCTGGAGAGGGGGGTGTCCATTAGTTACTGTTCGGTTTTTGCATCACAGCAAGTATATGTTTTGAGTAAGCTAGTGTGTTACCCATCCTCTGTGTGTAGTTGATGATGCGTGGAGCCTGGGTGGAGGCCTGTCTGACGGTGCTGATGGGGGTGGAGGCGCGTCGGGGAACAGCAGACCTGACAAACTGGCCCGAGTAGGGTGCTGACAGCAACACAACACATGTCAATAGGGCATCAAACACATTTGTGTGACAAATATACATTTTAGAGTAGCAGTAATGCTTTAGCCATTTACTTATTTTAGCTCCAATATCTCAAAAATATCTGCCTCCGACTCACTCTGTGGTCTGGGTGGCTGTGCAGCCCAGCGAGGAGATGTCCTCATGGTGCTCACAGGGTTGGGGTTGTAGAAGGTGCGACTTGGGGGCTACAAAAAAACAATATCTTACAGATAAAAACATCACCTTCCAGGGCCAGCCCTGAGATAAAAAAAAAACTGAAGGTAACATAGGCTTTCTAATTTGGTCAATTCTAGCATGATGCATCTAGTGATTACCCCCTCCCTTCAACCGTACTACAGACCTGAGGCACAGCAGACATATAGTAGCCTGCCTGCTGGTAGGAGTCGATGACTGGGCCAGGCATGGTCCTCTGCATGTATTTGTTGGTGAGGATGGCCTTCCGCTCCTCCTTGCGCTGGGCCAGAGCCACGTACAGCGGCTTTGTGGCCACAATGCGGCCGTTCATCTCAGTTACCGCTTTGGTGGCCTCCTCGGGAGACGAGAAACAGACAAAGCCAAAGCCCTTGCTGTGGCCCCCGTCCGTCATCACCTGAGTGGAGGAAAGGGTAAGAGAAAACCATGAAGTTACGAGGTGCAGAGATTTTACACGGATCCAGACATGTTTTTTCAGCCTTTGTGATACATCATTGGATAGCAGAAATGACTACTCATGAAAAAGTATGGGTATTTCTACCTTGGCACTGGTGATGGTGCCATAAGGGGCAAACTCCTTCCTGAGTTTCTCATCGTCCAACCCATCATCCAAGTTCTTGACGTACAAATTGACCCCCTGAATCAACAAGAAAATAAATTATATTAAAGCTATTTTTCTTAAGACCACAGGTGTGCACTTCCCCACAGTACCTGATAGCGGTGGATACGTTCCTGTTTGATCAGCTCAAACTTGCGTTTCAGCTCCCCCTGTCGCTCCATCCTCTTCTGAGCACGGCCCACATACAGAACTCGGCCAGGAACGAGTTCTTTCCCATTCATCTCCTCAACTGCCTAAAAGCAGTCCATCAAAGTCAACTCAAAATGCCACATTTTAGATGTCATGTTCCCCATTTCACATTATGACAGCCTGCTGGTTGACAAGGAGATGGCACATATGGGAGCAATTTTAGAGTATTACCATAAAACCCCCAAATACAGACCCTTTGTGCATCCTCGTGGTTTTCATAGTTTACAAAGCCAAATCCACGAGACCGGCCCCTTTCGTCCATCATCACCCGCACACTGAGGGTCCTGCCTATGAGTCCAAGAACAGAGAAGGAGCCTAGATTTCATAAGCTTTCATGCCAATCCACCCAAAACATCTGATTGCATGGATGTTCCAGAATATTCATTTAAATCAAATAGCTATAACATCAACCACCACTTTATACTAGTGCCCAAAGAAAGGGATAGAATGTCAAAGCTTGTCATATGTCCTACTTTCAGGATGTTCTTACCAAATGCAGAGAAGACCTCCTGGAGTTTCTCATCACTATAGTCATCGCCAAAGTTCTTGATGTACACATTGGTGAACTTCATGGCTTTGGCCCCAAACTCAGCCTGTCGCTCCTTATGGGACTTAAAGTGGCCAACAAAACTGAACACCACACCCGTCACCAGTCACAGTTGAGAGATAGAAATATAAAACTACAATCAGTCTTGTTACAAAATATCAAACATACTGCTCCACATCCCAGAATATCAGTGTGGAGACTTACTGATTTTCTCACCTTGATGAACACATCGCAAGATATGAGACAAGTGGTTGACATATACCTTTAATTTTACATTAAGCACCAATGGTAATTATTGATATGCTGAATGACAATCTGCTGCCTAAGCTTTTTCAAAGCTTAATTTAGAAAGTCTTGCAAGTCTCAACTTTGTGGCCAACAGACCAAACATTATTCAAAGTAAAAAAATAAATTAAAAAAAGGACAGGAACAAATGTCTACCATTTCCCTCACCTAATTGTGGACAACTGACATTTCCCCCCCAGGAAATGAGCCTTTGGGTCTGCAATGCCAGAGTCACTACCTGTCTCTATCCTGAGCAAAGAACATGAAAATGTTATCTGCAAAAACGTGCATCACTGTCTGAGAATGATACAATGTTGACCAAATCAATAGTCCCTCCTCCTCCCTAACCATTACAGATTTCCTTTGCACTTTCCCCTACTTACATCTCACTAAATTCAAGGTGGTTTATATATTGGTTGAAAGAAATGTAAATAAAATGAAGTTAAAAGGTACCTTACGGATAGAATAAACAGCTCTTGGTAGGAATTTGTTCACTCACACTTTCCGGTCATTCAATAGCATTCCATTAATGGTATCAATGGCACGATTGGCTGCCTCTTGGGTTTCAAAGTGAACAAAGCCGTAGCCTTTGGAGCCATTCTCATCACACACAACCTGAAATTAAAAGTGCATGTTAGAAATTATGTACAGATAAATTATGCCCTGACACTCAAAGACAAGAATGCAATGTCTACCTTGCAAGACAGAATATTCCCAAAGGTTGAGAATGTGTCATACAGGGCCTTGTTGTCAATGGACTCGTCCATGTTCTTGATAAAAATGTTTCCAACTCCTGACTTCCGTAGCCCTGGGTCACGCTGAGACCACATTATTCTGATAGGCCTACCCTTGAGGACCTCATAGTTCATTGTATCCAGAGCACATTCCGCTGAAAAAAAATGACACGTATAAAGAGAAACACAGCATCAGACATCTGCTAATCACACACGTCCATGAATAACCTAATATAAGATTTAAGTTGTGTATTCATTGGAATATTAATCCTTAGCAGGATTATTCTTGCCACCCCCTTGATCAAAGCAAATAGCTTGATCAAAGCAAATCTATTTGTCCATGATTGATACAGAGTACAAATCTTATCAAAAATAATATTACCATCAGCGGGTTGTTGGAAGTTGATGTATGCGTATCCTAGGGACCTGCGAGTGATGACATCACGGCAGACACGGATGGATGTGATGGGCCCAGCAGGAGAGAACTTCTGGTAGAGCATGGCCTCTGTGACGTCAGGATGCAGGTCCCCTACGTAGAGGGAGGCCAATGGGTATGACTGGCCAGTGCTGTTCATCCTGCAGACAGAGATAGTGAAGATCATAGAGGGAGGGGGTGAAACTGGCAGACAACAAAACCTAACAGCCAGTACGTTTACATGCGCAGTAATAATTCGATATTAAACTGATTACGGCATTAGGCAGATTATGAAATAGTCATGTAAACATCTCATCTTAATCAGCGTAAGGTAAAAATCAAAGTAAGCATACACCTATTAAAACACCTGGTTTTCATTGACTTCTGTATTATATGAAGTTGCCAAGTCACCTACAAATGCAGGCTAGTTAGGTTATCTGACCTCTGGCACTTCAGACACACGGTCTGTTTGTAGTGTGGTTTTCATATAAGCACTTGGGTTTCCAACCACACCTACACACATTTATTTAGTATCTGTATTGTTGTCTATCGTTTGTTTTCTTTGATGCAAATAAATAAAGCAAACTTGGGGTGGCTGTGATGGGAGGGGTCACATAATGGAGTTCACCAGTTGAGGATCAGGATGGCCAATCAAGGCGTTTTTAGAGCAACTCAGTTCTGTCTGAACTGGTTGTGGGGTCTATACTAACACCCGACCTTCCGTAACTTCACAATTGTTACACAACAATGACAACCTCACGATGACGATCACCAAAGTCTACTTTAGCTATTTAACATGATAGTATGAATATTTCTGCTCTCACATGGCCACCACTAGGAGTGTAAAGTTTGGACATGGATTCTCCAGTTACCTAAAGTAACGACCTATTAACTTCGCTAGTTAGTAAGATGCCAGTAAATTTGTATTATCTCGTCTTAAAACAAGTAAACCTAAAAGATTGGATCATTACAACATGTGTACTGTCTATCCTCGACACATCACAAGCGTGCTAACTAAAGCTAGCTATTTTATCCGGTTAGTAGTTGAAACAGACTGCTGAGTTGTAGAAGGCAGTAAGTTACCGTTAATTAGTGTAAACCATCAAAGAGTTCGGCATTTGTTTAAAACCCAATGTGTTTGCTAACATAAAATGCCAGCTACTTTAGCTACTAGCCAAGAAGTTGGTAATTGCCAATCAAACCCAGCATCACTAACGTTAATGGAAATCGAAATAAATTGCAGTAAAAATAAATGTATACATATATTATTGTACAATGTCTTACCTTATTGAATTGGCCAAGGTGGAAACAGCTCAAATACTTTAATTTAAAAAGTTCTGGCCTAAAACTTAGTAAAATGTTTCTGTCTTAATTTGATAATTGCCGTGAAACACCTGCCTTTTCACTCCGCGACCATAAATATTCTTCAATGACCTATTTATAAACTATGATAATGACACGGCCCGATTAATCCTCCGCGTGAAAAAGTAGTCCATGTACATTGAAAAGCTACATTCTGGGATTCGAAAAACAACAAAACCCGTCCCGCCACTCAATTTTGCATACTTTTGAAGTATATGTCTAGGCTAGCGAAGTGTGAAATTGACCACTGTTAATTTGCACTTTGCAAAGACCAAACATTTACATTTACATTTAAGTCATTTAGCAGACGCTCTTATCCAGAGCGACTTACAAGTACATACATTCATACTTTTTTTGCAAACATTTGTTTCAACAATTAAATGAAGAGCTAAAACCAATGATGTGAACAGTTTATATGCAGGTAAATGCCAAAATAAAAAACACGTAAGAAATTTAGGGATACGAAGTATATCAAAAGCAGACGCTTCCACACAGGTGTGGTTCCTGAGTTAATTAAGCAATTTAACATCCCATCATGCTTAGGGTCATATATAAAAATGCCCAGTGGCCCATTATTTTGGCAACTATGACTAGAAGAAGAGATCTCAGTGACTTTGAGAGGAGGGGTCTCAGGATGGGCAGGGAGATTCTGGAGCGGCTCCTGAAACAGCATTTTCCATCAACAATACTCCAAATGATGGAATTCCTAATGGAAGAATGGTGTCACTATAGAGATTTGATTACATGACTAATTCTATAGGTGTGTATGAATGTATGCCAAGGCGCATTGAAGTTCTGGCGGCTCATGGTGGCCCAACGCCCTATTAAGATACTATTTTACATTTACATTTAAGTCATTTAGCAGACGCTCTTATCCAGAGCGACTTACAAATTGGAAAGTTCATACATATTCATCCTGGTCCCCCCGTGGGAATTGAACCCACAACCCTGGCGTTGCAAGCGCCATGCTCTACCAACTGAGCCACACGGGACCACGTGTGGCTCAGGGACTACTATGTTGGTGTTTCCTTTATTTTGGCAGTTACCTGTAATTCATTGGCAAAACACTTTGCTGGAGTGTGGAGTTGCCCTGACTGACTACACATTTTGATTTACATCTACATTCAATAATTTGGGAATTGTACAACAATGTACTTTGTAAATATTGTTAAAATAAAGATGACATTACACCTTTATCTTAAACAACTTTTTCAGTTTCCTAAACATGTACAGTAAGTGAAACTAGGATGGTTTTTAAAAGACACAAATCTAAAAGAATACTGGTCAGTAAAAACAAAGCAAGAAAGGCTGTTCCACATTCACCTATTGCCTTTTTATATATTCAGAGGATTCTAACTCCCGAGTGGTCTAAGGCACTGCATCTCAGGACAAGAGGCGTCACTATAGTACCTGGTTCGAATCCAGGCTGTATCACATCTGGCTGTGATTGGGAGTCCCATAGGGCAGCACACAATTGGCCCAGCGTCGTCCGGGTTTGGCTGGAGTAGGCAGTCATTGCAAATAAGAATTTGTTTTTAACTGACTTGCCTAGTTAAATATGTTATACTCAGTATGTGGTGCATCTTTAAGAAAACAGATTGACATATGCAGTCGTGTCTTACTCTATGTGGGATGTTATCGTGGCGTGTATGGTATTGTGACACTGCTTCTTACTTGGGTTGTGGTATGGGTTGGGTCTCCAATCTGCTGCTTCACAATGGCTGTGTTCGAGAGGATTAAAACTATAATGAATTATGAGTAAACTGATCTACAAATAATAACGGTAACTTATTGATGATGCAAGTTTCTTCGTAGATCAGTCTGTCAGCAGTCGCCTGCACTGTCAAACAAGCCCGATAAGTTGGACAACTCCTTCTGAGAGTCATTTTCAAAGCAGTAAAGTTCAGGGGCAAGTAAGCAGAAGTATCACATCATACCGTTCGTTACCTTACAAACCTTGATTCATACATTTTAGATTCTAAAACATGAGAATTGAATGAAGACTCTTGATTGGTCTAAGATTAATTTGAACTTTTTGGCAGTCTGAAACAAAGTGTCCATAAGAGACAGGAGAGAAACCCAGGCACAGAAACATTGGAGAAAACAACCGCTTTAAGAGGAATATTTTGCAAGCAGGGTTGATACAGTGTGATAAGACATTTTCAATTAATGTTGAAAAAAGGTTGTTACTGTAGGTTTTACAGAAAGATGATAGTCAATCTTGCAAAATACAAGGTACATTTAAGCACATAAAATTTTCATTGTACCGAGTTCAAGCAGCGCTTGATCTTGAACCGTGAGTTATACCACTAGGACAATAATCCACACTTTGTTCAAAAAGAGTTCTGCCTTTCAGAATGCGTAATATAATTCTGGTGGAATGTCTTATGATGGAGGAAATCTAACATGGCGAACAAAGGGGTCCCTTAATCAAACTTTGAATTGTGATCATGATTAGAGCGAAACACCCAGATGCCAGTGTCACAATACAGCCTGCCTCCTTTCTGTATGAGCCGACAGCAGAATTGAACTGTTAGTTAAATACAGGATTGAACTGCGTGTCAGAACTTCAAAAGCAAGCAATAGTGGAGTGGGGAAGAAAATGCAACACTTAGCATCACAGTGTTAGGTGAAAATTAACTGCCAGTTTAATAACCATACGATAAAACCTTCAAATACCATGACGAATCACACTAAAAAAAAATGACCATAAAAAAAAAAAAGAATGAAAAATGTTTAACCAGCTAGGTAGGACAAAGAAATGAAGGAAAGATGATTAGAATTCACAACCCCCCGGCCCCCAACACAAACAGTCACACACAGGCGCACAGACATATGATCTAGCACGCGCGCACACAAACAAAAACATGGACTCACTACTCAATACAACCACATTATTTTCACAAACAAAATGACAACCTGCTAACAACTGAACATTACCCTGTCGCCTCAGTGACCTGAGAGGGTTAAACTAGTTGGTCAGGAACAATTCGGGCTGCTTGTCATACAGAAGGGGGAGGGGCTGATGGAGTGGAGGGGGATGTTTATAAGCCGTTTGTGTTTAAGAGTGTAGGTGGATTAACAGTGCAATTCCATTAGTTTTCCCCTTCTCCGGTCTCTCCTTCGTCTCCCTGGTTTTCCGATGTCCACAGCTGCAAAGAGAGGTAAAGATGTGTTACATTATATTCCCCAAATTGCATTTGGTACTTTCCACGTTAGAATGAATAAAAATTTAAAAAACAGTGCCATAGCAATTTACAAAACAGATGCATATAACTGGAACCATCAATGAAATTACTATTGAATAAATGACAATACAAGAGAAAGATGTAGCAAACCATTTACTATTTATACAAAAAATGTGATTACATAAATAGGAGACAAACAGAACTTACAGTCAGGTTGTCCCTTAGTAGTTGCATGATCAAGGTGCTGTCTTTGTAGGAATCCTCGTTTAAGGTGTCAAGTTCAGCGATGGCTTCATCAAATGCCTGTAAAGAGTAAATTACACTAAGAATAGGATGCAAAACTGCCACCAGCTATTCCAGAATCGACTATACAAATGTACACTGCCATTAATCATTTTGGTTAAATTGTGGCATGCAGAAATAACTGTAGCAGGGGTGCCATTTTAAATCCAATTTCATTTTTTGAAAACTGAGCCAAAGTCCCTTCATACAAATGCAGAAACTGTCAAGACAAGACATGCTACAATGGCTCTGCATGCTTTGAGTGAAGCTCTGTGCTATTGATTGTCTTGGGGGTAAAAGATGAGGTTGCATGACTTGGCACTTGAAGTCGCTCTCTCACCGTTTTGGCCAGGGTGCAGGCCTTCTCTGGGTTGTTGAGGATTTCATAGAAGAACACAGAGAAGTTGAGGGCCAGGCCGAGCCTGATGGGGTGTGTGGGCTGCATCTCCTTCTTGCTGATGTCGAAAGCATCCTGGTATGCCTGCTGGGAGTTATCCACTGTGGCTTTAAAAAGGAACAAGGAAGAAGATGAGTTTGAGCAATGCCATGATTCCAACATGCACTTAGCGCATTTCATCACATCTTTAGAGAATATTTTAACATATTCCTGTATGCACACATCTGATCCATTAGGAGTTTCACGAGTCATGACGATGTGATTTGGTGCATTGTTCCATTTTATGTAACTCTAAATGAACTCTTGCTTACTTACTCTTCTTTGCGTCTCCAGCTGCTACCTCAGACAGGTATCTATAATAGTCGCCTTTCATTTTCAGGTAGAACACCTTGCTCTCAGCTGCAGTCGCATTGGCAATTAGGTACTTGTCAAGAAGTCCCTGAAATACATTTTTTGTTGTTGTTGAAATCAGCATATCTGCCTAGAGAGAAATGTAAAAAGTCCCCTTTCACAGGGTAGACCACAACAGTTATTCTTACCAGCACGTCATTGCAGATGTCCTGCAACTCGGTCTCAATCTTCTCCCGGTACTCCTTGGCCATGGCCTGCTTCTTCTCGTTGCCCTCCGTCTTCTGCTCGATGCTGGAGATGACGCGCCAGGATGAGCGGCGTGCCCCCACCACGTTCTTGTAGGCCACTGACAGCAGGTTGCGCTCCTCGTTGGAGAGTTCCCCGCCCTGCTCCGTCACAGACTTCATGGCCCCGGCCATGTCGTCATAGCGCTCTGCCTGCTCAGCGAGCTTAGCCTTTTGTACTAGGTCGTTCTTGTCCATTTTTCAGTCTGTGTGAGAAAGAAACATAGTAAGGTGGGACTTTTTCTTCTGGTCTTATGTCTGTGCAGATGAAGGAAAGGACTATTGAGATTAGATATACCTATGTCATATAACTGGTCAATTACAGCATTTATTCAAACTGCTGAGAGGAGACACCTGCAAGAGGGGGCAGTAGGTTCCTTCTTGGTTAGATTCGGACATTCTTATAAATTCATGGCTAGGGGAGTATTATATCGCCTACTTTCATACTACCTTTTGGGCCATGATTATGCAATTTACTATGAATTCAAATACGAATGCAATTGAATGTAGCTCGTACTAGTAGCTAAAACAGGAAGCTAGCCTAACGGTTAGAAGCGTTTTGCCAGTAACGGAAAGGTCTACTATGACTGCACCTATCCAGTGTGTGTGATTTTTTATATATATAAATATATTGTTTACACTCGGCCTTCATTTTTTACTGGTGCATGGCCGCTGTTGTACGAGTCCGAATACCATACAACTTCGTCATGGTGGTGTGTTCCTGAAAATGTTCTCGCAAGGAACTTGTCTAGTACTGTGGCAGCAATGCGTGGGGCCGTTGGGCTACCTAGCTACATGTCGTCGAGTTAGATAGCTAACGTTAGCTAGTTACTCCAGCTAGCCAATTCTGACAGAACAACCAATCGACCTTTCGATATCTCTTCACCCGCCCCAAATCACTAAATATTATTTAGTCTCGATAGTTAGATATTGGTTTGCTATCTGACGTTTTAGTTATTACTAGCCAAATTAATACTTGATTAAAACGGTGTCTGGATGGCGGAGATTTGCCTAGCTAGCTTCAGCTAACTAACGACGTTGCGGTAAAACGCTTGATGTAGCTTACTAGCTGGCTAGCAAACGCGACGGCACTTCTCAAACGGCCTAACTTTGGTTTACATTATTGTTAAACGAAACCATAATTTAACGTAGAAGGCTAACAGATAATTGTTTCCTTATATGTGTAGCGTTGCCAACAATCTACACAATTATCCCGCTAACGTTGCGGGTCAGATTGTGACATTATTACCGAGCCGCAAAGGCCTGTGCCCAGCCTGCTAGCGGATAGCTAGTAGGGATGTTAGTCGAGAGATCAGCTAGTAGCAGCTAAGCACGTCAGAAGAGTGGAGAATGTCAAATAATGGCTAGCGGGAAAGTAGCAAGCTAACTTTCGCTAGCTGAAAAATACGATGTTCAAGGGTTATCGACTTCTCGTATGTCCATTTATATAGGGACCAGTCAATTGTTATTTTGTACTACGATGTAACGTTATCCAGCTTCTAACGAGTATCTTACAGTTAGCTAACGATTTTCAGTCGCGTACATGGCCTAGGTCAGCAAGCTTGCAAGAACAAAGTGTCATGATTGCCAGTTAGCAAGTCCTTGTTCGGCCCACTTCAGAGGAGCGCTGTCTGATTTAGCGAGCTAGCATGATGGCTAACGAATATAATTACACCGAAACGAATATACTGTGTAATATTTAACACAATAAATAAAGACCTAACACATAAATGCACTTTCATCGGGTCCCCGATTATACAAACTCACAATATTTACGGCTCTAATTCCTGTTTTATTTCTCTGAAAGATGCAGCCTCCGTCCTCCGTCTCGCTCCTAGAATCGTTCAGGGCAGTACCACTTCCGCTATATTGACGCTTCTGTTTCCTCTAGCTAGCTAACTACATGTCAAACCGAGACTTCAACCTTTGACAGACATTACATCTATTGGTTTTAATCAGGTTTATTAAGCTACCTACTATGTTTTATTATCAAAGCACTCAATGGGAGAGACTCAATCTCTTATTTAAACCAGTACAGTGCAGTGTGTAGCAAGAGAAACAGCTGTACACATCTCTTCAATGTAGCACTGAATTCAATGCATGTTGGACCCATTCTATGGATGCACCTGCCACTGGACATTGGAAGAAGTTATACTTCCCTATGACTAATAGTTGAAGGACAAATCTCATCACAGCTTTGAAAAATTGTTGAAAAATACATGAGATTTGAAAAATTGTTGAAAAATACATGAGATTTGAAAAATTGTATAAAAAGAAATGCACTAGCAATTGGCCAGTGTTTTAAGATATACCAAGGCCAGGTGTCTTTTTGCACTATAGATCAGCTTGCACACTCCTACATACTGTACTCTACTCATTGCAGTGTATGTGCAATTGACATTCAGGGCATTTTACAGTGGAGCATGTTGAGCCTGTATGAGTCAATATGACTCAAAGCTAAATAGACATGCTTTGGAATGTGGATGAGCAGAGTGGCAAACAGTGTTCAGTATCTTACAATGACTTCATTTCAAATAATACAGTTGACTCATACATGTACATTGCATAAGTGCAGTGCTGTTCATCAGTCATTTTGCCTGCTTTGGTTTTGTGCATGCCCCAAGTTATTGCATGATCAGGGGTCCAATGTAGAACAGTTTAGCACTTGGTGAAGAATGCATGACAGCCTGAAGAAATTCATCCTGTCCCCAAGGGCCTTCACAGTGTCATACAGGAGAACCATTGAGAGCATACTGTTGGGCTGCATCGCAGCCTGGTACGGCAACTCCACCACCGCTGACCGGATGTGCTACAGAGGGTGGTACACTCAGCCAATCACACCATTGGGTGCACACTGACTGCCCTCTAGGACACCTACAACACCATGTGTTGCAGGAAGGCAAAGAAGATCATCAGGGACCCCGCACCGACTGTTCTCCCCGGTTCCATCACTCAGGCGCAGGCAGTATAGGAGCATCATGGCAAAAACTGAAAGACGATCCAATATCTTATACCCCGAGACCGTCAGGCTGCTGAATAGCCCCCACTGGTCAGCCACCTGCTCCCCCTGTCACCCTTCGCTGCTCCCTATGAACATCCCCCACCTCAACAGGCCCTGCCCCCACCTAATGGACATTTATTGTGCTGAATAGCCACCACTAGTCAGCTACTTGCTCCTCCTCCACCCAGACTTGACCTGCACTGTTGGAACTCAAAACTTAAGATTTTCACTGTACCTTACAACCCTTTGCATGTGACTAAAACTCTCTAGTGTCCAACTTCCATTCATATACACAACCTATCATACGTATTCACCCCCCCTTGGGTTTCCCCCACATTGTGTCAAAGTTTGATTAAAATGTATTTACTTGTCATTTTTCTTTTCAAAACTCTTCAAGCTGTCAAGGTGTTGGGGATTATGACTAGACAGAAATGTTCAAGTCTTGCCATATATTTTCAAACAGATTTAATACAAAACTGTAACTTGGCCACTCAGGAACATTCACTGTCTTCTTGGTAAGCAACTCCAGTGTAGATTTGACATTTTGTTTTAGGTTATTGTCTTGCTGAAATCTAGGATTTTGCCAGTCCTTAGCTCCATCCAATTTCTTTTTATCCTGAAAAACTCCCCAGTCTTTGCCGATGTCAAGCACACCCATACCATGATGCAGCCACCACCATGCTTGAAAATAAGGAGGCAGTTAATGAGTGTAATGGATTTTCCCCAAGCATAAGGCTTTGCATTAAGGCCAAAAAGTGTTTTACTTTGCCGTGTTTTCCCCCCTCAGTATTACTTCAGTGCTTTGCTGCATACAGGATGCATGTTTTGGATTATTTGTATATGTGTATTCTTTTCATTCTGTCATTTAGGTCATTACTGTGGAGTCACTATAATGTTGATCCATCCTGTTTTCTCCTATCCACAGCCATTGAACACTGTAGCCGTTTTAAAATCACCAATGGCCTCATTGTGACATCCCTGAGCAGTTTCCTTCCTGTCCTTCAGTTCAGAAGGATGACTATCTTCAATTTGTCTGGGTGGTTTAATACATCATCCACAGCATAATTATTAACTTGACCATGCTTAGATATTCAATGTCTGATTTGTTATTGCTACCCATCTACCAATTACTGCCCTTCTTCTTGAGGCTTTTGAAAAGCTCCCTGGTCTGTGGTTGAATCTGTGCTTGAAATTCAATACTTGACTTAGGGACCTTACAGATGTGTGTATATTGGGGACAAAGGAAGGGGTAGTCATTAAACAATCATGTCAACCCCTATTATCTGAGTGAGTCCATGTAATTTATGTGATTTGTTAATCCAAATTTTACTCCTGAACAACTATATTTTAGTTATTAAATTTGTAAAATTGTAGAATTTAATTTTAACATTAAGAGTATTTTTCGTATATCAATGACAAAAAAAAAATCTATTTCAATCCCACTTTGTAACGCAACAAAATGTGTAAAAATCCAAGGGGGTGAATACTTATAACCATCGGGGTATGTAATTAATCACCCTCCCCTTCCTTACCACAAAAACAATATGGTCATTGGAAATGCATTTTATTGATTACACATGTGTATGTTAAGTATTTGCACATAAAATGTGTACAGAATGTTTGTGCGATAATATACCAGTTTTCCTAACACCTGTCCTATTTTGATTCAGTGCTGTCAATCATGAAGCCTGACCTCAAAATAACTGGGGAAAAAACCTTGAAATTGTTGACCACAGTAAAAAAGAAAAAGATATACAGTTGAAGTCAGAAATTTACATACACTTAGGTTGGCGTCATTAAAACTAGTTTTTCAACCACTCCACAAATTTCTTGTTAACAAACTATAGTTTTGGCAAGTCAGTTAGGACATCTACTTTGTTCATGACAAGTCATTTTTCCAACAATTGTTTACAGATTATTTCACTGTATCACAATTCCAGTGGGTCAGAAGTTTACATACACTAAGTTGACTGTGCCTTTAAACAGCTTGGAAAATTCCAGAAAATGATGTCATGGCTTTAGAAGCTTCTGATTGACTCTAATTGGAGGTGTACCTGTGGATGTACTTCAAGGCCTACCTTCAAACTCAGTGCCTCTTTGCTTGACATCATGGGAAAATCAAAAGAAATCAGCCAAGACCTCCACAAGTCTGGTTCATCCTTGGGAGCAATTTCCAAACTCCTCAAGGTACCACGTTCATCTGTACAAACAATAGTACGCAAGTATAAACACCATGGGACCACGCAGCCGTCATAGAGATGAACGTACTTTGGTGCGAAAAGTGCAAATCAATCCCAGAACAACAGCAAAGGACCTTGTGAAGATGCTGGAGGAAACAGGTACAAAGGTATCTATATCCACAGTAAAACGAGTCCTATATCGACATAACCTGAAAGGCCGCTCAGCAAGGAAGAAGCCATTGCTCCAAAACCGCCATAAAAAAGCCAGACTACGGTTTGCAACTGCACATGGGGACAAAGATCATACTTTTTGGAGAAATGTCCTCTGGTCTGATGAAACAAAAATAGAACTGTTTGGCCATAATGACCATCGTTATGTTTGGAGGAAAAAGAGGGAGGCTTGCAAGCCAAAGAACACCATCCCAACCGTGAAGCACGGGGGTGGCAGCATCATGTTGTGGGGGTGCTTTGCTGCAGGAGGGACTAGTGCACTTCACATAATATATGGCATCATGAGGTAGGAAAATTATGTGGATATATTGAAGCAACATCTCAAGACATCAGTCAGGAAGTTAAAGCTTGGTCGCAAATGGGTCTTCCAAATGGACAATGACCTCAAGCATACTTCCAAAGTTGTGGCAAAATGGCTTAAGGACAACAAAGTCAAGATATTGGAGTGGTCATCACAAAGCCCTGACCTCAATCCTATAGAACATTTGTGGGCAGAACTGAAAAAGCGTGTGCGAGCAAGGAGTCCTGTAAACCTGACTCAGTTACACCAGCTGTCAGGAGGAACGGGCCAAAATTCACCCTTATTGTGGGAAGCTTGTGGAAGGCTACCCGAAACATTTGACCCAAGTTAAACAATTTAAAGGCAATGCTACCAAATACTAATTGAGTGTATGTAAACGTCTGACCCACTGGGAATGTGATGAAAGAAATAAAAGCTGAAATAAATCCTTCTCTCTACTATTATTCTGACATTTCACATTCTTAAAATAAAAGTGGTGATCCTAACTGACCTAAGACAGGGAATTTTTACTAGGATTAAATGTTAGGAAATGTGAAAAACTGAGTTAATGTATTTGGCTCAGGTGTATGTAAACTTCCGACTTCAACTGTATATATAAGAATACTTCGCAAAATGTCAGAGGATGAAATGGGGGGTAGATTAAAGAAAATTGAATAATTAAGTCAATAATCCTGGGAGGAGTATACCGGTAGTGATTGAAAGCAGTGGATGAAGTTGAGTTGTCTTATTTTGGTGGTCTGTATGCTATCTATCTTCCAGCTCTTCAAAAAGTGAGCACCTGTGTCTCTTCATGTAATAGACCAATGGTACCTAGATTCAGACCCCATGAGTAGCTGTAGAGAAAAAGAAAACATACCGTCATTGGCATCCATCACAAGTATCAACGGCATTAGATAAAAAATGTATGACCTAGTTGCCCAACAAAGTAGGCAGCTTAGAGAACTATAATTGAGAGCCACACACTTTCAGTACCATTAATTTCCTCTGATCGTGCTCAGGTTCTGCTGTCCACCTCAGGAAGGTGCAGACATCTTTGGCCACCTGGCTCATAGTGGCTGAGGTGCCTGTGGAGCGATGTCATTAGGAAAAAGGGTTGCCGTTGAACATGCCCAGTGCATATCTAGTGGTTTTGTACAGGTGTGTGATATCCTAGTCTGATAAAGAGAAGAGTCTAATCTACACACAATGTAGACCACTCACCATCCTCAAACTAGAACCTTGTTGTAGATGGGAGGAGCTAAGCCAATGGCCTTGCCAGGGAAATTACGATTGTAGTAGAGGTCCTCTCTCACGTCGACCCCTGCAGGTGGTCACAGTACCCTGTCAGTAAGGAGAACACATAGTTCTCTCCTCCATGTCTGCAAGGAAAGCCGGAGGCAGATTGTGAATACTGCACACTCATAAGACCATTTCCTTCACAACTGTCCTTTTTTTTAAATTTCACCTTTATTTAACCAGGTAGGCCAGTTAAGAACAAGTTCTCATTTACAACTGCAACCTGGCCAAGATAAAGCAAAGCAGTGCGACAAAAACAACAGTTACCCGTGGGATAAACAAACGTACAGTCAATAACACAACAGAAAAATCTGTATACAGTGTGTGCAAATGAAGTAAGGCGGTAAGGCAATAAATAGGCCATAGTGGCGAAGTAATCACAATTTAGCAAATAACACTGGAGTGATAGGTGTGCAGATGAGGATGTGCAAGTAGAAATACTGGGGTGCAAAAGAGCAGAAAAACAAATATGGGATGAGGTAGGTAGTTGGTTGGATGGGTTATTTACAGATGGGCTGTGTACAGCTGCAGCGATCGGTAAGCTGCTCTGACAGCTGGTGCTTAAAGCTAGTGAGGGAGATATGAGTCTCCAGCTTCAGTGATTTTTGCAATTCGTTCCAGTCATTGGCAGCAGAAAACTGGAAGGAAAGGCGGCCAAAGGAGGAATTGGCTTTGGGGATGACCAGTGAAATATACCTGCTGGAGCGCGTGCTACAGGTGGGTGTTGCTATGGTGACCAGTGAGCTGAGATAAGGCGGAGCTTTACCTAGCAAAGACTTATAGATGACCTGGAGCCAGTGAGTTTGGCGACGAATATGTAGTGAGGACCAGCCAACGAGAGCATACAGGTCGCAGTGGTGGGTAGTATATGGGGCTTTGGTGACAAAACGGAGGGCACTGTGATAGATTTAATCCAATTTGCTGAATAGAGTGTTGGAGGCTATTTTGTAAATGACATCACTGAACTCAAGGATCGGTAGGGTAGTCAGCTTTACGAGGGTATGTTCGGCAAATAGGAAGCCGATTCTAGATTTCATTTTGTATTGGATGCTTAATGTGAGTCTGGAAGGAGAGTTTACAGTCTAACCAGACACCTAGGTATTTTTAGTTGTCCACATATTCTAAGTCAGAACAGTCCAGAGTAGTGATGCTAGTCGGGCGGGCGGGTGCGGGCAGCGATCGGTTGAAGAGCATGCATTTCGTTTTACTAGCATTTAAGAGCAGTTGGAGGCCACGGAAGGAGTGTCTTATGGCATTGAAGCTTGTTTGGAGGTTTGTTAACACAGTGTCCAAAGAAGGGCCAGATGTATACAGAATGGTGTTGTTTGCTTAGGAGGTGGATCAAAGAATCACCTGCAGCAAGAACGACATCATTGATATATACAGAGAATTGAACCCTGTGGCACCCCCAGAGACTGCCAGAGGTCCAGACAACAGGCCCTCCAATTTGACACAGTGAACTCTATCTGAGAAGTAGTTGGTGAACCAGGTGAGGCAGTCATTTGAGAAACCAAGGCTGTTGAGTCTGCCGATAAGAATACGGTGATTGACAAAGTCGAAAGACTTGGCCAGGTCGATGAAGACGGCTGCACAGTACTGTCTTTTATCGATGGCAGTTATGATATCTTTTAGGACCTTGAGCGTGGCTGAGGTGCACCCGTGACCAGCTCGGAAACCGGATTGCATAGCGGAGAATGTACGGTGGGATTCGAAATGGTCGGTGATCTCTTTGTTCACTTGGCTTTCGAAGACTTTAGAAAGGCAGGGAAGGATGGATATAGGTCTGTAACAGTTTGGGTCTAGCGTCTCCCCCTTGGAAGAGGGATGACCGCAGCCACTTTCCAATCTTTAGGAATCTCAGACGATACGAAAGAGAGGTTGAACAGGCTAGTAATAGGGGTTGCAACAATGGCGGCGGATAATTTTAGGAAGAGAGGGTCCAGATTGTCTAGCCCAGCTGATTTGTAGGATCCAGATTTTGTAGCTCTATCAGAACATCTGCTGTTAGGATTTGGGTGAAGGAGAAGCGGGAGGGGGTGGCTTGGGCCAGTTGCTGCAGTGGGTGCAGAGCTGTTGGCCGGGGTTGGGGTAGCCAGGTGGAAAGCATGGCCAGCCGTAGAGAAATGCTTATTGAAATTCAATTATCGTGGATTTATCGGTGGTGACAGTGTTTGCTAGCCTCAGTGAGGTGGGCAGCTGGGAGGAGGTGCTCTTATTCTCCATGGACTTTATAGTGTCCCAAAACTTTTGTGAATTAGTGCTGCAGGATGCAAATTTCTGTTTGAAAAAGATAGCCTTTGCTTTCTTAACTGACTGTGTATATTGGTTCCTGACTTCCCTGAAAAGTTGCATATCGCGGGGACTATTTGATGCTAGTGCAGTGCGCCACAGGATGTTTTTGTGCTGGTCAAGGGCAGTCAAGTCTGGAGTGAACCAAGGGCTATGTCTGTTCTTAGTTCTACATTTTTTGAAAGGGCATTCTTATTTAAGATGGTGGGGAAAGCACTTTTAAAGAGCAACCAGGCATCCTCTACTGACGGGATGAGGTCAATATCCTTCCAGGATACCCGGGCCAGGTCGATTAGAAAGGCCTGCTCGCAGAAGTGTTTTAGGGGACGCTTGACAGTGATGAGGGGTGGTCGTTTGACCACGGACCCATAACGGACGCAGGCAATGAGGCATTGATCACTGAGATCCTGGTTGAAGACAGCAGAGGTGTATTTAGAGGGCAAGTTGGTCAGGATGATATCTATGAGGGTGCCCATGTTTACGGATTTGGGGTTGTACCTGGTAGGTTCATTAATAATGTGTGTGAGATTAAGGTCATCTATCTTAGATTGTAGGACGCCCGGGGTGTTAAGCATATCCCACTTTAGGTCACCTAACAGTACGAACTCTGCCGATAGATGGGGGGCAATCAATTCACATAGTGTCCAGGGCACAGCTGGGAGCTGAGGGGGGTCCATAACAAGTGTCAACAGTGAGGGACTTATTTCTGGAGAGATGGATTTTTTAAAAGTAGAAGCTCGAACTGTTTGGGCATAGACCTGGATAGTATAACAAAACTCTGCAGGCTATTGCAACTCCGCCCCCTTTAGCAGTTCTATCTTGATGGAAAATGTAATTGGGGATGGACATTTCAGAATTTTTGGTGGCCTTCCTAAGCCAGGATTCAGACACGGCGAGGACATCAGGGTTAGCAGAGTGTGCTAAAGAAATGAATAAAGCAAACTTAGGGAGGAGGTTTCTGATGTTAACATGCATGAACCCAAGGCTTTTACGGTTACAGAAGTCAACAAATGTGAGTGTCTGGGGACACACAGGGCCTGGGTTAACCTCTACATCACCAGAGGAGGAGTAGGATGAGGGTACGGCTAAAGGCTATAAGAACTGGTCGTCTAGTGCGTTGGGAACAGACAATAAAAGGAGCAGATTTCTGGGCGTGGTAGGATATATTCAGGGCATAAGGTACAGGCAAGGGTATGGTAGGGTGTGAGTACAGTGGAGGTAAACCTAGGCATTGAGTGACAATGAGAGAGGTTGCATCTCTGGAGGCGCCAGTTAAGCTAGGTGTGGTCTCCGCATGTGTGGGGGGTGGGACAAAGGAGCTATCTGAGGCATGTTGAGCGGGACTAGGGGCCCCGCAGTAAAATAAAACAATGAGAGCTACCATAAACAACAGTATACAAGGCATATTGACATTAGAGAGAGATGCATAAAGCAATCACAGGTGTTGATTGGGAGAGCTAAGACAACGGGTAAGACAACAAAGGGTAAACAGCTAAGACAACAACAACGGGTAAATGGCGATGAATGGGCAGAGAGGGTCAGTTAGCTACACACAGGGCTTGAGTTCGAGGCTGGGGCAGACAGATAAACAAAATTAAGTACCGTGTTAATGAACAGTCCAGCAGGCATCAGCTGTGTAGCCGAGTGATCATAGGGTCCAATGAGCAGCAATAGAGGAAACAGGGAGCTGTTCGGTAGTCGTTACTACGCTAGGCGAGCGGGAGTTCAGAAAGCTAGCGGGCCGGGGCTAGCAGATGGGTCTTCACCGACAGAGGCCGGTTGAGAACACATAGGCTGAATTACGTCAGCAGACCAGCAGTGATGGATCGGCGGGGCTCCGTGTCGACAAAGGGTCCAGGCCAATTGGCAAGAGAGGTATTGTAGTTGGTGTACATCGTTTGCTAGCTGAGAGATGGGCCTAGCTCGAGGCTAACTGGTGCTTGCTTCTGGACAAGGCCGTTAGTCACAATAGCCACTCGGTAGCAGCTAGCTAGTTGCGATGATCAGGTGTGATGGTCCAGAGCCTGCGGCAGGAATCCGGTAATGTAGTGGAAAAAAGCAGTCCGATATGCTCAGGGCTGATATCGCGCTGTGCAGACTGGCAGGTATTATCCGGGCTAAATCGGCTGGTGTCTGAGCTAAAGGTAAAGACCACCAGCAGTGGCTAACAATGACTAAATAGCTAGTAGCTAATTAGCTGGCTAGCTTCTTATGGAGGTTCCAGTTATAAGGTCTAAAAAATATCAGATCCGTACCACATTGGGTGAGGCGGGTTGCAGGAAGGTATATTTAATTCTCAAATGAAAAAAAAAATGTGATTTCAAAATATTGAAATGCACACAAAAAAAAACAGAATATTTACACTGGACAAAAACAAACATGTCTTACTGCTACGTCATCTTGGATTCGTCCTTCAGCTATTCACTTGTGCTTATAATCTATAAAGGCAGCAAAATTGGCGAAATGGGCCATAACAGGTAGGGTTAGGTGAAAGCTACAAATGTCCCTAGATTCAAAGCAAGGAACTAAACCTGTGTAAACAGTCATATGTACATTTTAGATCTTGCTTGGGGTGAACCTATTTTAAGCAGCCTACAGAATCACCTGGCATTGACTATGTAGCTGAGGTCAGGGGGTAGGGCGCCATTGTTCGACACACAGGCAGCCTCTGGGTTGGGGTATGACTTGGGGAAGTAGTCCGACAGCTTCCCTTGACGTGTCAACATCTCTACAGAGTCGTCAGGGCCATCTACGTGGAAAAAATGTTTAGCATCAACATTCATTTTTTTAATTTCTCATTAGTAGTTATAAAAACAGCTGATTACTCTATTTTGGAATGTATGCTTAAGTAACATAAGTCAGTTAATCTCACCTTTTAAGCAAGCACCTTAACTTCAGCCTATGTCTGCGAGACTTCAACAAGGTTTCGGAAGGCCATGTATTCCATACTATGACAGGCAGAAAACACATGCTTGTACACCTGATATCCAAGTCAGATACTGTGGGACAAAACAACAGAGGCATGAGAGAATTGTGTAACCTCAACGTGTTTCTCAGGGAGCCATGTAAACATCCCCTCACATGAGTGATAATAACATAAAGGAGGTGATCTAACCTGGCATGATCAAGAGATGACAGCATGCCACTGAGTCCATGGGTAAGCTGGTGGGTGAAACTCCAGATCTGAGGCGTTCACCGTCGGGTGAAGCATCTGAGCAATACTGTCCCTCCTGCAGTCAACACACCCAACGACGATAGGGCCATCTTTCCTCTGGACAGACTGGCAAAAGACATGTTGCTTGCCTGTGGAAAAGGTGAAATCAAGGTGAATGTCAGTAGGCTACATACAGGGAAGAAAAGGGTGAATAGATAGCTTGGTCTTTTAGTTAAAAAATCCATGTCCTCAGCTTTTACATAAGACAACCACTGTAGAGCACTACCAATATAACTGAGTTTCAAACAACTTAACTTGAGCTAGAGACTTGACTTGTTGTTAGAGTTCGCTAGCTATAGTAGTAGCTAGAGGTCCTATTGGCCCATCTTCCTAGCTAGTTAGCTAGCTAGCCAGGAAACTAATGTTACCGGTGAGATGACCTTGCGATATTCAAAACAAAATTCCATTACAAATCCAATATTATCCAATAGAGAAAGTCTGTAATTAAAATATAGCTAAGATTACCTGATTAGTTATGACGACATTCTTCAGAAGAGTTCTGCTGCTACAACACACAACTATCCCATGAACCGCAATGCTTGCACCCTGCTTTATTTTGCTCTGAAAGTTTCCTTCCCTCTGCTTAGTGCAGCGTGAGTATGTCCACCAGGTGGTGATCAAGGGGAGTTACCAAACAATCACAGTGACATAACTGTCCTTCGGCTTCTTCTGTAACTGCACTGTTACTGGTTAAGTCTATAACGACACGTCTGACACCCAAATCGATATTTCATTTCAGAATGTATAAACAATTTGGTATGGGTCAGTTTTAGGCTTTTGCTAGTCGGTTTAAGCGTCAGCTGGCATTATATATTTTATCCCACTGTTACTGTAACCAGCCATACATACCAATGGCTGAGACTAATATAGATCTCCGCAAACTCAAACAAGGACGTGACAAAGAGAAGAGTTTTGAGTTGCGTTCAAATACTCATACTAACAGTACTATTTTTTTGTGACGTAAATTGAGTATGTCGTATGCTTATTGGATATAGTTAGTATGCCAAAAGTTCCCGGGTGTCGTACTTCATTCGCGAAAATACAAAGTATACAAACAGTGGACACTATTTCCGTGTTTTATGGCCCATAATACAATTCTTCCTAAAAATGGGCGTGGCTTCACTATGTTTTCAGATTTGAAAAAAATGTCGGGGGAAAATGCAGCCGAAATCCGACAAGAGCGGATACAATTTCATTGCTTTAACTAATTATGACAAATGTTAAGAAAATATTGAGCAATGTAATAAAGTAATTACTTTTCAAATAAGTTACGCTACATGTTATGTTGGCTACGCTGTCCTTAAAAACCGCAAAGCATATCATTACTGCAGTAGGTAGCTAGCTACATAACGTTAATTGGCTATTAATACATCGAACTTGCCAGTATATTAACTATATGCTATCTAACTAACTACCCAACGTTTATTGACTTGATTATTCACGTCATTCTTAGCTAATTGGTAAATGGTACATTCACTATTGTTATTGCGTCAACCAAATCTGGTATCAGGATAAATGTGATGCAGAGTCACCGAATACACTATAAGTACTTTTATTAAACTCAAGCGATAAATGGTAAATGCAATTTTCGTATATACGGGTTCTCTGTATCACCACGCAGGGCAGAACAGAGAACTAACTTATTCATACAGAGTTCTTCTTATATACTAAGACAGAGTTAGTTCCCGCTTCTGAGCTGGCCTGTCAAAGTAGAGGCTGAGCGTGGTCTAGACTCGCTCAACCTATCGTTGGCGCACAGGCTGGTCCCAGCCCCCAGGTGCTCCAACTGTCCAGCGTTGTTGCTCTAGATTACGCACCCACATCCTAGAAACTGAGGTCACAAGCTTGGTTCCTGTTTTTCGTGTCCTCACTTATCACAGACAGTTCTGCAACATTGTTGAGCTATTTACACCTGCATAGAAAACATACTGTTCCCACTCAAGGTTAACCACAGCCTCTCAGCACACTATCTGGGGCAAAATGTTACTTCCAGCACACACTCACACCCCCATGATAGGCCAAGCATATTTTCACACTATCTACTCCAATTTCAGAGTACTCGAGTCTGTCAGAGTGCAGAATAACTGATTATTTTTTTGTTTAACTAGGCAAGTCACACATTTTTTATTTACCGGCCAAACCCAGACAACGCTGGGTCAATTGTGCACCACCCTATGGGACTCCCAATCACAGCCGTTGTGATACAGCCTGGATTCGAACCACGATGCCTGTAGTGATGTCTCTAGCACTGAGATGCAGTGCCTAAGACCACTGCGACAATCGGAAGCCCTCACGCTCAACACCTGTTGAAAATGGCCTGTGTTGGCAAAAAAAATGCGTAATTAAATTGTTGCAAGCAGCACAGTGACTGTCACCAATGCTCTGGATAACATGAAAAAAGCCTAACCAGCTCTGCTTGGGGGAGTAAAATGGTCAGAGTGAGGCCTTCTCTCATTTGTATCTGGAAGTAGCTAGCTTGTGTGCTTGACTGCTGTTGTGACGGACATTGGATCAACCCCTACACCTCGACCAAAGCGTACAGTATGCGCTCCGAAAGGGAAACGCTCTGAATTTACAAACACACCCAAAATGTATAGCTAGTCATTTGTTATGCTAACAAGCTAGCAAGAGGTTGCATAGCAATAGCATCAACTTCCGGTAAACAGGAGTAGCACTAGTATGCTCAACTGAAAGGATACCGTGCATTTACAGTATACTAAAATGAACTAATAGTATGTTTATTCAAACAGCTATTGTGAAATCTCACTGTGTGAGTGCCTTCTACCAGGCCCAGGCTTGGTAGCTGGCATGTGTGCATTCAAGCCCTATTGTGACCGACTAGGTTTGAACTCAGGTCTCGAGACACAAGATCGTGTTTGATGCTGAATGTAAGCATAGGCATTAGCTCAGGGAGCTAATTAACCCATGAATGAGGTTCTCATGAAAACATGCCCTTTCAACCTCCTCCTTCTCGCAGAGACCATGAGTTTGAGTCAAGTACACAATACTTTTAGCTGCTTGGCTAAAGATTATTAAAGGCATTAGATCAGGAAGTCCACAGGTCATACGGATCAGTTTTGGATTAAATAAATATGTAAAACGATTACCCATTTTAGATTATATTGCCAACCCAAACTGTACTGTGCTGGCTTGGATACATTTTATTGTCAGATTGTCCTTTCCAGCATGTTTCCAATTGTGGTGTATGCTAAACCAGGGGATAATGACTGCCCCTCTCATTGAAGCCACTGAAATACAAGGCCAACCGTGGTACTGCAGGCAATGTTTGCAGAAAACAGGATCCTCCATTATAGTGAATGGGGAAATGGCCATTTTCGTGGTCAATTTTCATGTAAATAAAAACATTTACCGAAGACAATCATTGTACCAATAATTGCTTTGAATATACCAGATGTATGTCATTGAACCCATTATTTAGTGTAACATTTCAGCATGTCAAACAAAATTATGAAACTAGCTTGCTAAAAAAAAATATAGAAGATATTGACTTTAGCATTGGCAAGTTGGCTTAGTCTCGTAGTGAGGACCCTAATAAAATGGAAATTGCTTCATAAACATATTTTGGGGAATTCTGAAACGTATTGAAATAAATGATCAAACTATAAAACTAGCTAGCCACCTATGGGTAACTGTAGCTAGCTAGCTGCCTAACAGGAGTGCTAGATAACTCCCTCCATGAGACTCCATCTTAACTGTCTTAATTTGACTTCAATGTGCTATTGAGTCTCACATAGAAATAAAATCTAATTGTATTTGTCACATGGGCTGAGATGCTTTCAAGCCCTTAACCAACAATGCAGTTAAAAAAATAATAATAATGAATTTTGTCACATGATCAGTGTCCATTATATTTACAGTCATTGGCATAAACAGAGGCAATAAAACAGAGCAAAGAATATTTATGGTGGGCTGTCTATCTCAATTCAATTTCAATTTATTGGCATGGGAAACATATGTTTACATTGCTAAAG
Organism: Salvelinus namaycush; assembly: GCF_016432855.1. Lineage (NCBI taxonomy): Eukaryota > Metazoa > Chordata > Actinopteri > Salmoniformes > Salmonidae > Salvelinus > Salvelinus namaycush. Next base: position 35,920,212 of record NC_052322.1, on the reverse strand, counting down.
CAAGTGAAATAGATAATAAACAAAAGTTAAATAAACAATAAAAATGTACAGTAAACATTACACTCACAAAAGAATAAAGACATTACAAATGTCAAATGATGTCTATGTACAGTGTTGTAATGATGTGCAAATAGTTGAAGTACAAAAGGAAAAATAAATACACATAAAAATAGGTTGTTTTTACAATGGTGTTTGTTGTTCACTGGTTGCCCTTTTCTTGTGGCAACAGGTCACAAATCTTGCGGCTGTGATTCCACGCTGTGGTATTTCACCCAATAGATATGGGAGTTTATTAAAATCAGATATGTTTTGGAATGCTTTGTGGATCTGTGTAATCTGAGGGAAAAATGAGTCTCTATATGGGCATACATTTGGCAGGAGGTTAGGAAGTGCCACTCAGATTCCACCTCATTTTGTGGGCAGTGTGCACATAGCCTGTCTTCTGTTGAGAGCCAGGTCTGCCTTTGGCGGCCTTTCTCAATAGCAAGGCTCACTGAGTCTGTACATAGTCAAATCTTTCCTTAATTTTGGGTCAGTCACAGTGGTCAGGTATTCTGCCACTGTGTACTCTCTGTTTAGGGACAAATATCATTCCATTTTGCTCTGTTTTTTTGTAAATTCTTTCCAATGTGTCAAGTAATTCTCTTTTTGTTTTCTCATGATTTGGTTGGGTCTAATTGTGTTGCTGTCCTGGGGCTCTGTGGGGTCTGTTTGTGTTTGTGACTAGCTTTCTCTGTAGGTGATGGCTTTGTTATGGAAGGTTTGGGAATCGCTTCCTTTTAGGTGGTTGTAGAATTTAACGTCTCTTTTCTGGATTTTGATAATTAGCGGGTATCGGCCTAATTCTGCTCTGCATGCATTATTTGGTGTTTTACGTTGTACACTGAGGATATTTTCTTTGGTTTTTGCATTCTTCATCAAACCATTTGTCATTGTTGTTAATTTTTTTAGGTTATCTGCTTGACATTTTTAGATTTGAAAGGGAAGCTGAGAGGTCAAATATACTGTTTAGGTGTTCTACTGCCAAGTTTACTCCTTCACTATTACAGTGAAACATTTTGTCCAGAAAATTATTTAGAAGGGATTGAATTTGCTGTTGCCCAATTGTTTTTTGGTAGATTTACACACTACTTTCCTTCCATCTATAGTATTTCTTAATATTATTCAGTTCCTTTGGCTTTGATGCTTCATGATTGAGCATAGCTCTGTTCAAGTAGAGTGTGATTTTGTGTGATCTGATAGGGGTGTCAGTGGACTGACTGTAAACACTCTAAGAGACTCTGGGTTGAGGTCGGTGATAAAGTGGGTTAGAGTGGGTTAGGCCTGCTCTAATTAGCTGTTTAAAGGCTGTTTAAATCCAGGATGGTGGTGGGCCAGGTAGACATTAGGTTTTGAGGCACAGTCTCACGAAGTTCTTGCATTCACCCGCTGTATGGTGACAGGGTGAATGTCTTTTTGTGGTAGCAGGTTGGAGATGTGCGTTGGGGAAAGTGAAATAAGCTTTTTCAGTCACTCCCTTGAGTGCTGTGGCCACCCTTTCCTGCTAGGCCCTCAGGTGATTTGTGCCTGTGTAACAGTATAACTTTAGTCCGTCCCCTCGCAAACCAGGGACCCTCTGCACACATCAACAACAGTCACCCACGAAGCATCGTTACCCATCGCTCCACAAAAGCCGCGGCCCTTGCAGAGCAAGGGGAACCACTACTTCAAGGTCTCAAAGCGAGTGACGTCACCGTTTGAAAGGCTATTAGCGCGCACCACCGCTAACTAGCTAGCCATTTCACATCGGTTACACCTGTGTGAATTATGATGTGGCTGGGGGACCTTAGTCTGTCCTCTGACAACAGCTCCAGGGCATGCCTAGTGTTTGGGCACCAGAGTTTAGTCACTTTGTGTTTGGGAAAATGTTTAACTTCTTGAATGTATTTGCCATTTGAGTCAATGAGGAGCACAATCTCTGGCTTTTGTGTGTCCTCAGTGGATGTGTGGGGGTTGTCAAGAGAGCTATCAGGGGAGCTGACAGGGGGGCTGTTAGCGGGGGGTGTCTTTTGGGTTGGTGTGTCCTGTGTTGTCTGTCCCGTTGTGGTGTTGAGGATGTGGTCCGGTTCTGAGGTCGGCTGTTCTGCTGGCTTCTCTGGGGGAGTGTCTTGCTCTCTGTCACACCTCAGCTTTCTCACCTCCTTCAGTGCCAGGTGTGCCTCTTCAAGTTCTCTCACCTCAGTCCGTAGAGCAGCCAGCTCTCTCAGACAGCCGTCCATCTCCACCTTCTGCCCTCCGGGTCTTGTTGGGGGTGTGTTGTTGTGCTGGTCTGTTTTGTGAGTTTGTTCTGTCTGGATTGTGTGGGCTAGCTCTCTGAGCTCCACCATGTCCCTCTCCAGCTCTGTGAATTTATCCCTCTCAATGATGGAGGAGCAGTGCAGTTGTTTGACCTGGGTGTGTTTAGTACTGGGTGGGGTGACTATCCTCATCTGCAGGACCGTTTGAAGAGGTGTGATCAGACTCACTCAGGATGGGGGCTCACTCAGCATGGGGGAAACTCTCCTGCCATTGTTAGGCTCAATGATTTTCACACTTCTCACTTCAGTGCTAATTGAAGTTGAAGTTGTCAGTTCTGTCCTGGTAGCTTAGTAGCCTAATTTATTAAGCTTTATATAACAACATTACCTAGAGATTATTGTATTTTACTTTTTGGTTTCAAAAGTAGGTTCAGACTTAACATTACTCACTCAGTTTAGTGTTGGATGGTTTTTCTAGGTTCTGCTGTGTTTCTTCTGCATGTTTTGGTTTGTTAGAAGTTTTTTCTTGATAGTCCTTGGTAGTAATAGTCCATTCAGGTAATTTTGTCCAAAATCAAGGTTTTAGGTATGGAATTTGGATTTTGATTGAAGGTTTTGATGTTGAGGTTAGTATCCTTTATAAGTGCTTGTGAAAAAAAAAAATCTGCTTTTATCCAACTATCTAATTCTATATTTTTGCAGAAGAACTCAGGAGCCCATGAGCTCACCCTCTCTCAATTCAATTTAAGGGCTTTATTGGCATGGGAAACATATGTTTACATTCCCAAAGCAAGTGAAATAGATAATAAAAAATAAGATCATAAAAAATAAATAGATAATAGAGCTCTCTCTCACTATGAATGTGTTATCAGGTCGGCATAGTACAGCTTGGCTGGGTCAGTTCAGTAGCCTGAAAAGGGTGTGCCATATTAGGTGTATGCCTTGCTTTAGTTTAGAAATAGTACAGTGCAGCAAGAAAGAGCTTTTTGGCCTGAGTTGTAAAATGTGGTACTTGATGTAGTACATTTTTTTAAACACACAGGTGGCGCTGTGATTGAGTTCTTCGATTGAGGTGCTGCGTCACCATAGAGAAAGAAGCTTTGTGACGTCATTTAAACAACGTTTGGTCTGATTAGTAGATGTGGCTTAATGACGCAAAAATAATGTTTAGCAGCAAAGGGGTGAAATTATCATATTCTATGTACATTAAAATAATTATCTGAAAATGTTTTATATTGTTGATAATTGGATATGGAGAAGGGCGAGCCGGTCAAGGATCGATTCAGACAAGGTGATAAATTGTATGACAAGCGACAGTTTAATTATGAGTAAAGATATCTGGTACAAGCGTATACGGTCTCGTTCCTTCGGCTCATAGAGAACCTCCAGAAAAAGCCCAGATAACAGAATGCATAGACATTTTATACAACACAGAAAGTAGGTTGAGTCTGGAAGTTCTGGTCCTTTGGTTGGTTCTGGACAGGTTGTTGTCTTCTCAGATTGGTCCTGATGAGCTGGGCGTCATCCTTCTGAGTCTTATAGCAAAAGTTCTTTGTTATCAAATGTTCAGCTAAGCAGGAGATTTTGTGTGTGCGTAGTCAGCCCTCTGTCCTTGAGTATGTGTGTGTGTCTCATTATCTCGTGAAATGCGGACCCAAGCACTCTTTTGATCAAGGCCTTTCCTTATCAGTGTTTATGAAGGGTCTGTGCCAGCCATCTGTCTTTGGGTGTGTGTGTGGTTCTCTATATCTGTTTATAAGTTTGTGAGAAACCCTGCTTAAAAAGAAGTTAGTTATAACAATGTAATAGCAATATGCTTGTGTTATTTTAAATGGTATTTATTACAAATCCCCCTCTTCACGTCTCATAAGAGACGTGACAAAAGCTAGGACAAAAGCTATAAATGGCAAAATTAGAGTAAACTTTATCAGAAGATAAAGTTTTGATTCCCTCTCTTCACGTCTCACAAGAGACGTGACATAAACTTTAAGCGAATCCAGGCACAAGAAGGGAAACTTTTTCCAGAAGAAAAAGTTTTGATTCCCTCTCTTCACGTCTCCTAAGAGACGTGACATAAACATGGGATCAAGCAGGAGTAGTATATGCAGAAACTTTCTTGAAGAGAAAGTTTCATATGCCCTCTCTTCACATCTCCTAAGAGACGTGACATAAACTAGGTAAGAGTAAGAAAAGCAAAAGTAAACAACCAGGGAAACTTTCTCAGAGAGAAAGTTTTAATTCCCTCTCTTCACGTCTCAAAAGAGACGTGACAAAAAATAGCTAAGACAAGCAGAGACAGGGAACTTTTTCAGAAGGAAAAAGTTTTGATTCCCTCTCTTCACGTCTCAAAAGAGACGTGACAAAAATAGCTAAGACAAGCAGAGACAGGGAACTTTTTCAGAAGGAAAAAGTTTTGATTCCCTCTCTTCACGTCTCAAAAGAGACGTGACATAAAAAGCTAGATCATGTTAAACCCTCAGGTCCATCCCTTTCTTCAACCTGTACCAGGTGGGCTCGTCGCCACCCGGGAACTTGAAACCTTCACAACAGGGAGGACAAACATATCTTTTTATTCATTCGACAACATCAACTACAGCGAACCAAGGGTCCCCCTCTGTCAGGCCCACTCTCCTGCGAAAGCTTGATTTCGTATCAGCCTCTCCAACTGGAGCATCAAGCAGCGGCATCATACCATAGGCCCTTTCCACATCTGTAACAGACTTCTTCAAACAAGGTATGATACAGGCATTACGGAACATGAGCATATTAAAAACAACAACTTAGGGTCAGAAATCCAGTAATCATCACTGTAGTGTACTTACCAAACCAACCACCCAGCCAGGGGAACAGTCCACTCTCCTCCACACCTGCAAGACCCCTCACCTCCACCGATAACCTTGCCAACTCACTCAGAGCTTTTGAAATGCTCCCATCCGGACCAGTATTGTTAGGGACAAACGTCTAACACTGTTCTCCAAACATTTTACATACACCTCCCTGGTCGGCCAGAATCATGTCCAGTGCTAGTCTACTTGGTCTACTGGTTTGAGAGGTAGCATCCAATTGTTCAGCCACCCCCGTAAGTGCTGTGTGGGTGTATTTAACAAATCATCATTAATTATAGTAGATATAATTGATCCAGGCATTATGCTTAGCATCAACAATAGCTGGGCCAATGATGGGCATCAGATGCCACAGGCCATCATTCCTGTTTAATGTCTGGAATTCGTGGGGGACCCCTATTGGGACCCCCAACAGGTTGGTGTGGATGTTATCTGTACTCTTGGACCAAGGAGCGTCACGTTTCTGCCGTCTCCTGGGTTGGTCCCAAGCCTCTGACATGTGCAGCTCCCAAAAGTTGGTTAGCTGTAACCTCAATAATAGGCAACGGTGTTTATCAGACTGGCCAAAACACATGTTCCCTGATAATCTCCTTTCAAAATGTGGTCAACCGCCTGGCAGGTCCACACATCCACCATACATCAGCAACACCTCTAGTTAATAGTGACATTAGTGATGCAGGCAGCAGTAGGGAACCTCCCATAGTCCATACCTCTACCTGTACCAGTGTTACAGCTGTAATATCCCCCATATGCCTTAACCCCCATGGTGTCTTCTGGGGACGGACTTCTGGGAACACAAGACTCAGAGTTTTACACAGGGTTGAATTTGGCTTAAACTTTCCAATATGCACATCCAACCTTCCCCCTTACTTAGGGCAAATGGGTGAGCAGCCAGAATAGGTCTGGCATGTCCACATACGACACAGTCCTTTTTATTAAGTGTTTTGTAGGTCAACCACATATTCTCCCTTCCCTCATAACCAGTTTCAGTCCCCAATTGGTCACTATCTGAGATGTCTTTTACATTTATTACCTATACCAGATTGTAGAGTTCAGGTGATGGCGTGGGACTTGGTCTTGAAGTGGTGGAGGAGGCCGGCTGAACCTGGTCTGTTGGAACTGGTGGTGGTTCTGGCAGCACTGCGATGGTAACATCCCCATCGTATCCTAAACAGACAACTCAGGACTACAAGCAATCCTGTAAAGCCCCCTCCTCTCCCAGAGAACACATCATCAGCCAGAGATCAAGCAACACTTTCACTTCTATGAACAAACACAGTGAGGAAAGGTCGGGGGCAGGGAATTCTTCATTAAGGAGTTGATCCCCGAACTCTATTAGTAACGGTTCTTCTCCTTAACTCTGTGATCATTCGGCAGTGTCAGTGTGTCTCACCCTCCAAGTGCGATATGCCCCCAGGTCGGGTGAATCACCTTCTCCTTTAATTCACCTGTAATGCATAAAATCTTGGACATACAGGTTTGGTTAATAAACAGTTTGTCATTTGTTCTATCTGATTATATATTTAACTTCTATGTCTATTTTTTAGCTAGAATTTTTAATTTTAAATTAGTTTATTATCCAATAGGCCCCATCCTATCCTAGACCACAATGTACCCCTCCCCCGTTTGATACCTGGCTCTGCCCAGGTATCAACCTTACCTATTCTAAATAATGACTTAGTAAAATATTCTTATGTTCTACATTATTATGTAGGAGCGCCCCTTTCATTTTCCACATGTCCAATTCTCCCTTTTGTCTCCATTCAGTAACTGTTATCTACCCATTCTGTTATCTCTGTCCTGGCGCCCCCTTCCAAAACTCCCTTCTCTGCTCTCAAACCTTCAAGGTCTCAGCAGTGCGGGGAGGGCCACTCTGTCTGCCCTTTCCCTTATCTGTCTGTAGCTTGGTCCCAAACATTAACTAAGTGTCTCACTGTTTTGACTTTATCTAAAATCATGGATTTAAAATTAACAACATGTCTTATAGTGTCAATCTCTAAAGTCCTTACATAACCTTAATAAACCTATCTCTATCTTCTTATGGCCAAAACAAATGCTAACCATATAAATTCCTTTCTTTACTAATAAGCTCTCTATCACTTCTATTTCCATGCCCTATAGGCTTAAAATATCTCCTGTTCAAACCAATTCAATAACAGCCCATTCAAAACCGGCGTGCTCCTGGCAGCTCCCCCTCTTGGACCTTGCGAACCTGGGTAGAGAGTGCTACAGAGAGTTCCGTCAGTTTCCTTACATAATCAGTCATACCTATCTGGTGTACATCAAGAGCGGGCATATGACCTCCCTCTCTTGGTGGTCCTTTCCTTCTTAAACAAATGACTTTTATTCTTTTCTACCTCCCTGTCTCTAGCTTCCTGCACTGCCTCTCTCAGTCCGCCTTCCATCGTACTCAGTTGGACCCTGCTTGGCGGTCCCCCTCCTAGATAACCTACCTGTGTCTATCTCAACTTCAATCCCTCCCAAACCTTCTTTATAGTCTTCCACTGTTCTTTTCCCCCTGACCTGTCTTGTAGCTTTTGATCTAGAAAATCGTTAAATTTAAGCTTGGGAGTATTTGGGGTCGTCATATTGTCATGTATTTTATATTTTAACTTTTATCTCTATATTTTAAATCATCTGATTAAATTTCATCACTATATTTAGACTATCTGAATATACTTAGCCCGTCACTGGTAAATACCCGTGATGAATTCTTGGAGACACGTACTCTGTCTTATCTCAGAGTTCCTCCCTCGTACACTCGGAATTTAATTTTTCTATGTATCGTTTGTTTATCAGGCGTTGTGGAACGTGCAAAATTTCTCAGTCCTAATAATATTCTTTCTCAGTTTAAACCAACACCAATAATTTTTTACATGTATACATTAAACATTTAAATTTTTCCCACTATGAACATTACCCTTTAGACGTTGAACACTTAGACTTTAGACATTGGAAACATTACACTTAAACATTGAACATTTTTCAACCTGGCGCCTACAAACACAAATAGACTATTCTTCACCGGACAATCGCCCGGACTATTGAATAAGTCTAGCCTACTCCTCACCGGACACAAGCCGGACCATACTAATAGGTCTTGACAAACTTTACCCCACTCGTCACCGGTCACAGCCGGACTATATGAATGGGGATGGAACAAGCCTATCCTTCACCGGCTGAATAGCCGGACTATTGAATAGTGCCTATCCCAATTTTAAGCCTACCCTTCACCGACTGAATAGCCGGACTATTGAATAGTGCTTACTATATTCCTCACCGGTCACAAGCCGGACTATACGAATAGATCTTTTTATCACATTAAGCCTATTCCTCACCGGTCACAAGCCGGACTATATAATAGCGCTTTTAACACACAACCTGGCGCCTACAAACACAAATAGACTATTCTTCACCGGACAATCGCCCGGACTATTGAATAAGTCTAGCCTACTCCTCACCGGACACAAGCCGGACCATACTAATAGGTCTTGACAAACTTTACCCCACTCGTCACCGGTCACAGCCGGACTATATGAATGGGGATGGAACAAGCCTATCCTTCACCGGCTGAATAGCCGGACTATTGAATAGTGCCTATCCCAATTTTAAGCCTACCCTTCACCGACTGAATAGCCGGACTATTGAATAGTGCTTACTATATTCCTCACCGGTCACAAGCCGGACTATACGAATAGATCTTTTTATCACATTAAGCCTATTCCTCACCGGTCACAAGCCGGACTATATAATAGCGCTTTTAACACAAATTAAGCCTATTCCTCACCGGTCACAAGCCGGACTATATAATAGCGCTTAAGACTTACAAATTATTCCCACATATGTTCACTTCACTGTCGTTCACATGTCATCTATGCTCATAAATTTAAACAAGAATTCTTACCCAGACTCGGTACCACTGATCGAAATTTGGAAGAACTATACGACAATATGCAAAGTTTGATTTAACAGGTCTTGCTTACCTTGTTTATGGTCGACCAGAAGATCAGTTTCCCGAGTTGAGCAGAACTGTCGTCCTCCCCCCCAAAAGATTTCACCTGTCCTCCGTGAACCGTCCTTTCACCAACTCGCCCTCTCCCACCCAAATCAACCACTCTGGACCGGGTCTCTAGACAACCATCCTCTGCTACCAAGTTTCTGTTGATAATTGGATATGGAGAAGGGCGAGCCGGTCAAGGATCGATTCAGACAAGGTGATAAATTGTATGACAAGCGACAGTTTAATTATGAGTAAAGATATCTGGTACAAGCGTATACGGTCTCGTTCCTTCGGCTCATAGAGAACCTCCAGAAAAAGCCCAGATAACAGAATGCATAGACATTTTATACAACACAGAAAGTAGGTTGAGTCTGGAAGTTCTGGTCCTTTGGTTGGTTCTGGACAGGTTGTTGTCTTCTCAGATTGGTCCTGATGAGCTGGGCGTCATCCTTCTGAGTCTTATAGCAAAAGTTCTTTGTTATCAAATGTTCAGCTAAGCAGGAGATTTTGTGTGTGCGTAGTCAGCCCTCTGTCCTTGAGTATGTGTGTGTGTCTCATTATCTCGTGAAATGCGGACCCAAGCACTCTTTTGATCAAGGCCTTTCCTTATCAGTGTTTATGAAGGGTCTGTGCCAGCCATCTGTCTTTGGGTGTGTGTGTGGTTCTCTGTATCTGTTTATAAGTTTGTGAGAAACCCTGCTTAAAAAGAAGTTAGTTATAACAATGTAATAGCAATATGCTTGTGTTATTTTAAATGGTATTTATTACAATATCTCAAGTTATTTCTTTATTTTCATTAGATCCAATCAAATTATCGGACGTTTGGTAGGTGCCAAATTGTAACTCCTAACCCGACATTGTCTCAGTGAATTATTGTGGCTTTCGTTTTCCAACTGACGTTAGCGTTTACAACTCGACAAAAGAAAGACCAACGGCAACTGGTTGTCTCTGGACCTTGTTGTGTAGCCTTTGTTTCAACGGAGGAAAGTCTACATTTTGCTTGATATTTCGGATATAGAGCCAACTTGGGCTCGTTGCTATTCAACGTCTGGCTGGTGAGATGAATAGCATCTAGCTTCGAAAATGAAAACTGAAGTCTCAACAGCGGCCAGTTTTGTTGCCAGATTGCTGAGAGCAACTGGATACTTGTCAGAAGACTTACTGAAAGAGTTCACCCATTCTTTGGAGGAAGCTTTAGGAGGTAGAGTATGTAGCTAGCTATGTAAAAGCCATTGTTGTGTTGTTGACATTTCAGAGCCTATAGACTACTACTTAGTTACTATTAAGCAAACTAGCTTAATTACCAATGTGCTGGGTCTAATGCTTTGCTCTCATTGCCCTCTTACAGAGCACTACCAACACCACTGGTTCCCCCAGGCTCCATGCAAAGGCTCGGGGTACAGATGTCTCAGGATCAACCACAAAATGGATCCCTTGATTGGCCAAGCAGCTTGCACCATTGGACTCACTCGAGAACAACTCTTCTCACTCCTGCCCAGTGAACTGACGATGTGGGTCGATCCGTACGAGGTGTCCTATCGGATAGGAGAGGATGGCTCCATCTGCGTCCTCTACGAGTCCACTCCACCAGTGCCAACTAATGCCAACACAACAGACATGGTCAGCTGCAAGGAAGTACTGAGATTTGGAAGGCCAAGCCCCTCCAATTCTTTCATGATGACCGTCTCAAGCTAATATTTTTTTATGTTCAGAGCTTTCTCTGTGCACTTCTGTATCAGTTCTGCCCCACATTTTGATGTAATTAATTAAGACATTAAAAGGGATTCTTAGGGATTTTGCCAATAAGGCCCTTTTTCTACTTCCCTAGTGTCAGATTAACTTGTGGATACCATTTCTATATATCTGTCAGGTATGAAGGAAGTTAAAGCTAGTTTTGTAAGCCAATGCTAGCTAGTGTTGGCACAATGACTGGAAGTTTATGGGTATCTGTTAGCACGCAAGCAGATACCATAGACTTCCAGTCGTTAGCAACTTCCTTCAAACTGCATGCAGAGACATAAATGGTACCCACGATATCATCTTACTCTGGGGAAGTAGATAAAGGGCTTCATGGCCAAAACCCCAAAGTATCCCTTTAAAGATTTTAGTATTACTGCCACACCCTGTTTGTTTGTTGTGACTCATGAAAATGATCAATTGTTTTCCATGAGTTCCATGATCTGTAACTTAAGTACTGTCCTGAAGCAAAACTTGTATAGATTTATATTACAATTAGTTGTATTTGTAATAAATTCCTCAAAAGCAATTGTTCTGCCATGGTTTCTCTATCAACAATGGTCTCGTGTTGGGCAGGATCATGGTTGTGTTCAGTAGGCACGAAAATGGGGAAAATGCATGTTCTTATTGGACATTCATTCCTTCTGTTTAGTGCCCACACAACCCAGTTGATTGAGGCGTCTGTATGTTACAGAGGGTAAGGCTGCCATTGTAAGCTCAGGTGTATTCATTACTCCAATTGTTGCAAAATGTTTTGCTACAAAACAAGTTTCTATTGGAGAAATTCTGGTAGGTCTCCTTGTTTCATTCCGTTTGCAGTCGTTTGGATAGTAAACAGTTTCCGTTGAAAGAAGTAATGAATACACCCCGGGTGTTGAGATCAGGTTATAGATAAGATGGCGGGATATTTAGGTCACCTGGAGCCTGAGCTGCAGCTGACTGAACATACTGACCCCATGTATTAGCAAATTGTATTAGAGGTTCTGGTCTTCCATCCCTTCACGAAAGGCAAGGGAGCAGTGACATAAGCATGTTTGACCACTCCAACTTAGGGGTCAGTATCGCACAAAGGCACTCAGTAGATTTATGAATAACACAGATTTTGTAATGATAGTGAAGAGTGAAATGGTGGCAGGGAAATGAGCACAGGAGGAGCACAATGGACGGTGTAACCCTACACCTGCAATGAGGTTGAGAAATGTCATTTCTAGAGCAAAAAAGCAAAAAGAATGACTAAGACGGACAGTAATTGGTCAGGAAGAAAACCAGCACACACTCGAGGAATGAAGCTTGGGAAGTAAACTGAAGCTTCAGATTCTCATCGACAAAGCAGATGTATGATAAACAGCTGCTAGCAATTGTAGAATACTTTTTAGGGGAACATATTTGCCGTTGCATACCATCAGAGATGACTTTGTCCTTTCTTTTGGTTTGGTATTTCCATCTACATTTAGGCCGACTGCTCTCAACAGGAGTGAAACAATATGCTTTTTGTCTAAAACAAATCATTGATCGGTAATAAGCATAATATAAAATGACAAAAAGCATTTGTTTTGGCTGGTTTGTTGTCCCCGAGGTGAGATGATATGGACCCAAAAGGCTTGAATTTCTGCTCTTGCCAAAGTAACTCGTTTATCATTAATTTGATCTGTTACAGCAATGAACCATTTCCACATACTTACCTTTTTTCAATAAGACAGGCAGTCATAAAAGGGCAGCACAGTTTCAGTGTCTAGGTACGACTTGTCCTGTGCAGCAGATTCTACAAAGACTCCCATTAAACCTCTTTATGTCTAAAGCAGACTTCAGTGAAAGTACACCTCTGTTTAAGTAATCAAATCATATCCACATGCTCATGGAGGCCAAGATTCTAAAGTAGCAAATAAATGGGGAATAAACTATGGTGGGAAAATGGTCAGTCACACCTCCACAAAAACTATAGAAGCATGGTTGTATCTACTGTATCACATATTAACATGATATGTCTCACTCTGGGAATTCACTTCTAGGACCACACATCTACTTTATTAAAAAATGGCCAAAGTTCTCATCTCATCACCTTTGAATATAAGTGAGATTGCTTTGCAAAAGTGCACCGAGAGTATGATGAATATAATAATGCTAATAATAATCGAAATTACACCAAATTGTTATTGCATTAAAATGATTTTAAATATATCACATAAACCATGCCAATTGGAAAAATGAGGCATGGAAAAACATGAGAACAGCCAGAGGAGAACCTTGTATATCTTTTCATGGAAAATGGAGCGAAATGTAGGAAAACTGTCAAGGTACTTAGGATGAGGAATGTTTTTAATTTGTAAAGAAGCAAAAGAGAGATAGTTCAATTGTTTATGTGTACAGCCTAGTTTGAGCGCAACAGTTTAAACAAGCCTTACACATACTTTTAGGTATGCATTTGTCTTAATATTGGCTGCTCCCATAGTTGGACAAGCTCTCAAGTAAAACTGTTTTTCTCACATGAACTAAGTTTGAGAAACTAGATGGACACCTGCACTCTGAAAAATTATAGGAGGGGCAGACAGTAGACGCTGACTTGTAACAAACGCTTCTACACAAAACATTTCCAAATAAAACCACGAGAGACCAGGGGAAACATTTTTGTTGGAGTTTTAAGTCAGAAAGGGAGGTGTTAGTAAGAAGAATACATTCCTTTCTTCATTGCTTGCTTTGGCATTAGATTTTATAATCACTTCATGCAAAAGAGTTCTGTCCAAAATTCCAGTAATCATATCCCACTGCTCTTTACGTTTAAGTTCTCTCTCTCTCTGCACTCTGTCCACACCAGTCAGTATTTTCCAGATAAATAGTTCTTGTTTTTAAAGGCCAGCCTTTTTCCATTAACTTTTTCCAACTTTTTTTCCGACATACACAGCACAGGGGTTTGCCAGTCCATCCAAAATGGACAAAGGTCTTCTTTTTATTTCAAAGTGAACCTTTCCAACATAATGGTTGAATGTATAGGGATGCAAGGGTCTCTGACAACAAGTTGCATAAAAACAATAATAAGGCAAACAAGTGGGTGTTATATGCGTTTTACGCTCTTGATATACATGTTCATTTTACACTCTTGATATACAAGTTCATCTTTTCATCACTTTATAACACTTTCTAGTCCATAACATCCATAACAATTGGCGTAATGAATACACCTGAGCTTACAATGGCAGCCTTACCCTTTGTAACATACAGACGCCTCAATCAACTGGGTTGTGTTCAGTGGGCACTAAACAGGAGGAATGAATGTCCAATAAGAACATGCATTTTCCCCATTTTCGTGCCTACTGAACACAACCATGATACTGCGCAACACGAGACCATTGTTGATAGAGAAACCATAACATCCATAACATAACGGTTTGTTACAAGAAAAATAAATAAAGATATGTTTGGCTTAAAACCATTAGAGTTGAATGTTTTATTTTCAAATGTTATGAACCGGTGTGGTTTAACCTGAAATGACATGCATCCAAGGCCTACTGTCAGATTTCACAATTTTCTAAAACATGCCAATTTCCAAAAGCTGTCAAAACTGACGAGATGAGAAGGCTACTTTGACAGCAAATATTGGGTTAAGGTTTGTTTCCTAGTCTTACTTAATACTTCACTAGCAGCTTTTCTTTAAAACTGGATGGAAAATTCTCCTCCTGCTCACTCAGATCTCAGCCCAGTACTCACAGCCCTACCCCTCTGTCCTCAGTATTGTTCTGCTCCTATCCCAGCTGTTAGACACAATGATAGACCTGAGGACTTTGTTTTTCACCATTATTCTGGTACCGTGGATGCTCTCTTCTGCAGCAAGAAATGGATACATGGAAGCAAGGAAACCTAAGGTAATTTTTGGAAGTGCATATCTTTTGTAAATGTTTTTGGGAAAATTCATGATTATTTGATTTTGTTTAGAGTTTATGAGAATGTATTTTTGAGGCAGGATCCATATCTCTAAAAACTTAGCAGAATCTATAATACAACTATAAAGCTTAAAGTTTGCATATGAGAGTTGTAAAAGTCCCACACACCAGGTGCCAAACCCTATCCCTGCCTAAATGATGACTCAACATACATTATTAGTCTGTGAAGACTATACATTGGTGTCTGAGATTATAAATACTTGCTTAGCAGATAATCAGACCGTTAGTAAAACTCAGTTGGTGTGAAATAAAATAGCCAGCTTATGTCTTCTCTTGTGAGGTGATCTGGAGACATTTCTTCTAAACAATTCCACAGAAAGAGGTTGTGACCATCCCAGACTATGACACCGCTGGAGACTCAGATACAAGCCCAGCAGCAGCTCCGAAAGATGAGGGTGGTGAGTTTATTATCTCGAGACACACTGGAGAAAAGGCGTTCACAATCACTTATTTATTAAGGCCATATGCTAGGTCTAATGAGCTGTTTTCCCCTTTGTGAATGCATTAAACAACCACTCATTACAGCAGGAATGTTACATGTAGTGCCCTGTTGACTACTATGGCACACGTTTATGTTAGGTTTCTATAAAGAATGAAGAGAGATGAATACAGGGAGGGATTACTTGGCTGATCGATAGGAAAACTTGGAAGTCATTGCTGAAGGAGAATGCATTTAAAGGACATGACTATGGATTTCAGAGCTGCCCACGTGCCTACTGTGTGTGTGTCTGACTGGGTCAGTATACTGTGAGGAGGTCTCCCCTGAGATGACAGCAGTTCCATCCCTGCCCAAGGAAACTGCCTATCTCTACGCACGCTACAACAAAATCACAAAAATCACCAACAAAGACTTTGCAGACATTGGTTAGTGATTAGAGTAGCTTTGCAACACTGTGGACTTTAAAAGAAAACATTAATATGTTATTCACTTATCACTCAAACTTTTTTAGTGAACCTTCTCTAAAGTTTATGGTCTTTAACATTTTATAGCAACTTTGAGAAGAATCGATCTGACTGGGAACCTCATCTCTGAGATAGAAGACGGCGCTTTCTCAAAGCTTGCCCTCCTTGAAGAGCTCAATCTCTCAGAGAACAAGCTGGCCAAACTACCCATGTTACCTGCCAAACTCATATCCTTCAATGCCAATTACAACCAGCTTAAAACCAAGGGTATAAAGTCAACCGCTTTTAAGGTAAGCCAGGAAGTCAGTCCAAGATTCTGGAGCAAACACTATATATATTTTTTTACATACAGTAACATTTTACAGTCTGAGTAATGGTTGCATTGAATGTCAATAGAATTTCAACAACAAATTCTATGCCAAACATGAATCTTACCTGAAATACACTGTAGTATGTAAACAAAACATCAAATCTCTTTTCTCAGAAACTCACCAAGATGGCGTACCTCTACCTTGGCAATAACGAGCTGGAGGCGATACCACAACTTCCAGAGAGTCTCCACATTGTGCACCTATATGTCTGTTTACAACTTTGCTTCCCACATCAATAACATTTAGACAAATATGTATCTTTCACCTAACAACACATTTTAGAGTATAAATGCAGGTGCAGGCAAATGCATAATTGTAAAAAAACGAAACAATAAAAGTTTACCAACCAACATCTGTCTTCTAATCTACTCCGCCTGCAGAACAATAAGATCACCACGCTATCAGATGAGACCTTCTGCCAAGGCAACAACACTCAGTACATCAGAGCCAACATGGAGGAGGTGAGACTGGATGGCAACCCTCTGATGCTGGCCAAGCATCCCAACAGTTTTGTTTGCCTCAGGGCTCTGCCCATTGGACCGTACCACTGAACCAGTGGGATAGTCTAGGGAGGACCACAATACTACAGTGAGGGGTTCCCTTGTGAAAAGGGCCAACTAATGTAATACACAAGTCAATAGACCATAGCACAGCAGTGGCATGTAATATGAGAAGTGTGTACTGGTATGTTACAATATACAGCAGAGCTATGTAATATGAGAAATGTGTTTGTTTTGTAAGTTACAATTGAATGTCTCTTAGGTCAATCTTACCAACCATGATTGGCTAAATTGGTGCCCTCTTAAGTAGGGCAGGAGTTCTCTTACACAACATAACTATATGCACAATACTCTTTTGACCATTTTTTATCAATGTTTTATATTTCCAATAGCACATCTGGAAATCGCATCAGTTGCATTCATCTACTTTTCAAGTAATAATTGCTAATAAATGTACATAAAGTCTAACTACAATTTGCTAACATTTGAAACCGTTTACCTATATTTTAAATGGGTATAACATGTAATTTGCCGTAAATGTTTATATTCATTTATCAGAATAAAAACAATATAAAATGATTCAAACGACACTGCGATGCCTCCACTGAGTAATGTAACTTTTATTAGACAAATACCACATTGTCACATTTGGCTCTGAAAAATGTTTCAACCAAGCTCAGTATCACAAAGAGTACATAAATAAACATTTTTTCCCATACATTAAATATCAGTCTTTTGAACCATCCAGAAATTTTTGCCTCAAGTCCATTGCATTGCAAACACCAGTGTTTGTGTCCCGATCACATCTCAAGTGTTCTACTTCCATTATAGTGGCTACTGGTTCAGTAATTCACTTGGCTACTGGTTTAGTAAGTACAATCAATCCATCCTCGATCTTCTGCTGGTATTCCCTCTCTGACTTCTTTCTTCTGTAGACATCATCTGAGGGAGAAATGGAGATGAATGAAACAGGGGATGGGTTAACTGAATCTATAATAAATAAATAAATATTAAACTGTTTACAGTAGCTCAACCATTGACTTAATTGCACAATCTTAGTTTGTTGAAGAGGACCAACAGACTTGTATTGACTGTAACCTCAGCAGTAGCCCAAGTTGTCTGAATCCAATTTATACTACAGTGTCGATTTCAGAGGAAAAACTGGAGCAGGGTTTGAATGAGTGACCCTTTGGTTACAGGACAAACACCATAAAAGCCTGGGATCTTGTGGCAGAGGTAGTACTCACATTGGGAGGCCACAGGCACACTCCCTTCTATGCATCCACACACAATGTATCTCCATTAAAAGACCTGACATATCAAGGACTATCCCACTGTTGACACCACTATAGTGAACAACCTGAATGTGGGTTAAAACAGAAACGTACAGGGCCACTGCACTAACGTTAACCACCCGTGTTACAACAGTAGAAGTCTGGGATCTTGGCAAAGCAGCAGTACTACTGTACGTACATCCACATACAGTGATGCTTCAATCGTGTTCGCTAGTTTGACAGTGCAGATAAAGTCAGCCAGAGGTTTGAATACTTACAGAATGTCTCCCTTCCTATCCTCACGTTGATCATGACCCATTCCATCACACCTCCAATACAGAAGAAGACGGGCAGAAATCTGTACACTCCAAAGCGACGTTTCCCTGGCACAAGACTCAGGAAGTACTTGATATTTTGACTCTTCCTCTGAAACATTATCTCTTCTGTTCCCCGTGTTTTAACACTCACAGTATTTTCAATGACCTAAGTAGCAAGCAAGGTAGCATACCGACTAAGTAAAATGCCGTTAATGATCTCTTATGTTACTTACTTTATTGCATACCATGCATGGCGACTTTGTCCTTTACCACTGTCTTTATCACGATGCTGCATAAGACAAAATGGCGTTACAGACGTCATATATTTAAGCGTTTTCATTGGTTCACGTGACGTCACGCTCTTACCAAAGATATTCAACTACCAACAAGACATCCAACTACTTACCCCCTTACCAAAGACTATCAACCACCATCAAGATAGCTTGATGTATGAGATGAGGGGTTATACAGGCTTATGACAAGTCTTACAATGTATTATAACCACATAACACAATAATGGATGAATATCCTAAATATATAGTTTTTAAAATATTTAAATCGTTTTCCTTCGTCCTGAGTGTAATATCTATTTTTGTCATAAGGTGTACACAGGGGAGACACCAGGTGCAGGCAGGGTAGAATTTCCTCTATTTCAGCAATTATTGAGCGTATCTGATACCACCTGTTCAGGTGGGTTGGTTTTCCAATGGAGACTGTGCATCCCTCAGAGGATGCAAATAACTGGCCTTTGTGTGCAGTGTACCTGAAAGAGCATATTTGGTTAAAGCAGTTGTCTACCAGACCAACAAATGTATTTTTGTCTGAGAACAATTCATCCTTGCAAGCTTTCAAAAAGGTATGAAATATAATAACACTGAAAACACAGGTCAGTGCACAAGTTAAAAAGAAGCTTGTAGTGCAATACAAAGCCAATAAATCTGCGCTGATATCAAGCTTCTGCACTACCTTCAAAATATTAAAGCATCCAGGTTAAAATGTGGCACAAATAATGCACACCTGGTGACTTGGCTCATTGTCTCTATTTAGATGGCACTACTAAAACAGTATTTAGCCAAATGTCAGAATATTTCATCTTCTCAAAATACCTTGTTACTTATCTATGATATAAATATGTTATATATCAAATTAATATAATTGATGGAGTTTTAGAACCTCTGATAAACCCAGACTATTTTTGAAGCATAATGAGCCTCTGTCTCTCTGGGGTACACTGGCACAGACAGGTTATCTTCCTCACATCCCTAATCTGTATCTCAGGGGTATGCTGACATAGAAAGGTTGCCTTCCTCATTTCCCAGAGAAAGATCTATAATCACCAACCTCAACACCTTAGAGAGGGATGTGCAAAAAATGTGAAAGGGTTTATATAGCCTCCTAGTGTCATAACTCATACATGACAACTGCCCACCATGCGAAAATTAACAGCCTGGTCTCGTAGACTAGACGTAACGTAGTAAATGTAAATATAGGACACTCAAAATAGTATGCTATTTTATGTTGATATGGTTACATACGACATATGGTTACTTAAAAAACACTAAAGCAGGGTGGCTGGTCGGTGTGGATGAGTAGGGGTTGTCGTGTCTTTGGCTATGCCGGATTAAGTGATATGACATGCTATTCTATAAAATCATTTCTCTGTAATTAATATTACCTGATTAAGCTAATCAGGTAAATAATTAACTAGAAATTTGGGGCACCATGAAATAATGTTTATAGAGCTGTTATCTTCCGAATAAACTCTTAAAGACCTGGTAATCTTTTACCTCAATAGCAGTCAATATTTAATCGTCACCCTATTTAGTCTCATCTGAAAGTGTCACGCCCTGACCTTAGAGATCCTTTTAATTCTCTATTTGGTTAGGTCAGGGTGTGACTAGGGTGGGCAATCTATGTTTTCTATTTCTTTGTTGGCCTGATATGGTTCCCAATCAGAGGCAGCTGTCTATCGTTGTCTCTGATTGGGGATCATATTTAGGCAGCCTTTTCCCACCTGTAGTTTGTGGGATCTTGTTTTTGTGTAGCTGCCTGTGAGCAGCCCAGAACGTCACGTTTCGGTTTCTTCTGTATTGTTTTTGTTGAGATTCATATTTATTAAACATGTGGAACTCTAAGTACGCTGCGCCTTGGTCTATTAATTCAACCAACGATCGTGACAGAAAGTTGTAAATTCTTGGTTATCTTCATGAGCCCTGGCTAACAAGTTGAATCAGCAATACAAAATTTGGTTTAATTTATTTATTTACTAAATACCTAAATAATCACACAGAATTACAACTACACAGAATGGATCATACATTGATTACAAATTATGTCATGAAGGAAAACGTCCCTAGCGGACGGAACATATATGACGGCTGGTTACACAAATAAAGGGGGTTGGGTTTGAATGAAAGAGCAGGAAGACTGAGGAACAAAAAGGGTTTTGTGTCTCTATCGGGCCGTAGGCAGCTATGCTATCGTAAATACAGTATTTTATGCATTTCTAAATAACCGCCCATTTGGAAAAGGAAAATGCAATAAATATTTACTCTGAGCTGCACTTCGATCGTTTGGTCGTAGATGGAAGGCCGGGTTGTCCTTGAAGAATAGAATGGCTACTTGGTAGTACCGTCGTCTTGTGGTAGAATGGATACTCTGTCCGTCCTCTCCTAGCCCACGTTTAGCGTGCGGAGAGGGTATCACTTCTGGAGTGAATAAGAGTTCAAAGTTCATACCAAGTTGCCATACTTTTAAGCTCGTGCTATATTCTGGCTGGTATAGTCGAAATTCATCCTTTCGGCGTGTCTATCGTCACCTTCACATTGACATTCAATGCTAATTTTGTTAGGTTCTTGCTGAGGTTGGCTTAGTTCTGTAGGTGGTCTTTGTCCTTTCAACGTGGGGACCGCAAGTCCTCACGTCCTTGGAACAGGAAGTTTAATTTTTGTCAACGGGTTTATACAGTGGTGAAAGAAGGGCGTGTTTCATAGTTTACAACCAAAGTCTGTTCACTTGGGCGGGTTCTCTGAGTGAGCAGAGTTTACTCTGACAACCAATTCTCTCCTTTAGAAGCTAAAATTACATTTAAACATTTAAATTGCACAACAATAACATGTGAATCTGAACTAGAATGTGTCGACTTTCCAAGATACAGTTTGTCGTCCTATCAGTAATAATGTCTCAGACACCAACTGATCTGACACCATATTAATTAAGTACCAACGCATATTTTCAACTGGTTGGATTACCGAAATATGGTTCAGTTTCCCACCTTTTGATGTTACCAGACTCTAAGTTAACAAAGGGATTTTCAATAGTCACATCGGTAGAGTAGGGAGAGGAAGAAGGGGAAAGGTATTTATGGGGGTCATAAACCTCCCCAACAGGCCAACGTCATGACAGGGTATAACAAGAACATCTAGAAAGCCAAAGGTTGCAACTACTTAGCATGTTAGCTAACCCTTCCCCTTAACCTTAACTCTTTTAGCTAATCTCTCCCCTAACACTTTAACCTAACTCCTAAACTTAGCTTGCAACAGTATGCCTACACAGCTGAGCAAGTGACAATAAGCAGAAGCGTCCAAGTATCTTGAAGGAAAACTCCACAAAAAACTATTTTCTATTAGTTTCATTAGCCTAGCCCATTGTTGATATAGTACCAATATATTTTGCAAGTCAGCAATAAACGTTAAGATATAACTTTCAAAATACATAAATATAGCCAGTATGATGCATTTTGGCATCATAAAAGGACTGTCCATCTATGATATCAAAATTATAATTTCAACCATGTTGAGGCTATATAGTGTTTGTTTACATTTACTTTGTTTACAAACATTGGAGTAAAACGAGCTTATATTGGTTTCTGATGGGGTAAGACAGTTGAAATAAGTTATATTCTTCAAGAATCAATGGGTAGATATGAATTTATATCTCCAAAAATGGATGTAGCAACTGCTGATTGCCCCTTTAAAACTTCTTAAGGCTAGGGGGCACTATTTTCACGTCCGGATGAAAAGTGTGCCCAAAGTAAACTGCCTGCTACTCAGGCCCTGAAGCTAGGACATGCATATTATTAGTAGACCTGGATAGAAAACACTCTGAAGTTTCTAAAACTGTTTGAATGATGTCTGTGAGTATAACAGAACTTATTTGGCAGGCGAAACCCCGATGACAAACCATCCAGGACAAAAACATTTTGAAGTCAATGGGAATCTAGAATTCTAAGGCAGTTGCTTGCAGTTCCTATCGCTTCTACTGGATGTCAACAGTCTTTAGAAATTGGTTGATGTTTTGAAATGAAGAAGTAGCCCTGTTCAGAACGAGGGTCGAGTGAAGTGTACTGTTGTGGTTGAGGTATGTGACCTAAAAGCTCGCTCCACTTTGTTTTCCTCCGGTATTGAACACAGTTTATTCAGTCTTAAATTTGATTGATTATTTACGTTTAAAAATACCTAAAGTTGGATTAGGAAAGTTGTTTGAAATGTTTGGATCAAGTTTACAGGTAACTAATTAGATAATGTGTAGTCATGTTGCGCAAGTTGGAACCGGTGTATTTTCTGAATCATACGCGCCAAATAAATGAACATTTTGGATATATAACGACAGAAATTATCGAACAAAAGGACCATTTGTGATGTTTAATGGACATATTGGAGTGCCAACAGAAGATCTTCAAAGGTAAGGCATGCATTATATGTTATTTCTGACTTTTGTGTTGTGCCTGGCGGGTTGAATTATGATTTTCATGTGTATGTTTGCTGGGGTGCTGTCCTCAGATAATAGCATGGTTTGCTTTCGCCGTAAAGCCTTTTTGATATCTGACACTGTGGCTGGATTAACAAGAAGTTCATCTTTAAACCCATGTATAACACTTGCATGATTTATTAATTATTATTATGAGTATTTCTGTTTTTGAATTTGGTGCGCTGCTATTTCACTGGGTGTTGTCAAATCAATCCCGTTAACGGGATAGGTGCGCGAAGGGATCACTAAGTTAACAGTCACAATATATATCCTTATAGTGACAGCTCATGAACGACACTAGGTAAATCATTATTAGTATTGCTGCTGTCGTGGAAATTACCACCAGGGACACCTGCAGTCAATCTTAAATGAATCATTATTAACAGCAAGCTGGAGAGGTTCCAACAAACTCAATGCACCATAGTACACGTCAGTCAGGAGCTCCATCAGGGCAGTCCTGTTAGTTCTTATATACTGCTTACACAGACAAGTTAAATTTGCATGAATTACATTATTTATCATTAACTTTTGGTTCATATATGTGACCGACCAATACCTCATGAGGCTTCTTCTCTCCAAGCTTAGACCTTGAAACAGATATCCCTTTCCCTCCTCAAAACAATGTTCCGGGCGTACTGCCAATTTGCCTATACTGATAGTGAGGATTCCCTCCCAGCACGATCAATCAGTCACTTGCATGAACCCAGCCAAATTGGTTATTAGAAAAGCACAAACATTTGTCCATAATGACAACGCAAAACTGGTTATTTATTTTTGCAAAATATTTATTTTTATATATCACATTTACATAAGTGCCCAGACCCTTTACTTAGTACTTTGTTAAAGCAGCGATTACAGCCTCGAGTCCTCTTGGGTATGATGCTACAAGCTTGGCACACCTGTATTTGGGGAGTTTCTCCCATTATTCTCTGCAGATCCTCTCAAGCTGTCAGGTTGGATGGGGAGTGTTGCTGCACAGCTATTTTCAGGTCTCTTCAGAGATGTTTGATTGGGTTCAAGTCCGGGCTCTGGCTGGGCCACTCAAGGACGTTCAGAGACTTGTCCCGAAGCCACTCCTGCTTCATCTTGGCTGTGTACATAGGGTCATTGTCCTGTTAGACTGGGATGAAGGTTCATCTTCCGAGGTCCTGAGTGCTCTGGAGCAGGTTTTCATCAAGGATCTCTCTGTACTTTGCTCCGTTCATCTTTCCCTTGATCCTGACTAGTCTCCCAGTCCCTGCCTCTGACAAATATAACACAGCATGATGCTGCCACCACCATGTTTCACCGTAGGGATGGTGCCAGGTTTCCTCCAGACGTGACGCTTCGCATTTAGACCAGAGTTCATTCTTGGTTTCACCAGGCCAGATAATCTTATTTCTCATTGTCTGAGTCTTGAGGTGCCTTTTGGCAAACTCCAAGCGGGCTGTCGTGCCTTTTACTGAGGAGTGGTCTTCTATCTGGCCACTCTACCAAAGGCCTGATTGGTGGAGTGCTGCAGAGATGGTTGTCCTTCTGGAATGTTCTCCCATCTCCACAGATGAACTCTGGAGCTCTGTCAGAGTGGCCATGGGGTTCTTGGTCACCTTCCTGACCGAGGCCCTTCTTCCCCGATTACTCAGTTTGGCCGAGCAGCCAGCTCTAGGAAGAGTCTTGTGGGTTCAAAACGTCTTCCATTTAAGAATGATGGAGGCCACTGTGTTCTTGGGGACCTTCAATACTGCAGAATTTTTTTGGTACCTTCCCCAGATCTGTGCCTCGACACAATCCTGTCTTGGAGCGCATCAGACAATTCCTTCGACCTCATGTCTTGGTTTTTGCTCTGACATGCACTGTCAACTGTGGTACCTTATATAGACAGGTGTGTGCCTTTCCAAATCATGTCCAATCAATTTAATTTACCACAGGTGAACTCCAATCAAGTTGTAGAAACATCTCAAGGATGATCAATGGAAACAATGCACCTGAGCAATATTTTGAGTCTCATATCAAGGGGTCTGAATAGTTATTTAAATAAGGTATCTTTTTTATATAAATTTGCAAAAATGTCTATAAACCTGTTTTTGCTTTGTCATTATGTGGTATTGTGTAAAGTTTGAGGATTTATTATTTTATTTTTTTAGAATAAGGCTGTAACGTAACAAAATGGGGAAAAGTGAAGGTGTCTGATTACTTTCCGAATGCACTGTATGCTTCATTACACGATTTCATTTATGGATTTTGGCAATGACATTTCAGCTGGAGCTTTTGACGCGAGTCGTATGTTAATGACAGATCGGTATCTCAATGCATTTTTTGTCTAAATTACTATACATTTCGCAGTTTGCAGACCTCCACAATTAGCCTGATACTCCAAATGAACAATTTTGGACAAGCCTAAATCAATTACGAGCACGGTTGACCCCTCCCCCGGCACTCATTCTTCTGGCGTTTCTTCATTTTCTTCTTTAGATAGTATTTCAGTTTGTCCTCCCAATGGCACATGTTCAAAGTGGATGGCCCTTGATAATAATCTGATTTTCCCACGCAGACAAATCACCCACCTGAGCCGCCACTGTCCTTTACGGTCCATTATGTCTTGTCTATTTTCCTACCAAGTACACCAGCAGCATGAGAGAAGTTTGGACAGGTTCTCTCTCCATGCTCACTCCACGGGGACTCATGTCGCACTCCTGAGAGAAAAGGCATGAGAGAAAGCTCAGTTGATAGCTTCAACTGGATGCTGTGTTACAGGTTGCTGGCTTGGACTCAGGAAGAAGAGGTGAAGGACCACAGTGAACGCCATTGTTGCTATTACTTCAGATGGTTAGAGGTGGTGAGGCTCACTGTTCTTGGTTGAATTATTCCTTCCGTGCATCGAGATACCATCTGTGGTCACCTTCGCCATAACATTGAGAGAGGACAGACCAGAACAGTTTAGTTAGGGCATTTCTGATTCAGGAAATCCAGACAAACTATTTACTGTATGACAAATTATTACTTCTAACAATATTCTTAATACAAATGTCTAAGACAAATGTTAAAGAGAACAACACACAGTTGAAACCATTTTTGCAAATTGGCTTATACTCCCCTATCATCTTGGCGATCTCATTGCAGTTACACGGTCAAGGAGTTAGAGGGCTAATCCTTAGGCAGAAATCACGAACATCCAGCAGACCCAATCTGGTTAGATTTCTATTGAAACAAGACAAAAACAACATATATCGTGATTCATGCATCCCAAAAAAACACAACAGTCATGGTACGAATCACACATAGGACTATTGAGAAAATATAAACATCTTCCTAATTATCTGTGTTTACATACTACATTTAAATCTCATCCAATGTCTCTAGACTTTCTAGTGAGGGTCAGGCCTCCCAGAAAGTCAGAACAGATGTCAGAGGTTATTCAACCCATTAAGTTAGTGTTTCTTTCCCTTTTCTTTCCCTGTATCTCAGACTCTGTGACATTTCAAACATTGTGTATCAGGTTTACATTTGGTTTTTCAGTACATTTCTTATCAAGAGAATTTACATGTGTGTAACCAAAACACTGACAATAAATACTTCAGAAAATGTAATGTGTGTACCCTTTAACTTCTCTAGGGTAGGGGGCAGCATTCGGAATTTTGGATGAAAAGCATGCACAAATTAAACTGCCAGCTACTCATCCCCAGAAGATAAGATATGCATATTATTAGTAGTAAGTTTCTAAAACTGTTTGAATCATGTCTGTGAGTATAACAGAACTTATTTCGCAGGCGAAACCCCGAGGACAAACCGTTCAGATTTCTTTTTTTTTTTAGGTCACTCTCTTTTCATTGGGAAACCAGATTTCTAAGGGACCTGCTTGCAGGTCCTACCGCTTCCACTGGATGTCAACAGTCTTGAGAAATTGGTTGAGGTTATTCCTTTGTGTAATGAAGAAGTACGGCCATCTTGAACGAGAGTCACTCGAGGTGTCCTGTTTGTTAGAGGCGCGAGACCAGAAAGCTAGCTATAGTTGGTTTTAATCCTGTATTGAACACAGATCATCTCGTCTTCAATTTTATCGATTATTAACGTTAAAAAATACCTAAAGTTGTACTACAAAAGTAGTTTGAAATTTTTTGGCAAAGTTTACAGGTAACCTTTGAGATATTCTGTAGTCACGTTTGAGCAAGTTGGAACTGGTGTTTTTCTGGATCAAATGCGTCAAATAAATGGACATTTTGGATATATATCGACGGAATTAATCGAACAAAAGGACCATTTGTGATGTTTATGGGACATATTGGAGTGCCAACAACAGAAACACGTCAAAGGCATTAATTATATTTTTATTTCTGCGTTTTGTGTCGCGCCTGCAGGGTTGAAATATGCTTATCTCTTTGTTTACAATGGTGCTATCCCCAGATAATAGCATCGTTTGCTTTCGCCGAAAAGCCTATTTGAATTCTGACATGTTGGCTGGATTCACAACCAGTGTAGCTTTAATTTGGTATTTTTTCATGTGTGATTTAATGAAAGTTTGATTTTTATAGTTATTTTTATAGTTTTGAATTTGGCGCTCTGCATTTTCTCAGGCTTTTTGCCAAGTGAGAAAGTGGCGTCCCGCCTAAACTCAGATTTTTGGATATAAATATGAACTTTACCGAACAAAACATACATGTATTGTGTAACATGAAGTCCTATGAATGTCATCTGATGAAGATCATCAAAGGTTTGTGATTAATTTTATCTCTATTTCTGCTTTTTGTTACTCCTCTCTTTGGCTGGAAAAATGGCTGTCTTTTTCTGTGACTTGGCTCATACCTAACATAATCGTTTGGTGTGCTTTCGTCGTAAAACCTTTTTGAAATCGGACACTTTGGCTGGATTTACAACAAGTGTATCTTTAAAATGGTGTAAAATACTTGTATGTTTGAGGAATTTAAATTATGGGATTTCTGTTTTGAATTTGGCGCCCTGCAGTTTCACTGGCTGTTGACGAGGTGGGACGCTACTGTCCCACATACCCTAGAGAAGTTTTAAGATGCATCCTTTCTAGCCTGTGAAAAACCCACAAAAAACAAAATAAACCCCACACAATAAATGAAACACAGTATTAACACCACTAACAAATATTCATGACAGGTTGGTTTGTGTGTGGTTGCTGGCGTGTGTGGTAAAAACAAACAAAATGGGCAGGCCTTACATAATTTGGGAGCTCCCTTAACAGCTGGATCTGGGTACCTTCATACTGTATAGTACACAGTCTCACTAACTGCTCTCTTAAGGCACCTGCCTCATGAAGCCTTTCAAAGGGAGAGATACAGAATCATTGGTAAACTTGGTAGTGGACATTCATCAGTTCTGGAAGATTTTTATTTTATTTTTTAAACTTAGTTTTCACTATGCTACATCTGTCAGTCCTAAGAATTTTTAATATTAGTCAAGCTTACGGCATCTTAGGCAGGAAGTCTAGATAAAACTATGCATATACAGAACCATATTTCAGACATCAGATGATACAGTGTCCCGTCAAGCAGAACAGGCACCCAGAGCCCTTTCTTGTAATCTTATAATTTTGACCTTTTCTGTACTGACTGTCCCTGTGACAACTTGTCAAAATATTAAACCTATTGTTTAACAAATCTTTTAGGTCCTTCAGAAAGTTGGTGCTGGCTTATCAGCTCAATATTCGGTACTAAAATCATTTTCTTGGATCTACTTCAATTTGACACAGTTCCACGTAATGGAAACAGATTGTTTAAGATTACATTAACTTCTTACGTAACTCACTGGTGTTACCCAAACTATAGAATTAAGTAATAACTGGAAATGGTCAAAAACGTCTTATTCAATTATTCATACCTGTGTCCCACTATGTCCCTTACAGACTGTTTGAGTTTAGTGAGTAGCCTTAAGTTTAGTTAACATGTTTCTACATGTTCAACAACCATTGGTTCTATTTAACAGGGCAGGGACCACCCTGAAATTCTCAGAATACTTTTTGTGCAAGTTGTATATTATTATTTTCTTCAATTGTTACAAATCTTTAGTAACCCATTATACTCTTCTTCACAAATTCCTCCTGTAAACTAGTGTTCTATTCATACAGGGTTTAAATATTTACACTAGTGCTCTACTACTATAGCATATTTTTCGGGAATAGTACTCTCTCCTTTCATATCATCGCATCACCCAGGATCCCTATATAACGTTATAAAACACTTCAACGGTTCTTCTAGTCTCCCCAGTCTCCATATTACATACGCCTCTTGGAAGAGGGAACGCAACACCCTGCTACATCTCAACTCTCCGTGGAGTGAAAAAGTATGTAATCATAGGTGCGGGGAAGGACGACAGAGGCAGAGAAAAATAAGGTTTACAGGGAATTTATTCCTCCTTGTGTGTGGGGAAAAGGGGCTGGACGGAAAAAAAGCAAAGAAAGTACAAATTAAATAGTCCCCTCTCCTACCTTACCTGCCTTCCCACTTCTTACCTAACCTTTAGCACCACCTGGCGTGCTAACCAAAATACAGGGGGTGGTCCACCCAGGTCTTACCTAGTGTGCATAGACATATTAAATACTACGGGTTATGTATGCCCGCAGGCCTCTTGCGTAAGCACTCCCAAGGTGCGTTCCCCTTCCTCCCCTGGGAACAAGTGAAACAGAACTAAGTCCTATTGGCATACACATACCGCTGAAGGAGCGGCTACAAAATAATATCCACAACTTTT
Source organism: Salvelinus namaycush (assembly GCF_016432855.1). Classification (NCBI taxonomy): domain Eukaryota; kingdom Metazoa; phylum Chordata; class Actinopteri; order Salmoniformes; family Salmonidae; genus Salvelinus; species Salvelinus namaycush. The sequence goes on along the minus strand of NC_052322.1, from coordinate 35,890,617 downwards.
ACTGACCGCCACAACAATCAACACAGGACATAAAAAGAAGCTCTCTCCCCTGGGGAAGGAACACTGGCTTTTATCAAGCTGTTGAAGGAGTTGGTAATTGCAGAGACAGTTGTATCCCCTGACGTTAGAGGGAGGGGTCAGAGCTCCAATCTGCGATGGGGCCGACCAATCAGCTGCTTAGAATCGAGGAAGCCATTTCCTGAAATACATACAAATCCACAACACAGAAACTGGGGAACGTAACATGCCCACCCCAAAACCTGCAATCTCCCAGTTTGAAACAACAAAAACCAACACGCATCCCCAGTTACTAAACCTGTGATAAAGCATCGGCGATCACGTTCGCCGTACCCTTCACATGGTGAATCTGTATATTGTATCCCTGTACAATCAGAGCCCACCGCATAAGGCGGCAGTTCTGAATGTACATTTGCCTAAGAAACACTAAAGGATTATGGTCCATGAAGACCAGAACAGGCAATGCACTGGAGCTCACATATACTTCAAAGAACTGAGAGGCCAGCAATAAAGCCAGCATCTCTTGTTCAATGGTGGAGTACTTTCACTGACAGGACTTGAACTTACGGGAGAAGAAACAGATGGGACGATCCACTCCCTCCTCATCTTCCTGCAAGAGAACCGCACCCACCCCCACTATACTAGCGTTTACCTCCAACTTTTAAAAGGTTTGTCAAAGTTGGTGGCGGCAAGCACTAGGGCACTACAAAGTAGCACTTTGGCGGACTCAAAAACATAGTTACATTCCTGGGACCACTTAAATGGTACTTTGGGACTGAGCAGAGATGTAAGGGGAGCAACTACCATCAAAGAAATCTTACAGAATGTACGATAGTACCCTACCATCCCCAGGAATCTGCGCAACTGGTGGTGAATCGTGGGAGCAGGAAAAGCAACAATTGTTTCCACTGTCAGTTATTGGGCTCACTTGACCTCGTCCCACCTGCTTCCCCTGGGAACAAGTGAAACAGAACAATTTAAATTAACCAAAAAAACTAAGTCCTATTGGCATACACATACCGCTGAAGGAGCGGCTACAAAATAATATCCACAACTTTTACTGACCGCCACAACAATCAACACAGGACATAAAAAGAAGCTCTCTCCCCTGGGGAAGGAACACTGGCTTTTATCAAGCTGTTGAAGGAGTTGGTAATTGCAGAGACAGTTGTATCCCCTGACGTTAGAGGGAGGGGTCAGAGCTCCAATCTGCGATGGGGCCGACCAATCAGCTGCTTAGAATCGAGGAAGCCATTTCCTGAAATACATACAAATCCACAACACAGAAACTGGGGAACGTAACATGCCCACCCCAAAACCTGCAATCTCCCAGTTTGAAACAACAAAAACCAACACGCATCCCCAGTTACTAAACCTGTGATAAAGCATCGGCGATCACGTTCGCCGTACCCTTCACATGGTGAATCTGTATATTGTATCCCTGTACAATCAGAGCCCACCGCATAAGGCGGCAGTTCTGAATGTACATTTGCCTAAGAAACACTAAAGGATTATGGTCCATGAAGACCAGAACAGGCAATGCACTGGAGCTCACATATACTTCAAAGAACTGAGAGGCCAGCAATAAAGCCAGCATCTCTTGTTCAATGGTGGAGTACTTTCACTGACAGGACTTGAACTTACGGGAGAAGAAACAGATGGGACGATCCACTCCCTCCTCATCTTCCTGCAAGAGAACCGCACCCACCCCCACTATACTAGCGTTTACCTCCAACTTTTAAAAGGTTTGTCAAAGTTGGTGGCGGCAAGCACTAGGGCACTACAAAGTAGCACTTTGGCGGACTCAAAAACATAGTTACATTCCTGGGACCACTTAAATGGTACTTTGGGACTGAGCAGAGATGTAAGGGGAGCAACTACCATCAAAGAAATCTTACAGAATGTACGATAGTACCCTACCATCCCCAGGAATCTGCGCAACTGGTGGTGAATCGTGGGAGCAGGAAAAGCAACAATTGTTTCCACTGTCAGTTATTGGGCTCACTTGACCTCGTCCCACCTGCTTCCCCAAGTAAGTCACAGTAGCCTTCCCAAACTCACACTTGGCCAAATGGAGGGTTGGAACGTCCTGAAACACATTGAGAAAACTATTTATCAATAGGATAAGATCATTTGTTTGATCGTTATCCAAATGTTCCATTTGAGAGGGTAACTTTTTCAGCATCTCCGAATTACATAAGCGTTCACACTGCTGTAACGTATGGCGTAACTCCAACCCGTCCTCCTTATCCTCCTCTAGGTCCCAGCCAGGCTTCAGCACCACCGCAGCCACACTGGAGATGGCGGGCTGGACCGGCTTACCTGAGGAGCTGTCTGGAGAGTCACACATATAATACGCTTTCAGCATGTTAACATAACACACACGGGAAGAACGTCTATGATCTGGGGTCTTTATCACATAATCGGTGTCACTGAGTTTCTTTTCGACAAGAAATGGCCCAGAAAAACGTGCCGACAGAGATGAGCCAGGGACTGGCAAAAAAACTAAAACTTGATCCCCAATGGTGCAAAAGAACGTCCAACAGCCTCTTTGTCATAATGTAATTTCATGCGTTTTTGAGACTAGGAGAGAGACTTTTGGGCAAACACGCATGTGGCGTGCAGCCTCTCCCGCATCTTACTGACATAATCCAACACATTTTTAGGGGCGCTACTGGGTGTAGGAGACAGGATATGCTCCTTCAAAACTTTTAGCGGACCCCGTGTTGTTGTGTCCAAACACAAGGTCAGCAGGGCTAAACCCTCAGGACTCTTGTATTGTTTCCCTGATAGCAAATAGGACAAATGGCACCCCCTCGTCCCAATCGGTACTGGCATCCATGCAATACTTGCGTAGCATTGCCTTAAGTGTCTGATGCCAGCGTCTGAGGTCCCCTTGACTCTCCGGATGATACGTACTGGTGACCTGATAGGAAATACACAGCGTCTTTAACACATTTGAGAACAGTTTTGGCATAAAGTTGGTTCCTTGATAAGATTGGATTACTTTAGGGAGTCCAAACGTAGAGAAGAACTTAACTAGTGCCTTCACCACAGTCTTAGCCGTTATAGTACGGAGAGGGATAGCCTCTGGGTATCGAGTAGCACTGCACATTATTGTTAGTAAGAACTGGTTACCTGACCTAGTTTTTGGCAACGGACCTACACAATCAATTATCACTTGTTCAAATGGTTCCCCCACCACAGGAATCAGGCAGAGCGGCGCACGAGGAACTGTTTGATTCGCTTCCCAGTGAGTTGACAAACATGACATGTTTTACAAAATTGGACAACTTCAGACATCAAACCGGGCCAGAAAAAAATGTTGAAGGACTCGGTTATAAGTCTTCGTGATCCCTAAATGTCCAGACCACGCCTTGTCATGGACAGAACCTACTGTCGGAACAGTGTAGGAACAACCACTTGAAGCCCTTCACTCCAGTCACTGTTATGAGCTGCCCATTTATGCATCAAAACTCCTGCTTCCATAAAGTAGGCGGTCTCCCTAGTTTTAGCTTACTCAATGGAAATTACCGAAGCAAAACACTTGAAGACTGAATGTCAAAAGGGAGACACCAATCACCTTCTCGGGGGTGACAGACAAAAGAATGTTATGTAATTGGGGCGCGATTTCGTTTTCCCCTGCCTTAGTTTTTTTACGGGGGTAAAAACTGTCGGCCTTGCAGAAGGAATACTCAGTGCATTGTCTTCAACCTCAACATTCTCAAAAATGGAAATAGACAAATCCACCACATCTCGCAGCTTGTGAGATTGTGCCCTCGTTAACACACAAGCAGGAAAAACATGGGGAAATGCTTGAACCAAGTTATCATCTGCAGTTTTGATTTCTGGGTTGTCTACTACTTCTCACACAGAAGACACGTTACCACCAGCGATATCGTTCCCAAGTAGCAATGTGACTCCTTTTACTGGCAGTGTAGACACTACACCAACATGGAAACGTCCTGATACCAGTCTAGACACTAAATGGACCCAGTGTAATAGTACAGGTACGGTTTTTGTCTCTATACCCTATAATGACATGCGCGCCACAATACGTTTCAGGGGACCAGGGTAAAGCATCAGTAACGATTACTGACTGCGATGCCCCGGTGTCTCGTAAGATTTGTATGGGCTTTTGATTAGCTTATTCTCCAGTTAAGGAAACAACCGGCAGAGATAAACGGAGCATGGAAAGGATCCGGTTTCCCAAATGCTGAATCAATAAGTTGGTCCAGCAGATGAGCCACAAATTGGACTAAACCCAGCCTTTTAAATTTAGGGTATGGTGATAGGGACTGTTTAGGTTTACTTTTCAAAACCGGGCAGTCTGCAATCACGTGACCCTTTTGGTGACAGTAAAGACATTCACGGATTTTGTGCTAAGGCTTTTGTGCTAAGGAAAAACGACTTGAATGAGGCACAGGTGACGTAATCGTTCGGCCTTCAAAACGAGGCCCACCAAACACAGTCTTGTGTGTCAGAGTGTACTCATCTGCCAACACTGCTGCTTGGGCCAATGTCGCCACTTTCTGTTAATTTAAATGAACTACAATTCTATCAGGCAGGTTGCTTTTAAAATCCTCCAACAGCATAAACTCCAGAATATCAGCAAAGGTGTTAGCTTTGGTGGCTGAACACAAGTGATTAAACAGAGACTCTTTGTCCCTAGAAAACTCAACAAAAGTACGGTGAGAGGGTTTTTTGTGGTTCCTGAAGTGCTGCCTAAATCTCCCAAGTCTACCCAATCTTCCCAACTCTCCAGTCTCCCAATCCTCTCCAAATCTCCCCAGACTTCCCAAATCTCCCCAGACTTCCCAAATCTCCCCAGACTTCCCAAATCTCCCCAGACTTCCCAAATCTCCCCAGACTTTCCAAATCTCCCCAGTCTACCCAAATCTCCCCAGTCTACCCAAATCTCCCCAGTCTACCCAAGTCTCACCAGTCTTCCCAAACCTCTCCAGTCTCCCAAACCTCTCCAGTCTCCCCAGTCTTCCAAATCTCCCCACTCCTCCAATCTGAAAGTATCACCAGTCTTCCAAATCTCCCAGCCTCCCAAATCTCCCAGTCTCCCCAGTCTCCCAAATCTTCCAGTCTCCCCAAATTCTTCAGCCTCAAAAATCTCCCCAAATCTCCACAGTCTTACCAAATCTCCCCAATTCTCCCGTATTCCAAAATCTCTCATGTCTTCCCGGTCACACAGTCTCCCAAACCTCTCCAGTCTCCCCAGTCTCCCCAATCTAACCAGTCTTCCCAGTCGTCAAAATCTCCATCTCACCAGCCTCCCAAATCTCCCAGTCTCCAGTCTTCCAAGTCTGCCAAATCTCCCAGTTACAGTCTACCAAATATGTCCAGTCTCGCAAATCTCCCAAATCTCCCCAGTCTCCTAAATCTCCCCAGTGTTCCAAATTTTTCCCAATTCTCCTGTTTCCCAAAATCTCATCCAATCTCCTCAGTCTTCCAAATCTCCCCAGTCGTCCAAAACTCCCAGTCTCCGAAGTCTCACAGTTACAGCCTCCCAAATCTCTTCAGTCTTTGAAATCTCCTAAATCTCCCCAAATCCCCCCAGTGTTCTAAAATCTCAAATGTTTTCCAAAATCTCCCCAAACCTCCCCATTCTTCCCAGTCTCCACAAATATCCCCAGTGTTCCAAATTCTTCCATATTCTCTAGTTTTCCAAAATCTCTCAATCTCCCCAGTCTACCAGGTCTTCCAGTTTCCCCAGTCTTCCCAAATCTCCATAGCCTCCCAAATCTCCCAGTCTCAAATCTCTCCAATCTCTCCAGTCTTCCCAAAACTCTCCAGTCTTCCCAAACCTCTCCAGTCTTCCCAAAACTCTCCAGTCTTCCCAAATCTCCCAGTCATGCCAGTCACACCAGTCTCCAGATCTCCCAGTATCCCCAGTCTCTCAAATCTCCCCAGTCTCCCAAATCTCGCCAGACTCCCCAGTCTCCCAAATCTCGCCAGACTCCCCAGTCTCCCAAATCTCGCCAGACTCCCCAGTCTCCCAAATCTCGCCAGACTCCCCAGTCTCCCAAATCTCGCCAGACTCCCCAGTCTCCCAAATCTCGCCAGACTCCCCAGTCTCCCAAATCTCGCCAGACTCCCCAGTCTCCCAAATCTCGCCAGACTCCCCAGTCTCCCAAATCTCGCCAGACTCCCCAGTCTTCCAAATCTCGCCAGACTCCCCAGTCTTCCAAATCTCGCCAGACTCCCCAGTCTTCCAAATCTCGCCAGACTCCCCAGTCTTCCAAATCTCGCCAGACTCCCCAATCTTCCAAATCTCGCCAGACTCCCCAATCTTCCAAATCTCCACAGACATCCAAATCTCCCCAGTCTTCCAAATCTCCCCAGTCTTCCAAATCTCCCCAGTCTAACCAAATCTCCCCAGTCTAACCAAATCTCCCCAGTCTAACCAAATCTCCCCAGTCTAACCAAATCTCCCCAGTCTAACCAAATCTCCCCAGTCTAACCAAATCTCCCCAGTCTAACCAAATCTCCCCAGTCTAACCAAATCTCCCCAGTCTAACCAAATCTCCCCAGTCTAACCAAATCTCCCCAGTCTCCCAAATCTCCCCAGTCTCCCAAACCTCCCCAGTTGTGTAAATCTCCCAGTCTTCCAATTCTCCCCAGCCTTCCAAATCTAACGGTCTCCCAGTTACAGTCTCCATAAATATCTCCAGTCTCGCAATTCTCCCAAATCTCCCCAGTCTCCCAAAGCTCTGTTACACAGCTTCCAGAATCTCTCCAGTCGCAGTTTCACTGTACCAACCATGTGTACTTAGACTTACATGGCTTGGTCTTTGAGACAAGCATATGCTACTGGCAGGATCAACCAGGTAGCCACTCACAACATAGAGGTTGTACCTGGGCACACTAAGCAGAGAACGGTCAGGGCACGGTCTCGCAAATCTCCCCAGTCTTCCCAGCATCCCCAGTCTCTCCAAATGTCCCCAGTGTTCCAAATTCTTAGCTCCCCAGTCTACCATAGCTCCCCAGTCTTCCCATATCTAGAATCGGCTTTCTATTTCGCAACAAAGCCTCCTACACTCACGCCGTCAAACTTACCCTAGGAACAGACTATCCTACCGATCCTCGACTTCGGCGATGTCATCTACAAAATAGCTTCCAATACTCTACTCAGCAAATTGGATGCAGTCTATCACAATGCCATCCGTTTTGTTACCAAAGCGCCTTATTCCACCCACCACTGCCACCTGTATGCTCTAGTCGGCTGGCCCTCGCTACATATTTGTCGCCAGACCCACTGGCTCCAGGTCATCTACAAGTTTATGCTAGGTAAAGCTCAGCCTTATCTCAGCTCACTGGTCATGATAACAACACCCACCCATAGCACGCGCTCCAGCAGGTATATCTGACTGGTCATCCCCAAAGCCAAAACCTCCTTTGGCCTCCTTTCCTTCCAGTTCTCTGCTGCCAGTGACTGGAACGAATTGCAAAAATCGCTGAAGCTGGAGACTTACATTTCCCTCACTAACTTTAAACATCAGCTATCTGAGCAGCTAACCGATCACTGCAGCTGTACATAGTCCATCTGTAAATAGCCCACCCAATCTACCAACCTCATCCCCAAATTGTTTTTATTTACTTTGCTGCTCTTTTGCACACCAGTATCACTACTTACACACCATCATCTGCTCATCTATCACTCCAGTGTTAATCTGCTAAATTGTAATTACTTTGCTACTATGGCCTATTTATTGCCATACCTCATGCCATTTGCACACTGTATATAGACTTTTCTTTTCTTCTATTGTGTTGACTGTACGCTTGTATATTCCATGTAACTCAGTGTTGTTTCTGTCACACTGCTTTGCTTTATCTTGGCCAGGTCGCAGTTGTAAATGAGAACTTGTTCTTAACTCGCTTACCTGGTTAAATAAAGGTGAAATAAAAATATCACCCCAGTCTCCCCAAAATGTCCCCAGTCTCCCCAGCCTCCACAAATCTCCCCAGCCTCCACAAATCTCCCCAGCCTCCACAAATCTCCCCAGCCTCCACAAATCTCCCCAGCCTCCACAAATCTCCCCAGCCTCCACAAATCTCCCCAGCCTCCACAAACCTCCCCAGTCTTCCCCAGTCCACCAAACCTCCCCAGTCGTTCCAAATCTCCCCATTCTTCCAAATCTCTCCAGTCTTCCCAGTCTCCCCAAATATCCTAGTTAGTCTCCCAAACCTTTTAAGTCTTCCCAAATCTCCCATCTTCCAAATCTGCCAGTCTTCCAAATCATCTCCCAGTCTCCGCAGTCTTCCAAATATCAGTCTCCCCAGTCTTCCAAATCTTCCAGTCTTTCCAAATCTCAAAGTTAGTCTCCCAAGTCTTCCCAAAACACCCAAATCTCCCGTCTCCCAAGTCTTCCCAAGTCTCTCAAACCCCTCATACTTCTCCGTCTCCCAAGTCTCTCAAACCCCTCATACTTCTCCGTCTCGCCAGTCGTTCCAAACCTCGCCAGTCGTTCCAAACCTCGCCAGTTTTCCAAATCAGCCAGTCTCCACAGACTTCCAAATCTCCACAGTCTACCAAATCTCCACAGTCTACCAAATCTCCACAGACTTCCAAATCTCCCCGTCTTTCAAATTCTCCCGGTCTCGCCCGTCTTTCAAATTCTCCCGGTCTCGCCCGTCTTTCAAATTCTCCCGGTCTCGCCCGTCTTTCAAATTCTCCCGGTCTCGCCCGTCTTTCAAATTCTCCCGGTCTCGCCCGTCTTTCAAATTCTCCCGGTCTCGCCCGTCTTTCAAATTCTCCCGGTCTCGCCAGTCTTACAAAGCTCCAAAACCATTCCAGTCTCCCAAATCTTCCCCATCTTGCAGTCTTCCAAATCTTCCAGTCTTTTCATTTATCCAAATCTCCCAGTTAAAGTCTCCCAAATATCTCCAGTCTTCCAAAGCTCCAAAATCTCCCCAGTTTACTAAATCTCCCCAGTGTTCCAAAATCTCCCCAACTGTCCCGTATTCCAAATCTCCTAAAATCTCTCCAGACTTTCCAGTCTCCACAAATATCCCAGTAACAGTCTCACAAACCTCTCCAGTCTCCGAAATATCCCAAGTCGCTCAAATCTGCCATTCTCCCCAGTCTCCAAGTCTTCCAAATCTCCCCAGTCTCCAAGTCTTCCAAATCTCCCCAGTCTCCAAGTCTTCCAAATCTCCCCAGTCTCCAAGTCTTCCAAATCTCCCCAGTCTCTCAGTCTTCCAAATCTCCCCAGTCTCTCAGTCTTCCAAATCTTCCAAATCTCCCAGTCTTCCAAATCTTCCAAATCTCCCAGTCTTCCAAATCTTCCAAATCTCCCAGTCTTCCAAATCTCCCAGTCTTCCAAATCTTCCAAATCTCCCAGTCTTCCAAATCTCCCAGTCTTCCAAATCTCCCAGTCTCAGTCTTCCAAATCTCCCCAGTCTCAGTCTTCCAAATCTCCCCAGTCTCAGTCTCCCAGTCTTCCAAATCTTCCAAATCTCCCAGTCTCAAAGTCTTCCAAATCTCCCAGTCTTCCAAATCTCCCAGTCTTCCAAATCTCCCAGTCTCAGTCTTCCAAATCTCCCCAGTCTCAGTCTCCCAGTTTTCCAAATCTTCCAAATCTCCCAGTCTCAAAGTCTTCCAAATCTCCCCAGTCTTCCAAATCTCCCCAGTCTTCCAAATCTCCCCAGTCTTCCAAATCTCCCCAGTCTTCCAAATCTCCCCAGTCTTCCAAATCTCCCCAGTCTCAGTCTTCCAAATCTTCCAAATCTCCCAGTCTTCCAAATCTCCCAGTCTTCCAAATCTCCCAGTCTTCCAAATCTCCCAGTCTTCCAAATCTCCCAGTCTCAGTCTTCCAAATCTCCCCAGTCTCAGTCTTCCAAATCTCCCCAGTCTCAGTCTTCCAAATCTCCCCAGTCTCAGTCTTCCAAATCTCCCCAGTCTCAGTCTTCCAAATCTCCCCAGTCTCAGTCTTCCAAATCTCCCCAGTCTCAGTCTTCCAAATCTCCCCAGTCTCAGTCTCCCAGTCTTCCAAATCTTCCAAATCTTCCAAATCTCCCAGTCTCAAAGTCTTCCAAATCTCCCCAGTCTCAAAGTCTTCCAAATCTCCCCAGTCTTCCAAATCTTCCAAATCTTCCAAATCTCCCAAATCTCCCCGTCTTCCAAATCTCCCGTCTTCCAAATCTCCCGTCTTCCAAATCTCCCCAGTCTTCCAAATCTCCCCAGTCTCAGTCTTCCAAATCTCCCCAGTCTCAGTCTTCCAAATCTTCCAAATCTCCCAGTCTCAGTCTTCCAAATCTTCCAAATCTCCCAGTCTCAAAGTCTTCCAAATCTTCCAAATCTCCCAAATCTCAAAGTCTTCCAAATCTTCCAAATCTTCCAAATCTCCCAGTCTTCCAAATCTTCCAAATCTCCCAGTCTTCCAAATCTTCCAAATCTCCCAGTCTTCCAAATCTTCCAAATCTCCCAGTCTTCCAAATCTCCCAGTCTTCCAAATCTTCCAAATCTCCCAGTCTTCCAAATCTCCCAGTCTTCCAAATCTCCCAGTCTCAGTCTTCCAAATCTCCCCAGTCTCAGTCTTCCAAATCTCCCCAGTCTCAGTCTCCCAGTCTTCCAAATCTTCCAAATCTCCCAGTCTCAAAGTCTTCCAAATCTACCCGGCCTTCCAAATCTCCCAGTCTTCCAAATCTCCCAGTCTCAGTCTTCCAAATCTCCCCAGTCTCAGTCTCCCAGTCTTCCAAATCTTCCAAATCTCCCAGTCTCAAAGTCTTCCAAATCTCCCCAGTCTTCCAAATCTCCCCAGTCTTCCAAATCTCCCCAGTCTTCCAAATCTCCCCAGTCTTCCAAATCTCCCCAGTCTTCCAAATCTCCCCAGTCTCAGTCTTCCAAATCTTCCAAATCTCCCAGTCTTCCAAATCTCCCAGTCTTCCAAATCTCCCAGTCTTCCAAATCTCCCAGTCTCAGTCTTCCAAATCTCCCCAGTCTCAGTCTTCCAAATCTCCCCAGTCTCAGTCTTCCAAATCTCCCCAGTCTCAGTCTTCCAAATCTCCCCAGTCTCAGTCTTCCAAATCTCCCCAGTCTCAGTCTTCCAAATCTCCCCAGTCTCAGTCTTCCAAATCTCCCCAGTCTCAGTCTTCCAAATCTCCCCAGTCTCAGTCTCCCAGTCTTCCAAATCTTCCAAATCTTCCAAATCTCCCAGTCTCAAAGTCTTCCAAATCTTCCAGTCTCAAAGTCTTCCAAATCTCCCCAGTCTTCCAAATCTCCCCAGTCTTCCAAATCTCCCAAATCTCCCCGTCTTCCAAATCTCCCGTCTTCCAAATCTCCCGTCTTCCAAATCTCCCCAGTCTTCCAAATCTCCCCAGTCTCAGTCTTCCAAATCTCCCCAGTCTCAGTCTTCCAAATCTTCCAAATCTCCCAAGTCTTCCAAATCTTCCAAATCTCCCAGTCTCAAAGTCTTCCAAATCTTCCAAATCTCCCAAATCTTCCAAATCTCCCAGTCTTCCAAATCTTCCAAATCTCCCCAGTCTTCCAAATCTCCCCAGTCTTCCAAATCTCCCCAGTCTTCCAAATCTCCCCAGTCTTCCAAATCTCCCCAGTCTTCCAAAGTCTCCCCAGTCTTCCAAAGTCTCCCCAGTCTTCCAAAGTCTCCCCAGTCTTCCAAAGTCTCCCCAGTCTTCCAAATCTCCCCAGTCTTCCAAATCTCCCCAGTCTCAGTCTTCCAAATCTCCCCAGTCTCAGTCTTCCAAATCTTCCAAATCTCCCAGTCTCAAAGTCTTCCAAATCTCCCAAATCTCAAAGTCTTCCAAATCTTCCAAATCTCCATCTTCCAAATCTTCCAAATCTTCCAAATTTCCCAGTCTTCCAAATCTCCCAGTCTTCCAAATCTTCCAAATCTCCCAGTCTTCCAAATCTCCCAGTCTTCCAAATCTCCCAGTCTTCCAAATCTCCCAGTCTTCCAAATCTCCCAGTCTTCCAAATCTTCCAAATCTCCCAGTCTTCCAAATCTCCCCAGTCTCAGTCTTCCAAATCTCCCCAGTCTCAGTCTTCCAAATCTCCCCAGTCTCAGTCTTCCAAATCTCCCCAGTCTCAGTCTTCCAAATCTCCCCAGTCTCAGTCTTCCAAATCTTCCAAATCTCCCAGTCTCAAAGTCTTCCAAATCTCCCAAATCTCAAAGTCTTCCAAATCTTCCAAATCTCCCAGTCTTCCAAATCTTCCAAATCTCCCAGTCTTCCAAATCTTCCAAATCTCCCAGTCTTCCAAATCTTCCAAATCTCCCAGTCTTCCAAATCTCCCAGTCTTCCAAATCTCCCAGTCTTCCAAATCTCCCCAGTCTTCCAAATCTCCCCAGTCTTCCAAATCTCCCCAGTCTTCCAAATCTTCCAAATCTCCCAGTCTTCCAAATCTCCCAGTCTTCCAAATCTCCCAGTCTTCCAAATTTCCCAGTCTTCCAAATTTCCCAGTCTTCCAAATTTCCCAGTCTTCCAAATTTCCCAGTCTTCCAAATCTTCCAAATCTCCCAGTCTTTCAAAGTCTCCCCAGTCTTCCAAATCTCCCCAGTCTCAGTCTTCCAAATCTCCCCAGTCTCAGTCTTCCAAATCTCCCCAGTCTCAGTCTTCCAAATCTTCCAAATCTCCCAGTCTTCCAAATCTTCCAAATCTCCCAGTCTTCCAAATCTTCCAAATCTCCCAGTCTTCCAAATCTTCCAAATCTCCCAGTCTTCCAAATCTTCCAAATCTCCCAGTCTTCCAAATCTTCCAAATCTCCCAGTCTTCCAAATCTCCCAGTCTTTCAAAGTCTCCCCAGTCTTTCAAAGTCTCCCCAGTCTCAGTCTTCCAAATCTCCCCAGTCTCAGTCTTCCAAATCTCCCCAGTCTCAGTCTTCCAAATCTCCCCAGTCTCAGTCTCCCAAATCTTCCAGTCTCAAAGTCTTCCAAATCTTCCAGTCTCAAAGTCTTCCAAATCTTCCAGTCTCAAAGTCTTCCAAATCTTCCAGTCTCAAAGTCTTCCAAATCTTCCAGTCTCAAAGTCTTCCAAATCTCCCCAGTCTTCCAAATCTCCCCAGTCTTCCAAATCTCCCCAGTCTTCCAAATCTCCCCAGTCTTCCAAATCTCCCCAGTCTTCCAAATCTCCCCAGTCTCAGTCTTCCAAATCTCCCCAGTCTCAGTCTTCCAAATCTCCCCAGTCTCAGTCTTCCAAATCTCCCCAGTCTCAGTCTTCCAAATCTTCCAAATCTCCCAGTCTCAAAGTCTTCCAAATCTCCCAAATCTCAAAGTCTTCCAAATCTCCCAAATCTCAAAGTCTTCCAAATCTCCCAAATCTCAAAGTCTTCCAAATCTCCCAAATCTCAAAGTCTTCCAAATCTTCCAAATCTCCCAGTCTTCCAAATCTCCCCAGTCTTCCAAATCTCCCCAGTCTTCCAAATCTCCCCAGTCTCAGTCTTCCAAATCTCCCCAGTCTCAGTCTTCCAAATCTCCCCAGTCTCAGTCTCCCAGTCTTCCAAATCTTCCAAATCTTCCAGTCTCAAAGTCTTCCAAATCTTCCAGTCTCAAAGTCTTCCAAATCTCCCAGTCTCAAAGTCTTCCAAATCTCCCCAGTCTTCCAAATCTCCCCAGTCTTCCAAATCTCCCCAGTCTTCCAAATCTCCCCAGTCTTCCAAAGTCTCCCCAGTCTTCCAAAGTCTCCCCAGTCTTCCAAAGTCTCCCCAGTCTTCCAAAGTCTCCCCAGTCTTCCAAAGTCTCCCCAGTCTTCCAAAGTCTCCCCAGTCTTTCAAAGTCTCCCCAGTCTTTCAAAGTCTCCCCAGTCTTCCAAATCTCCCCAGTCTCAGTCTTCCAAATCTCCCCAGTCTCAGTCTTCCAAATCTCCCCAGTCTCAGTCTTCCAAATCTTCCAAATCTCCCAGTCTCAAAGTCTTCCAAATCTCCCAAATCTCAAAGTCTTCCAAATCTCCCAGTCTTCCAAATCTTCCAGTCTTCCAAATCTTCCAAATCTCCCAGTCTTCCAAATCTCCCAGTCTTCCAAATCTTCCAAATCTCCCAGTCTTCCAAATCTCCCAGTCTTCCAAATTTCCCAGTCTTCCAAATTTCCCAGTCTTCCAAATCTTCCAAATCTCCCCAGTCTTTCAAAGTCTCCCCAGTCTCAGTCTTCCAAATCTCCCCAGTCTCAGTCTTCCAAATCTCCCCAGTCTCAGTCTTCCAAATCTCCCCAGTCTCAGTCTTCCAAATCTTCCAAATCTCCCAGTCTCAAAGTCTTCCAAATCTCCCAAATCTCAAAGTCTTCCAAATCTCCCAAATCTCAAAGTCTTCCAAATCTTCCAAATCTCCCAGTCTTCCAAATCTCCCAGTCTTCCAAATCTCCCAGTCTTCCAAATCTCCCAGTCTTCCAAATCTCCCAGTCTTCCAAATCTCCCCAGTCTTTCCAAATCTCCCCAGTCTCAGTCTTCCAAATCTCCCCAGTCTGTCTTCCAAATCTCCCCAGTCTTCCAAATCTCCCCAGTCTTCCAAATCTCCCCAGTCTTCCAAATCTCCCCAGTCTTCCAAATCTCCCCAGTCTTCCAAATCTCCCCAGTCTTCCAAATCTCCCCAGTCTTCCAAATCTCCCCAGTCTTCCAAATCTCCCCAGTCTCAGTCTTCCAAATCTCCCCAGTCTCAGTCTTCCAAATCTCCCCAGTCTCAGTCTTCCAAATCTCCCCAGTCTCAGTCTTCCAAATCTCCCCAGTCTCAGTCTTCCAAATCTTCCAAGTCTTCCAAATCTTCCAAATCTTCCAAGTCTTCCAAATCTTCCAAATCTCCCAGTCTCAAAGTCTTCCAAATCTCCCAGTCTCAAAGTCTTCCAAATCTCCCAAATCTCAAAGTCTTCCAAATCTCCCAGTCTTCCAAATCTCCCAAATCTCAAAGTCTTCCAAATCTCCCCAGTCTTCCAAATCTCCCCAGTCTTCCAAATCTCCCCAGTCTTCCAAATCTCCCCAGTCTTCCAAATCTCCCCAGTCTTCCAAATCTCCCCAGTCTTCCAAATCTCCCCAGTCTTCCAAATCTCCCCAGTCTTCCAAATCTCCCCAGTCTCAGTCTTCCAAATCTCCCCAGTCTCAGTCTTCCAAATCTCCCCAGTCTCAGTCTTCCAAATCTCCCCAGTCTCAGTCTTCCAAATCTTCCAAATCTCCCCAGTCTCAGTCTTCCAAATCTTCCAAATCTCCCAGTCTCAAAGTCTTCCAAATCTCCCAAATCTCAAAGTCTTCCAAATCTCCCAAATCTCAAAGTCTTCCAAATCTCCCAAATCTCAAAGTCTTCCAAATCTCCCAAATCTCAAAGTCTTCCAAATCTCCCAAATCTCCAAATCTCCCCAGTCTTCCAAATCTCCCCAGTCTTCCAAATCTCCCCAGTCTTCCAAATCTCCCCAGTCTTCCAAATCTCCCCAGTCTTCCAAATCTCCCCAGTCTCAGTCTTCCAAATCTCCCCAGTCTCAGTCTTCCAAATCTCCCAGTCTTCCAAATCTTCCAAATCTCCCAGTCTTCCAAATCTTCCAAATCTCCCAGTCTTCCAAATCTCCCAGTCTTCCAAATCTCCCAGTCTTCCAAATCTCCCAGTCTTCCAAATCTCCCAGTCTTCCAAATCTCCCAGTCTCAGTCTTCCAAATCTCCCAGTCTCAGTCTTCCAAATCTCCCCAGTCTCAGTCTTCCAAATCTCCCCAGTCTCAGTCTTCCAAATCTCCCCAGTCTCAGTCTCCCAGTCTTCCAAATCTTCCAAGTCTTCCAAATCTTCCAAATCTCCCAGTCTTCCAAATCTCCCAGTCTTCCAAATCTCCCAGTCTTCCAAATCTTCCAAATCTCCCAGTCTTCCAAATCTCCCAGTCTTCCAAATCTCCCAGTCTTCCAAATCTCCCAGTCTTCCAAATCTCCCAGTCTTCCAAATCTCCCAGTCTTCCAAATCTCCCAGTCTTCCAAATCTCCCAGTCTTCCAAATTTCCCAGTCTTCCAAATCTTCCAAAGTCTCCCCAGTCTTTCAAAGTCTCCCCAGTCTTTCCAAATCTCCCCAGTCTCAGTCTTCCAAATCTCCCCAGTCTCAGTCTTCCAAATCTCCCCAGTCTTCCAAATCTCCCCAGTCTTCCAAATCTCCCCAGTCTTCCAAATCTCCCCAGTCTTCCCAGTCTTCCAAATCTCCCAGTCTTCCAAATCTCCCAGTCTTCCAAATCTCCCAGTCTTCCAAATCTCCCAGTCTTCCAAATTTCCCAGTCTTCCAAATTTCCCAGTCTTCCAAATCTTCCAGTCTCAAAGTCTTCCAAATCTCCCCAGTCTCAAAGTCTTCCAAATCTCCCCAGTCTTCCAAATCTCCCCAGTCTTCCAAATCTCCCCAGTCTCCCCAGTCTTCCAAATCTCCCCAGTCTTCCAAAGTCTCCCCAGTCTTCCAAAGTCTCCCCAGTCTTCCAAAGTCTCCCCAGTCTTTCAAAGTCTCCCCAGTCTTTCAAAGTCTCCCCAGTCTTTCAAAGTCTCCCCAGTCTTTCAAAGTCTCCCCAGTCTTTCAAAGTCTCCCCAGTCTTCCAAATCTCCCCAGTCTGTCTTCCAAATCTCCCCAGTCTCAGTCTTCCAAATCTCCCCAGTCTCAGTCTTCCAAATCTTCCAAATCTCCCAGTCTCAAAGTCTTCCAAATCTCCCAGTCTTCCAAATCTCCCAGTCTTAAAGTCTTCCAAATCTCCCAGTCTTCCAAATCTCCCAGTCTTCCAAATCTTCCAGTCTTCCAAATCTTCCAAATCTCCCAGTCTTCCAAATCTTCCAAGTCTCAAAGTCTTCCAAATCTCCCAGTCTCAAAGTCTTCCAAATCTCCCCAGTCTCAAAGTCTTCCAAATCTCCCCAGTCTTCCAAATCTCCCCAGTCTTCCAAATCTCCCCAGTCTTCCAAATCTCCCCAGTCTTCCAAATCTCCCCAGTCTTCCAAATCTCCCCAGTCTTCCAAATCTCCCCAGTCTCAGTCTTCCAAATCTCCCCAGTCTCAGTCTTCCAAATCTCCCCAGTCTCAGTCTTCCAAATCTCCCAAATCTCCCAAATCTCAAAGTCTTCCAAATCTCCCAAATCTCCAAATCTCCCCAGTCTTCCAAATCTCCCCAGTCTTCCAAATCTCCCCAGTCTTCCAAAGTCTCCCCAGTCTTCCAAAGTCTCCCCAGTCTTCCAAAGTCTCCCCAGTCTTCCAAAGTCTCCCCAGTCTTCCAAAGTCTCCCCAGTCTTCCAAAGTCTCCCCAGTCTTTCAAAGTCTCCCCAGTCTTTCAAAGTCTCCCCAGTCTTCCAAATCTCCCCAGTCTGTCTTCCAAATCTCCCCAGTCTCAGTCTTCCAAATCTCCCCAGTCTCAGTCTTCCAAATCTTCCAAATCTCCCAGTCTCAAAGTCTTCCAAATCTCCCAGTCTTCCAAATCTCCCAGTCTCAAAGTCTTCCAAATCTCCCAGTCTTCCAAATCTTCCAATCTTCCAAATCTTCCAAATCTCCCAGTCTTCCAAATCTCCCAGTCTCAAAGTCTTCCAAATCTCCCCAGTCTCAAAGTCTTCCAAATCTCCCCAGTCTTCCAAATCTCCCCAGTCTTCCAAATCTCCCCAGTCTTCCAAATCTCCCCAGTCTTCCAAATCTCCCCAGTCTTCCAAATCTCCCCAGTCTTCCAAATCTCCCCAGTCTTCCAAATCTCCCCAGTCTTCCAAATCTCCCCAGTCTTCCAAATCTCCCCAGTCTTCCAAATCTCCCCAGTCTCAGTCTTCCAAATCTCCCCAGTCTCAGTCTTCCAAATCTCCCCAGTCTCAGTCTTCCAAATCTCCCCAGTCTCAGTCTTCCAAATCTTCCAAATCTCCCAAATCTCAAAGTCTTCCAAATCTTCCAAATCTCCCAGTCTTCCAAATCTCCCAGTCTTCCAAATCTCCCAGTCTTCCAAATCTCCCCAGTCTTCCAAATCTCCCAGTCTTCCAAATCTCCCCAGTCTTCCAAATCTCCCCAGTCTCAGTCTTCCAAATCTCCCCAGTCTCAGTCTTCCAAATCTCCCCAGTCTCAGTCTTCCAAATCTCCCCAGTCTCAGTCTTCCAAATCTCCCCAGTCTCAGTCTTCCAAATCTCCCAGTCTTCCAAATCTTCCAAATCTCCCAGTCTTCCAAATCTTCCAAATCTCCCAGTCTTCCAAATCTCCCAGTCTTCCAAATCTCCCCAGTCTTCCAAATCTCCCAGTCTTCCAAATCTTCCAAATCTCCCAGTCTTCCAAATCTCCCAGTCTCAGTCTTCCAAATCTCCCCAGTCTCAGTCTCCCAGTCTTCCAAGTCTTCCAAGTCTTCCAAATCTTCCAAGTCTTCCAAATCTTCCAAATCTTCCAAGTCTTCCAAATCTTCCAAATCTCCCAGTCTCAAAGTCTTCCAAATCTCCCAGTCTTCCAATCTTCCCATCTTCCAAGTCCCCCGTCTTATCAAAGGTCTTCCCATTCTTTCCCCCCCCAAAAAAAAAAAAAAAACGAAAAGAAAAAGAAAAAAAAACATAAATAAACAGCAAAAAATTTCTCTCCCCCTCCTCCCCCCCCAGTCTCAGTCTTCCAAATCTCCCCCAGTCTCAGTCTTCCAAATCTCCCCAGTCTCAGTCTCCAAATCTCCCCAGTCTTCCAAATCTTCCAATCCCAGTCTTCCAAATCTTCCAAATCTCCCAGTCTTCAAATCTTCCAAATCTCCCAGTCTTCCAAATCTTCCAAATCTTCCAAATCTCCCAGTCTTCCAAATCTCCCAGTCTTCCAAATCTCCCAGTCTTCCAAATCTCCCAGTCTTCCAAATCTCCCAGTCTCAGTCTTCCAAATCTCCCCAGTCTCAGTCTCCCAGTCTTCCAAATCTTCCAAATCTCCCAGTCTCAAAGTCTTCCAAATCTCCCAGTCTCAAAGTCTTCCAAATCTCCCCAGTCTTCCAAATCTCCCCAGTCTTCCAAATCTCCCCAGTCTTCCAAATCTCCCCAGTCTTCCAAATCTCCCAGTCTTCCAAATCTCCCAGTCTTCCAAATCTCCCAGTCTTCCAAATCTCCCCAGTCTTCCAAATCTCCCCAGTCTTCCAAATCTCCCCAGTCTTCCAAATCTCCCCAGTCTTCCAAATCTCCCCAGTCTTCCAAATCTCCCCAGTCTTCCAAATCTCCCCAGTCTCAGTCTTCCAAATCTCCCAAATCTCAAAGTCTTCCAAATCTTCCAGTCTTCCAAATCTTCCAGTCTCCCAAATCTTCCAGTCTCCCAAATCTTCCAGTCTCCCAAATCTTCCAGTCTCCCAAATCTTCCAGTCTCCCAAATCTTCCAGTCTTCCAAATCTTCCAAATCTCCCCAGTCTTCCAAATCTCCCCAGTCTTCCAAATCTCCCCAGTCTTCCAAATCTCCCCAGTCTTCCAAATCTCCCCAGTCTTCCAAATCTCCCCAGTCTTCCAAAGTCTCCCCAGTCTTCCAAAGTCTCCCCAGTCTTCCAAAGTCTCCCCAGTCTTCCAAATCTCCCCAGTCTTCCAAATCTCCCCAGTCTCAGTCTTCCAAATCTCCCCAGTCTCAGTCTTCCAAATCTCCCCAGTCTCAGTCTTCCAAATCTCCCAAATCTCAAAGTCTTCCAAATCTTCCAGTCTTCCAAATCTTCCAGTCTCCCAAATCTTCCAGTCTCCCAAATCTTCCAGTCTCCCAAATCTTCCAGTCT
This sequence comes from Salvelinus namaycush, assembly GCF_016432855.1. Lineage (NCBI taxonomy): Eukaryota > Metazoa > Chordata > Actinopteri > Salmoniformes > Salmonidae > Salvelinus > Salvelinus namaycush. Next base: position 35,870,978 of record NC_052322.1, on the reverse strand, counting down.
CCCAAATCTTCCAGTCTCCCAAATCTTCCAATCTCCCCAGTCTTCCAAATCTCCCCAGTCTTCCAAATCTCCCCAGTCTTCCAAATCTCCCCAGTCTTCCAAATCTCCCCAGTCTTCCAAATCTCCCCAGTCTTCCAAATCTCCCCAGTCTTCCAAATCTCCCCAGTCTTCCAAAGTCTCCCCAGTCTTCCAAAGTCTCCCCAGTCTTCCAAATCTCCCCAGTCTCAGTCTTCCAAATCTCCCCAGTCTCAGTCTTCCAAATCTCCCCAGTCTCAGTCTTCCAAATCTCCCCAGTCTCAGTCTTCCAAATCTTCCAAATCTCAAAGTCTTCCAAATCTTCCAAATCTCCCAGTCTTCCAAATCTTCCAAATCTCCCAGTCTTCCAAATCTTCCAAATCTCCCAGTCTTCCAAATCTTCCAAATTTCCCAGTCTTCCAAATCTTCCAAATCTCCCAGTCTTTCAAAGTCTCCCCAGTCTTCCAAATCTCCCCAGTCTCAGTCTTCCAAATCTCCCCAGTCTCAGTCTTCCAAATCTTCCAAATCTCCCAGTCTCAAAGTCTTCCAAATCTCCCAAATCTCAAAGTCTTCCAAATCTCCCAGTCTTCCAAATCTTCCAAATCTCCCAGTCTTCCAAATCTTCCAAATCTCCCAGTCTCAAAGTCTTCCAAATCTCCCAGTCTTCCAAAGTCTTCCAAATCTCCCAGTCTTCCAAAGTCTTCTAATCTCCCAGTCTCCCAAAGTCTTCTAATCTCCCAGTCTTCCAAAGTCTTCTAATCTCCCAGTCTTCCAAAGTCTTCCAAATCTCCCAGTCTTCCAAATCTTCCAAATCTCCCAGTCTTCCAAATCTTCCAAATCTCCCAGTCTTCCAAATCTTCCAAATCTCCCAGTCTTCCAAATCTTCCAAATCTCCCAGTCTTCCAAATCTCCCAGTCTTCCAAATCTCCCAGTCTTCCAATCTCCCAGTCTTCCAAATCTCCCAGTCTTCCAAATCTCCCAGTCTTCCAAATCTCCCAGTCTTCCAAATCTCCCAGTCTTCCAAATCTCCCAGTCTTCCAAATCTCCCAGTCTTCCAAATCTCCCAGTCTTCCAAATCTCCCAGTCTTCCAAATCTCCCAGTCTTCCAAATCTCCCAGTCTTCCAAATCTCCCAGTCTTCCAAATCTCCCAGTCTTCCAAATCTCCCAGTCTTCCAAATCTCCCAGTCTTCCAAATCTCCCAGTCTTCCAAATCTCCCAGTCTTCCAAATCTCCCAGTCTTCCAAATCTCCCAGTCTTCCAAATCTCCCAGTCTTCCAAATCTCCAGTCTTCCAAATCTCCCAGTCTTCCAAATCTCCCAGTCTTCCAAATCTCCCAGTCTTCCAAATCTCCCAGTCTTCCAAATCTCCCAGTCTTCCAAATCTCCCAGTCTTCCAAATCTCCCAGTCTTCCAAATCTCCCAGTCTTCCAAATCTCCCAGTCTTCCAAATCTCCCAGTCTTCCAAATCTCCCAGTCTTCCAAATCTCCCAGTCTTCCAAATCTCCCAGTCTTCCAAATCTCCCAGTCTTCCAAAGTCTCCCCAGTCTTCCAAATCTCCCCAGTCTTCCAAATCTCCCAGTCTTCCAAATCTCCCAGTCTTCCAAATCTCCCAGTCTTCCAAATCTCCCAGTCTTCCAAATCTCCCAGTCTTCCAAATCTCCCAGTCTTCCAAATCTCCCAGTCTTCCAAATCTCCCAGTCTTCCAAATCTCCCAGTCTTCCAAATCTCCCAGTCTTCCAAATCTCCCAGTCTTCCCAGTCTTCCAATCTCCAGTCTTCCCAGTCTCCCAAGTCTTCCCAGTCTTCCCAGTCTTCCCAGTCTTCCAATCTCCCAGTCTTCCAAATCTCCCAGTCTTCCAAATCTCCCAGTCTTCCAAATCTCCCAGTCTTCCAAATCTCCCAGTCTTCCAAATCTCCCAGTCTTCCAAATCTCCCAGTCTTCCAAATCTCCCAGTCTTCCAAATCTCCCAGTCTTCCAAACCTCCCAGTCTTCCAAATCTCCCAGTCTTCCAAATCTCCCAGTCTTCCAAATCTCCCAGTCTTCCAAATCTCCCAGTCTTCCAAATCTCCCAGTCTTCCAAATCTCCCAGTCTTCCAAATCTCCCAGTCTTCCAAATCTCCCAGTCTTCCAAGTCTTCCCAGTCTTCACAGTCTTCCAAATCTCACAGTCTTCCAAATCTCACAGTCTTCCAAATCTCCCAGTCTTCCAAATCTCCCAGTCTTCCAAATCTCCCAGTCTTCCAAATCTCCCAGTCTTCCAAATCTCCCAGTCTTCCAAATCTCCCAGTCTTCCAAATCTCCCAGTCTTCCAAATCTCCCAAATCTCCCAGTCTCCCAAATCTCCCAGTCTCCCAAATCTCACAGTCTTCCAAATCTCACAGTCTTCCAAATCTCACAGTCTTCCAAATCTCACAGTCTTCCAAATCTCCCAGTCTTCCAAATCTCCCAGTCTTCCAAATCTCCCAGTCTTCCAAATCTCCCAGTCTTCCAAATCTCCCAGTCTTCCAAATCTCCCAGTCTTCCAAATCTCCCAGTCTTCCAAATCTCCCAGTCTTCCAAATCTCCCAGTCTTCCAAATCTCCCAGTCATCCAAATCTCCCAGTCATCCAAAGTCATCCAAAGTCTTCCAAAGTCTTCCAAAGTCTTCCAAAGTCTTCCAAAGTCTTCCAAATCTCCCAGTCTTCCAAATCTCCCAGTCTTCCAAATCTCCCAGTCTTCCAAATCTCCCAGTCTTCCAAATCTCCCAGTCTTCCAAATCTCCCAGTCTTCCAAATCTCCCAGTCTTCCAAATCTCCCAGTCTTCCAAATCTCCCAGTCTTCCAAATCTCCCAGTCTTCCAAATCTCCCAGTCTTCCAAATCTCCCAGTCTTCCAAATCTCCCAGTCTTCCAAATCTCCCAGTCTTCCAAATCTCCCAGTCTTCCAAATCTCCCAGTCTTCCAAATCTCCCAAATCTCCCAGTCTTCCAAATCTCCCAAATCTCCCAGTCTTCCAAGTCTTCCCAGTCTTCCAAGTCTTCCAAATCTCCAAGTCTTCCAAATCTTCCAAATCTCCCAGTCTTCCAAATCTTCCAAATCTCCAAGTCTTCCAAATCTCCCAGTCTTCCAAATCTCCCAGTCTTCCAAATCTCCCAGTCTTCCAAATCTCCCAGTCTTCCAAATCTCCCAGTCTTCCAAATCTTCCAAATCTCCCAAATCTTCCAAATCTCCCAGTCTTCCAAATCTCCCAGTCTTCCAAATCTCCCAGTCTTCCAAATCTCCCAGTCTTCCAAATCTCCCAGTCTTCCAAATCTCCCAGTCTTCCAAATCTCCCAGTCTTCCAAATCTCCCAGTCTTTCAAAATCTCCCCAGTCTCAGTCTTCCAAATCTCCCAGTCTTCCAAATCTCCCAGTCTTCCAAATCTCCCAGTCTTCCAAATCTCCCAGTCTCAAAGTCTTCCAAATCTCCCAGTCTTCCAAATCTCCCAGTCTTCCAAATCTCCCAGTCTTCCAAATCTCCCAGTCTTCCAAATCTCCCAGTCTTCCAAATCTCCCAGTCTTCCAAATCTCCCAGTCTTCCAAATCTCCCAGTCTTCCAAATCTCCCAGTCTTCCAAATCTCCCAGTCTTCCAAATCTCCCAGTCTTCCAATCTCCCAGTCTTCCAAATCTCCCAGTCTTCCAAATCTCCCAGTCTTCCAAATCTCCCAGTCTTCCAAATCTCCCAGTCTTCCAAATCTCCCAGTCTTCCAAATCTCCCAGTCTTCCAAATCTCCCAGTCTTCCAAATCTCCCAGTCTTCCAAATCTCCCAGTCTTCCAAATCTCCCAGTCTTCCAAATCTCCCAGTCATTCCAAAGTCTTCCAAAGTCTTCCAAAGTCTTCCAGTCTTCCAAAGTCTCCCAGTCTTCCAAATCTCCCAGTCTTCCAAATCTCCCAGTCTTCCAAATCTCCCAGTCTTCCAAATCTCCCAGTCTTCCAAATCTCCCAGTCTTCCAAATCTCCCAGTCTTCCAAATCTCCCAGTCTTCCAAATCTCCCAGTCTTCCAAATCTCCCAGTCTTCCAAATCTCCCAGTCTTCCAAATCTCCCAGTCTTCCAAATCTCCCAGTCTTCCAAATCTCCCAGTCTTCCAAATCTCCCAGTCTTCCAAATCTCCCAGTCTTCCAAATCTCCCAGTCTTCCAAATCTCCCAGTCTTCCAAATCTCCCAGTCTTCCCAGTCTTCCAAATCTCCCAGTCTTCCAAATCTCCCAAATCTCCCAGTCTTCCAAATCTCCCAGTCTTCCAAATCTCCCAGTCTTCCAAATCTCCCAGTCTTCCAAATCTCCCAGTCTTCCAAATCTTCCAAATCTCCCAGTCTTCCAAATCCTCCAAATCTCCCAGTCTTCCAAGTCTTCCAAATCTCCCAGTCTTCCAAATCTCCCAGTCTTCCAAATCTCCCAGTCTTCCAAATCTCCCAGTCTTCCAAATCTCCCAGTCTTCCAAATCTCCCAGTCTTCCAAATCTCCCAGTCTTCCAAATCTCCCAGTCTTCCAAATCTTCCAAATCTCCCAGTCTTCCAAATCTTCCAAATCTCCCAGTCTTCCAAATCTCCCAGTCTTCCAAGTCTTCCAAATCTCCAAGTCTTCCAAGTCTTCCAAATCTCCAAGTCTTCCAAGTCTTCCAAATCTCCAAGTCTTCCAAATCTCCCAGTCTTCCAAATCTCCCAGTCTTCCAAATCTCCCAGTCTCCCAAGTCTTCCAAGTCTTCCAAGTCTTCCAAATCTCCCAGTCTTCCAAATCTTCCAAATCTCCCAGTCTTCCAAATCTCCCAGTCTTTCAAAGTCTCCCCAGTCTTTCAAAGTCTCCCCAGTCTTTCAAAGTCTCCCCAGTCTTTCAAAGTCTCCCCAGTCTTCCAAATCTCCCAGTCTTCCAAATCTCCCAGTCTTCCAAATCTCCCAGTCTTCCAAATCTCCCAAATCTCCCAGTCTTCCAAATCTCCCAGTCTTCCAAATCTCCCAGTCTTCCAAATCTCCCAGTCTTCCAAATCTTCCAAATCTCCCAGTCTTCCAAGTCTTCCAAATCTCCAAATCTTCCAAATCTCCCAGTCTTCCAAATCTCCCAAATCTCCCAGTCTTCCAAATCTCCCAGTCTTCCAAATCTCCCAGTCTTCCAAATCTCCCAGTCTTCCAAATCTTCCAAATCTCCCAGTCTTCCCAGTCTTCCCAGTCTTCCAAATCTCCCAGTCTTCCCAGTCTTCCAAATCTCCCAGTCTTCCAAGTCTTCCAAATCTCCCAGTCTTCCAAATCTCCCAGTCTTCCAAATCTCCCAGTCTTCCAAATCTCCCAGTCTTCCAAATCTCCCAGTCTTCCAAATCTCCCAGTCTTCCAAATCTCCCAGTCTTCCAAATCTCCCAGTCTTCCAAATCTCCCAGTCTTCCAAATCTCCCAGTCTTCCAAATCTCCCAGTCTTCCAAATCTCCCAGTCTTCCAAATCTTCCAAATCTCCCAGTCTTCCAAGTCTTCCAAATCTCCCAATCTTCCAAATCTCCCAGTGGTCCAAGTCTTCCAAATCTCCAAGTCTTCCAAGTCTTCCAAATCTCCAAGTCTTCCAAATCTTCCAAATCTCCCAGTCTTCCAAATCTTCCAAATCTCCCAGTCTTCCAAATCTCCCAGTCTTCCAAATCTCCCAGTCTTCCAAATCTTCCCAGTCTTCCAAATCTTCCAAGTCTTCCAAATCTTCCAAGTCTTCCAAAGTCTCCCCAGTCTTTCAAAGTCTCCCCAGTCTTTCAAAGTCTCCCCAGTCTTTCAAAGTCTCCCCAGTCTTTCAAAGTCTCCCCAGTCTTTCAAAGTCTCCCCAGTCTTTCAAAGTCTCCCCAGTCTTTCAAAGTCTCCCCAGTCTTTCAAAGTCTCCCCAGTCTTCCAAATCTCCCCAGTCTTCCAAATCTCGCCAGTCGTCCCAATTCTCGCCAGTCGTCCCAATTCTCGCCAGTCGTCCCAATTCTCGCCAGTCGTCCCAATTCTCGCCAGTCGTCCCAGTCTACCCAATTAGTCTCCCAAATATCTCATCTCATTCTCCAAAATCTCCCATCTCCTAAATCTCCCCAGTGTTCCAAAATCTCCCCAATTCTCCCATATTGCAAATCTCCGTTATTCTCCCAAACCATTCAAGTCTCCCCAAATATCCCAGTTATTCTCCCAAACCATTCAAGTCTCCCCAAATATCCCAGTTATTCTCCCAAACCATTCAAGTCTTTCCAAAACTCCCAACCTCCCAGCTAGTCTCCCAAACCTCCCCAGTCTTCCAAATCTCTCCAGTCCTGCCAGTATCCCCAGTCTCTCCAAATGTCCTCAGTGTTCCAAATCCCTCCCAATTCTCCCGTTTTCCAAAATCTCCCATCTACTCAGTCTTCCCAAATCTCCCAGTTACAATCTCCCAAATATCTCCAGTCTTCTCATTCTCCAAAAACTCCCCAGTCTCCTAAATCTCCCCAGTGTTCAAAATCTCCCCAATTCTCCCATATTGCAATTCTCCAGTCTTCCCAGTCCCTCCAAATATCCCAGTTAGTCTCCCAAACCATTGCAGTCTCCCAAATCTCCCCAGTTTTCCCAAATCTCCTGTGTTATCAAATCTCCCCCGTCACCCGAATGGATTCTATAGTCTTGCTGCTTCTATACTTAGGTATTCACATCCACACCACCAGCAATGATCACAGTGCAGCCAGCCTGAGAGGTACATATGTTTGAGGAAAGCTGTGTCCGGTGTAATCAATAAACAGCACTCACCCATTAGACTCTCAAGCTTCTCCTGTCAGTGCTCACTACCTGTAGATCAACGGGCGGTGGTGGACAAAACCCCTAGATAATGTTATAGATTGAAAAACTCAGCTCACACAGAACTGGTTGGGGTATTCATTCAGACACCTTTTTCACATCAGAGCTAGTCCCGACAACTCTCATTCACTCAGTACTTAACAGTAATATCTCATCTAAATTTCAATCTTATTATTCCAAATGTAATTTGTTGAACTCAGCTTCCCACTTACCTAAATTACAAATCTCTTAGAACTAATAATATAAAATAACGTGCTCAAAAACACGTTGTGCAATTACCAGTGGCTGCAGACCACGTCGACACTTCAAATAAATGCCTAGAGAGCTGTCAGCGGGACTTTTCCATGGTACCGTTACTGCACTCACTCTAGTCTTGTTTATGAGACAAGCTCTAGCCTTAAGACTAATGGTACCTTCATTTTTGTTTAGTTTTATAATAAAACATTAATTAAAACATTTGTTATTTTTTATTGACTTACAGAAATTCAGTTGCAGTGTCCCTCAATTGTCTGTGGATGATGCGTCCCCTCCTGGGCAGCTCGCAGTAAGGGTCTGGTCGGGTCCTTGTCTTTTGGTCAAACGGGAATTTCGCCTCACGCTTCATAAAGTGCACCACCGGTTTTCCCTCGCAGACCCTTACTGGAAAGCTCCGCAGGCAGAACCAATCATTTAGTTTGTGACGCCAAATTGTCGGACACCTGAGGTCAATCTTAAATTAATAATTCTATATTAACAGCACGCTGGAGCGGTTCCAACAAACTCAATGCACCATAGTACACTACACGTCAGTCAAGAGCTCCATCAGGGCAGTCCAGTTCTTATATACTGCTTACATTATTCATAAATCACCATTAACTTTTGGTGCATGCATGTGAGCGACCAATACCTCATGAGGCTTCCCTCTAAGCTTAGACCTGGAAACTGAGATATCCGTTTCCGTCCTCAAAACAATGTTCTGGGCGTACTACCAATACTGATGAGGACTCCTCCCAGGCACGATCAGTCAGTCACTTGCATGAACCCAGTCAAATTGGTTATTAGAAAAGCAAACATTTTCCTTCACACTGCTATTGACCAACTGGGTTCGAACCCACGTCTCCTGTGTGTGTCACAACACTATGTAGGCCTAAGTCTGTCTAGGATTTAGCTTGAACGAATGTAACTGTTCAGGTTTCAGGCAAAAGTACCAGTCATTGGGCCTCCCGAGTGGCGCATCAGTCTAAAGCACTGCAGGTCTTGAGGCATCACTACAGACCCGGGTTTGATTCCGGGCTGTGTTGCAGCCGGCCGCGACCGGGAGACACGAGGCAACGCACAATTGGGCCAGCGTCGCCCGGGTTAGGCCGGCTGGGATGTCCTTGTCCCATTTCGCTCTAGCAACTCCTGTGGTGGGCCGGTCACATGCACACTGACACGGTTGCCAGTTGTACGTTGTTTCCTCCGACACATTGGTGCGGCTGGCTTCTGGGTTAAGCAAGCAGTGTGTCAAGAAGCAATACGGCTTGGCAGGGTAGTGTTTCGGGGGACGCATGGCTCTCGACCTTGGTAAGGGAGTTGCAGCGATGGGACAAGATTAACTATCAATTGGATATCACGAAATTGGGGAGAAAAAGGAGTAAAAGTAAATAAAAAGGTACTAGTCATCACACAAACATGGTTATGAGTAGAATGACCCATTATTAAAATGTAAATGCCAGGTAATCCAGAGAAAGTGGTCAAAATGCTTTATTTTACAGTTCAACAGTAATTCCCAACACACAATGACCATAACATGTTAACAGATATCTTTGTTAAGTATCATTGTGGTTCATACAAAAAGTTTTTTTTTTTTAAGTTGTTTTTAAATAGATATAAATTAAGCTACATTGAACATGAAATGTATCGCTACCTCTTCACATACCTAAAAGTGCCTCAGACATTTTATTCAAAGCATGTGTGATTTAGAATATGTAGCTAACAGAGACAACCTTTCAGTTTGGGTAAAAAAAAAAAAAAAAGTGCAATTGAGAAGCACCAAAAATATACATTTGGCACATGAAAATCAAAGCAAGTAAATGTAACCCGAAGCCAAAAAAGCTTTACTCTGCCTTCGATTGAGAATGGAAAGGTCAAGGACGGATAAATCAAATCAGTTGAACCTAATGGAGAGGAGGATACTTGAATAAAATAAACCAACTGGCATACTTCCTCCAATTACAGAAACAAACAAGGCCTAAATATCAAATTTCAAAGCTATAAAATGCTTTAGGAATAGTTCTAAATGTCAGATAATACACAATATAGGCTAGAGCGTTTCCTCCAGAGGCTTTAAAAACACTGAAAACTCTTAAATAAGGCCATGTAAATTCTTCTACAAATTAAATACAGATAATGGAATAAAATGCCTTAACTTTGTACAAATGAGAATAAAAGCCATAAAATGTTAACATATAGCTAGGAACTCTTAACTGTCATGTCCAAAAAGATAAACCTTTATAACACATCAGGAAAACACCATTTCAATTGCTTCTTTAATCGAACATACAGTAGAAATGACATGACTAAAAAGTGATGTATATAAAATATCTGTAATATTCTAGCAAATGAATGCTGCATAGTTATACATGACATGGCTTCATTATCAGATGTTTGTATCATTTATAAAACAGATGAAGGAAATTTCACAGTGTCCCAAAAACACACATGTAAAGAAGGATATACTGCAGGTACAGGTACACAATGGATGTCCCCAACTCATATGGGGACATCCATTGTGCCTCACACTTCACCATTCCATCACTCAACAGTCAAGGGGCAGTCTATAGTATGTGCAGTGTAAACAATACTTTAAACCATATTTTTGGATGTTTAGGCAATAACCCAGCGTCCCCTTTTCTAAACATATTAACAGAAAGAAATAGGATTTTCCAAATCTCCAAAAAGCATCCCAAACAATCCCAATACTCCTAATCTGAGCACAGCTAAAAGACAAAGCACTGCCTTGACAAGATGCAACTGATGAAATTTACATGGAGGACAAAAGGACTTTAAGGCTGTGTTCACAGACAAATTCAAAATATTTTTCCCGCAATTATTGGTCTTTTGGCCAATCTGATCAGATCTTTTGCCAATAATTGGGTAAAAAAACAAAAACAGAATTGGGCTGCCTGTGTAAACGCAGCCAAATATATTACGGGCCGGTCACATTGGGTAGGCAATAAGTGGTTGAATTTCTATGACCGGTGACAGGTTAACTCGCAGGATCTTCTGGGCTTTCCTCCTCACCTCCTCATCGGTGATCGAGTCATCAACCTTGATCACCTTGAACCTCAGGTTGTTCTCACTCAGTCTAAGGTCTTCGGACTGCTCTTTGACCAGCCAGACCTCATTTCTGGACCTCTTCACACAGAGTTTGTCTTCAGCCTCGTCAGTCCTTTTCCTTTTCTGGTCCCTCCAGCAAGGCATTCCGTTGCATTCCTTCAAAACCCGGTCGTTTTGCAGTATGGCAGGCACTCCGATGATATTGACTGGGCAGGGCAAAAAGTTCACTCTCCTCAAAGTGACAGATTTTGCTGAGTTTCCGGTACCTTCCGAAGGCTGTACTTGGGTACCTGTTAGAGATAGTGGTCGATGAGTGTTGGGCACAGTCACCTCTCCTGACCATACACCTGTGTGGAACTGCAGTCTCGCTGTGTGGCCTGTAGAGGGTCCAGTGATGTTGGTCAGTCTTATGTATGACTGCATCTGAACAGGCACAACAGCCAAGGCTGGTGGTTTCGAGAGGACCGTCTGTTTGAGAGACTCCTTTGACAGATTTGTCAAAATAATTGTGGGTTGATTCTTCAGGACGACTTTTGCTGCTGCACTTAACAAAGAATAGTTGATTTCAGTCTTCTTGCCATGGGGTTTTCTACCCTTCTTTTTGCCAGTCTTTTGAACCTTTGAGACAGCAATGTCCAGTGTGCTTTGTGTCTTTATTACAGGCCTCAGTACTGCAGTACAAGACCTGTAACCATAAACATCTTTGCTTTTAAGTACAGTAGGTTTGTGACCTTCATCTTTGAGTCCCTCAATAAAAGTGGCCAGTTCTTTCTCAGTATCAAAAAGGTCTTTTGACATAGGACTGAACGCTTTCAGAGTCTCCAGTAGAGTAGTTTGGCCAGCTGAGTTGAAACGTGACCATGACTGGACAACCTTCTCTGTGGCTTCCTTACAATTCATGGCATATACCATCTGTTCTGTAATCTGTAGCATTGGTAGCATTGGTGAAACTCGCGTCCGAGATCAGCCCTGTGGGCAAAAAGAGAATAAACAAACATAAAAATGTAGACTTCATACTCAACTTCTGTAAATCATTGACATTCAAAAACATGGATAAGGGAAATCTCAGGTTAAGGTTTCTGATCAGGTAGGCTAACCCAACATTCAACGTACCACCAAAGTGACTACAAACAAAGCTGTATTCATAATCTTTCTGAAGAGGGAGACACACAAACTCTGAAATAAACTTGTTACATCAGTGGTTTTGTTTCTTTAAAAGAGCTTTTCCTATTTTAAACAGATTCAAAACATCTAAATAATTGTGGAGGTCCGTGGGGCGACGCACAATTGGCATAGCGTCGTCCGGGTTAGGGAGGGTTTGGCCGGTAGGGATATCCTTGTCTCAGTATGTAAAATGTAATAAAATGTATGCACTCTACTGTAAGTCGCTCTGGATAAGAGCGTCTGCTAAATGACTAAAATGTAAATGTAAATCTACCAACCATGGGTGACTAACATTAGCTAAAATTCAGTGAGGCAATTTCCACCATAGACTTTAAATGATAAATTGACAATTCCAACTGGAATTCATTTTTACATAGAGATTTCTTATTGAAATTAGCTCCAAAAAACACGACATAACATTCCAGTAATATTTAATATGAGAAAATGTAAAATTGAGAGTTTGCCCCTTGATTGTTTTCATTCAGATCTGATTGGCAAAGCCTCTGCCACAAAAACAGGTGTATGACTTTTGTCACATAACAAAGTAGGCTAGCTTCTGATTCAACTTACGGTGGATGCGGCATGTCAAAACGGAATGTAGAAACAGGAATATAACTTTGCATTGCTTTGCTGCAAGTTTGTGCGGCAGCTGTACCGCTGCCAATGCTTACTTAGCTCAGACTGGAAGTCCTCGTGATCAGCTAGCATGCTAGCTGATCCCAAAGACATCCAGTCTTTGCGTTAACTCTAGTTTGCATTGGCACACAGAACTACCTCTAAAAAGGCTTCTACAAGCTGCACTCCATTGATCTACGTGCGTGCACGTGAGTGGAGTAAGGTTTTTTTGGGCAGCGGACTCTATTCGTTGCATTCCACCCAGAGGTGAAGTCCGCCTTGTGTAGTGTATATCCACTAGGGGGCTTGGGAGCCAGAGTAGCTAACCAAGCAAGAGGGGCCAAGGCACTCTTTTTGACTAGCCACGGAAAACGTTTGAACTTCCGGATCAAGAGTTACAGTATATGCCCGTTTACAAAATACTAGCCACATGTCTGGCTAGACTGGTGTTCTATGCTTTCGACACTACTTTTTAGCCACAGAAAAAATATTTTTTTTTGGAATTGCTAGAGCTTGAACAGCAAGAACTTGAACTGCTATTACTACTCAGGAGTATGGAGAAAAAAAGGACTGAGAAAATGGCAAGTTCGTTCCATGAAGACCACGAGAGGGGATGACGAAGAACGCACGTCTCTTGTTCAACCTACGCGAAGCATTGATGAGGAACGACATGTTCAAATAAAATGTTATTGGTCACATACACATGGTTAGCATATGTTAATGCGAGTGTAGCGAAATGCTTGTGCTTCTAGTACCGACCGTGCAGTAAAATCTAACAATTTCACAACTACCTTATACACACACAAACATATAAATTTATGGATGAGCGATGGCCGTGCGGCATAGGCAAGATGCAGTAGATGGTATAGAGTACGGATATACATGAGTTGAGTAATGTAGGGTATGTAAACATTATAAAGTGGCTTTGTTTAAAGTGACTAGTGATACATTTATTACATGCAATTTTTTATTATTGAAGTGGCTAGAGATTTGAGTCCGAGTGGCTGCTGCCAACAGTGATGGCTGTTTAACAGTCTGATGGCCTTGAGATAGAAGCTGTTTTTCAGTCTCTCGGTCCCAGCTTTGTTGCACCTGTACTGACCTCGCCTTCTGGATGATAGCGGGGTGAACAGGCGATGGTTGATGTCCTTGATGATATTTTTGGCCTTCCTGTGGCATCGGGTGGTGTAGGTGTCCTGGAGAGCAGGTAGTTTGCCCCCAGTGATGCTTTGTGCAGACCTCACTACCCTCTGGAGAGCCTTGCGGTTGTGAGCGGAGCAGTTGACGTACCAGGCGGTGATACAGTCCGACAGGATGCTCCCGATTGTGCATCTGTAAAAGTTTGAGTGTTTTTGGTGACAAGCCAAATTTCTTCAGCCTTTCTTCCCCACACTGTCTGGGTGGACAATTTCAGTTTGTCCGTGATGTGTACACTGAGGAAGCTTTCCACCTTCTCCACTACTGTCCCGTCAATGTGGATGGGGGGGGTGCTCCCTCTGCTGTTTCCTGAAGTCCACAATCATCTCCTTTGTTTTGTTGACGTTGAGTGAGGTTATTTTCCTGACACCACACTCCGAGGGCCCTCACCTCCTCCCTGTAGGCCGTCCCGTCGTTGTTGGTAATCAAGCCTACCACTGTAGTGTCATCTGCAAACTTGATGATTGAGTTGGAGGCGTGCATGGCCATACAGTCATGGGTGAACAGGGAGTACAGGAGAGGGCTGAGAACGCACCCTTGTGGGGCCCCAATGTTGAGGATTAGCGGGGTGGAGATGTTTCCTACCTCCACCACCTGGGGGCGGCCCATCAGGAAGTCCAGGACCCAGCTGCACAGGAAGGGGTCGAGACCAAGGGTCTCGAGCTTAATGACGAGTTTGGAGGGCACTATGGTGTTAAATGCCGAGCTATAATCGATTAACAGCATTCTTACACAGGTATTCCTCTTCTCCAGATGGGTTAGGGCAGTGTGATTGCATCTTCTGTGGACCTATTGGGGCTGTAAGCAAATTGGAGTGGGTCTAGGGTGTCACCTGTTTACCGGACGTGCTACCTGTCCCAAACATGCCGTTTTCAACTCTCTAGAGACAGCACGAGCAGTAGAGATGCTCTGAAGGATCGGCTATGAAATCCCAACTGACATTTACTCCTGAGGTGCTGACCTGTTGCACCCTCGACAACCACTGTGATTATTATTATTTGACCCTGCTGGTCATCTAAGAACATCTTGGCCATGTTCTGTTATAATCTCTACCTGGCACAGCCAGAAGAGGACTGGCCAACCCTCAGCCTGGTTCCTCTAGGTTCTGGACTTTTAGGCTGGGATTCTGTACAGCATTTTGTGACATCAGCTGATGTAAGAAGGGCTTTATAAATACATTGATTGATAGGGTAGAGGTGATATGATCCTTGACTAGTCTCAAAGCACTTCATGATGGAAGTGAGTGCTACGGGGCGATAGTCGTTTAGCTCAGTTACCTTAGCTTTCTTGGGAACAATGGTGGCTCTCTTGAAGCATATGGGAACAGCAGACTGGGATAGGGATTGATTGAATATGTCCGTAAACACACCAGCCAGCTGGTCTGCGCATGCTGAGGACACGGCTAGGGATGCAGTCTGGGCCGGCAGCCTTGCGAGGGTTAACACGTTTAAATGTTTTACTCATGTTGGCTGCGGTGAAGGAGAGCGCGCAGGTTTTGGTAGCGTGCCGTGTCAGTGGCACTGTATTGTCCTCAAAGCGAGCGAGGAAGTTGTTTAGTTTGTCTGGGAGCAAGACAATGTCTGAGACAGCGCTGTTTTTGTTTTGTAATCTGTGATTGAAATTAGACCTTGCCACATACATCTCGTGTCTGAGCCGTTGAATTGTGACTACTTTGTCTCTATACTGACGCTTAGCTTGTTTGATTGCCGCGGAGGTAATAGCTACACTGTAGTCGGTCGCCTTGCCATGATTTAAAAGCAGTGGTTCGCACTTTCAGTTTAGCGCGAATGCTGCCATCAATCGACGGTTTCTGGTTGGGGAAGGTTTTAATAGACGCTGTGGGTACACCATCACAAATGCACTTGCTTATAAACTCAATACATCAATGTTATTGTCTGAGGCTATCCGGAACACATCCCAGTCCACGTGATCGAAGCAATCTAAGATTCAGACCTGAGCATGGGCGTTTCCTGTTTTAGTTTCTGTCTATAGGCTGGGAGCAACAAAATTGAGTCGTGGTCAGACTTGCCAAAGGAGGACGAGCTTTGTATGCGTCACGGAAGTTAGAGTAGCAATGATCCAGAATGCTGCCAGCCCGGGTCGCGCATGCCGATAAGACTTCCTAAATGTCATCAGATTAGCTTTGTTAAAATCCCCAGCTACAATAAATGCATCCTCAGGATGTAGTTTCCAGTTTACATAAAGTCCATTGAAGTTCTTTCAGGGCCGTCGAGGTGTCTGCTTGGGGGGGGGGGGGGGGATATACACGTCTGTGATTATAGTCGAAGAGAATTCTCTTGGTGGATAATGGGGTCGGCATTTGATTGTAAAGAATTCTAGGTCAGGTGAACAAAAGGACTTAAGTTCCTGTATGTTGTTATGATCACACCAAGACTCGTTAATCATAAGGCATACACTCCCGCCCTTCTTACCAGAATCAAATCAAATTTATTTATATAGCCCTTCGTACATCAGCTGATATCTCAAAGTGCTGTACAGAAACCCAGCCCAAAACAGCAAGCAATGCAGGTGTAGAAGCACGGTGGCTAGGAAAAACTCCCTAGCAAGGCCAAAACCTAGGAAGAAAGAGGTTTGTCGGCGCAATGCGTGAAGAAACTAGGTGGCTGTACCGACTCTAACGTATCCCGAGCGAGCCATGTTTCCGTGAAACAGAGAATGTTACAATCTCTGATGTCTCTCTGGAAGGCAACCCTTGCTCGGATTTCGTCTACCTTTTTTTCAAGAGACTGGACGTTGGCTAGTAGTATACTCAGGAGGGGTGGGCGATGTGCCAGTCTACAGAGCCTGACCAGAAGACCGCTCCATCTGCGGCGCTGTTTTGGGTTGCCTGCTGGGATCCGATCCATTGTCCTGGGTGGTGGACCAAACAGAGGATCCGCTTCGGGAAAGTTGTATTCCTGGTCGTAATGTTGGCAAGTTAACGTTGCTCTTATATCCAATAGTTCCTCCCAGCTGTATGTAATGAGACTTAAGATTTCTTGGGGTAACAGTAAGAAATAATACATTAAAAAACGACTGCATAGTTACCTAAGAGCGCGAGGCGACCATCTCTGCCGGCGCCATGTTGAAAGGTGTTCACTACTTTCAGATGTCTGTTGCCAGATTTTACGACTTCAGTGGCTTGCCCCTCAGATCTCGCAGAAGAAAACTCACAGCTTACCCGTAAGGGCTGCAGAAAGTCTGTCTGACCTTTCGGTTTTTGGCGAGCGGCAGCACACCAAGTATTGCTGAGAGTTGTAACTCATAAGCTAGGAATGTTTCTGCCATCGTCACAGAAGTGTGCCAGGCTATCTGGCATGTCCCGAAGGAGGATTTTGTTGCTTATCCCTCCGTGGCACACTGGGCAGATTGAGGATTGTTGGACAGAAAACAAGTTCGGTTCCGAGATCCGGCAAACCTGGGCAGCGATTACTACAACGGCTTTTTGCCAATGGTCCTGATGGCAGTCTGCGATGCAAGGTACGAACCATATCCAGGTAGGATACGCTAAATACATGTGACTATACACACACACAATCCAACCAGGAAGTGGGAGTTCTGAGGTTTGTAGTTTTTCAACTCTTGGTCTATCAAATACAGTGTCTATGGGGTCATATTGCACTTCCTAAGGCTTCCACTAGATGTCAACAGTCTTTAGAACCTTGTTTGATGCTTCTACTGTGAAGTGAGGGCGAATGAGGGGGGATTGAGTAAGGTCTCCCCCAGAGTGCCACGAGCTGACCATGCGCGTTCATGTGAGAGTTAGCTTGAGTTCCATTGCATTTCTGAAGACAAAGGAATTATCCGGTTGGAACATTGAAGATTTGTTAAAAACATACTAGAGATTGATTCTATACTTCGTTTGACATGTTTCTACGGACTATAACGGAACTTTTTGACTGTCTGCTCCCAGTGATCGCGAGTCATGAATTTGGAATACTGGGCTAAACGCGCTAACAAAAAGGAGGTATTTCTACATATGATGAACTTGATCGAACAAATCAAACATTTGTGGAACTGGGATTCCTGGGAGTACATTCTGATGAAGATCAAAGTGTATATTTATAATGCTATTTCTGACTTCTGTTGACTCCAACATGGCGGATATCTGTTTGGCTTGATTTGTTGTACTCAGATTATTGCATGGTTTGCTTTTTCCGTAAAGTCTTTTTGAAATCTGACACAGCGGTTGCATTAACGGGATTGCAGCCATAAGAAGTTAACGGGATCGATATGACAACAGCCAGTGAAAGTGCAGGGCGCCAAATTCAAACAGAAATCTCATAATTAAAATTTCTCAAACAAAATGGTATAAGATACACGTATAAAGGTAATCTTGTTGTTAATCCCACCAAAGTGTCCGATTTCAAATAGGCTTTTCGGCGAAAGCAGAACATATTGTTAGGTTAGCAACTAGTCACAGAAAGCATACAGCGATTTTCCAACCAAAGAGAGGAGTCACAAAAAGCAGAAAGAGAAAATTCATCACTAACCTTTGATATTCTTCATCAGACAACACTCCCGGGACAACATGTTACACAATACATGTATGTTTTGTTCGATCAAGTTCATATTTATATCCAAAAACCTCAGTTTACATTTGGCTTTGCATCCAAAACATCCCGTGAATTTGCACAGAGCCACATCAATTTACAGAAATACTCATAATAAACATTGATAAAAGATACAAGTGTTATTCACAGAATTAAAGATATACTTCTCCTTAACTTCTTATGGCTGCAGGGGCAGTATTGAGTAGCTTGGATGAAAAGTGCACAGAGGTGCCCAGAGTAAACGGCCTGCTCCTCAGTCATAGCTGCCTATATATGCATATTATTATTAGTATTGGATAGAGAACTCTGAAGTTTCTAAAACTGTTTAAATTATGTCTGAGTATAACAGAACTCATATGGCAGGCAAAAACCTGAGAAGAAATCCAACCAGGAAGTGAGAAATCTGAGGTTGGTCGATTTTCTACTCATCGCCTATTGAAAACATTGTAGGATATGGATCTGTTGGCACTTCCTACGGCTTCCACTAGATGTCAACAGTCTGTAGAACGTTGAATGAAGCTTCTACTGGGAAGTTGAGCCGGATGGGAGCTGTTTGAGTCAGTGGTCTGGCAGAGAGCCAGGTCCTGATCATGCGCATTCCACATGATATCGACTTGCGTTCCATTACTTCTATAGACACAAAGGAATTCTCCGGTTGGAACGTTATTGAATATTTATGATAACAACATCCTAAAGATTGATTCTATACTAAGTTTGACAAGTTTATTCGACCTGTAATATAACTTTTTTAAGTTTGTCCGACATTCGCCTGGACCTGCACGAGCGTTTGGATTTGATTACTAAACGCGCTAAAAAAGTAGCTACTTGGACATTACCGAACAAAACAAACTTTTCTTGTGGGAGTCCTGGGAGTGTATTCCGACAAAGATCAGCAAAGTGAAGATTTATAATAGTTTTTATGAGTTTTGTTGACTGCACAATTTGGCGGGTAACTGTATGGCTTGCTTTTGTGGCTGAATGCTGTTTTCAGATTATTGAATATTGTGTTTTGCCGTAAAGCTTTTTGAAATCTGACACAGCGGTTGCATTAAGAACAAGTGTATCTTTAATTCTATGTAAAACATGCATCAAAGTTTATGATGAGTATTTATGTTATGACGTGGCTCTCTGCAATTTCTCCGGATATTTTTTTAGGCATTTCTGAACATGGCGCCAATGTAAACTGAGGTTTTGGATATAAATATGAACTTAATCTAACAAGACATATGTATTGTGTAACATGAAGTCCTATGAGTGTCATCTGATGAAGATCAAAGATTAGTGATTCATTTTCTCTATTTGTGCTTTTTGTGACTCTTTGGCTGGAAAAATGGCAGAATTTCTGTGAGTTGATGGTGTCCTAACATAATCGTTGGTGGTGCTTTCGCTGAAAAGCCTATTTGAAATCAGACACTTGTGGGATTAACAAGATTACCTTTAAAATGGTATGAGACACATGTATGTTTGATGACTTTTAATTATGAGATTTGTTCGAATTTGGCGCCCTGCACTTTCACTGGCTGTTGTCATATCGATCCCGTTAACGGGATTGCAACCATAAGAAGTTAATGTGCAGGGTCACAGGTTAGTCAACGTAATATGTACATATAGGTAGAGCTAAAGTGACTGTGCATACATAGTGAGTAGTAGCAGCATAAGAGGGGGGGGTGGCAATGCAAATAGTCTGGGTAGCCATTTGATTAGATGTTCGGGAGTCTTATGGCTTGGGGGTAGAAGCTGTTGAGAAGCCTCTTGGACCTAGACCTGGCACTCCGGTACCGCTTGCCCTGCAATAGAGAGAAGTTTATGACTAGGTGGCTGGTGGCTGACAATTTGTAGGGCCTTCCTCTGACACCGCCTGGTATAGAGGTCCTGGATGGCAGGAAGCTTGGCCCCAGTGATGTACTGGGCTGTGCACACTACCCTCTGTAGTACCTTGCGGTCGGAGGCCAAGCAGTTACCATACCAGGCATTGCTGCAACCAGTCAGGATGCTCGATAGCACAGCTGTAGAACCTTTTGAGGATCTGAGGACCCATGCCAAATCTTTTTAGTCTCCTGAGGGGGAATAGGTGTTGTCTTGCGCTCTTCGCGACTGTCTTGGTGTGTTAGGACCATGATAGTTTGTTGGTGATGTGGACGCCAAAGAACTTGAAGCTCTCAACCTGCTCCACTAGAGGCCCGTCGATGAGAATCAGAACGTGCTTGGCCCTCCTTTTCCTGTAGTCCACGATCATCTCCTCTGTCTTTATCACATTGCGGAAGGGGTGGTCCTGGCACCACACTGCCAGGTCACTGACCTCTTCCCTATAGTCCCGTCGTTGTTAGTGATCAGGCCTATCACCGTTGTGTCGTCTGCAAACAAATGGTGTTAGAGTCGTGCTTGCCAATGCAGTCATGAGTGAACAGGGAGTACAGGAGGGGACTAAGCACACACCCAAGGGCACCCCCCGTGTTGAGGATCAGCGTGGCAGATGGGTTGTTGCCTACCCTTACCATCTGGGGGCAGCCCGTCAGGAATTCCAGGATCCAGTTGTGTACAGTCCCAGGGTCCTTAGCAATGAGCTATGAGGGCACTATGGTGTTGAAAGCTGAGCCGTAGTCAATGAATAGCATTCTCACGTAGGTGTTCCTTTTGACCAGGTGGGAAAGGGCTGTGTGGAGTGCAATAGATATTACATCATCTGTGGACCTGTTGGGTTGGTATACAAATTGGAGTGGGTCTAGGGTTGCTGGGATGTGTTGATGTGAGCCATGAACAGCCTTTCAAAGCACTTCATGGCTACAGATGGGAGTGCTACGGGTCGGTAGTCATTTAGGCAGGTTACCTTGGTGTTCTTGGGCACAGGGACTACGGTGGTCTGCTTGAAACGTGTAGGTATTACAGACTCACCCAAGGACAGGTTGAAAATGTCAGTGAAGACACTTGCCAGTTGGTCAGCGCATGCTCGGATTACACGTCCTGGTCATCCATCTGGCCCTGCGGCCTTGTGAATGTTGACCTGTTTAAAAGGACTTACTCACATTGGCTACAGCAAGGGTGATCACAGTCCGGGACAGCTGGTGCTCTCATGCAATCAGTGTTGCTTGCATTGAAGCATGCATAGAAGTAATTTAGCTTGTCTGGTAAGCTTGTATCACTGGGCAGCTCGCAGCTGGGCTTCACTTTGTAGTACATAATACTTTGCAAGCCCTGCCACATCTGACGAGCGTCAGAGCCAGTGTAGTAGGATTCCACCTTAGTCCTGTATTTACGCTTTGCCTGTTTGTCTCAGGGCAAAGCGGGATTTCTTATAAGTGTTCGGGTTAGCGTACCGTTCCTTGAAAGCTCTACCTTTTAGCTCAGTGTGGATGTTGCCTGTAATCCATGGCTTCTGGTTGGGGCATGTACCTACGGTCACTGTGGGGACAATGTTATTGATGAAGCCGGTGACTGATGTGATCTACTCCTCATTGCCATCGGATAAGCCCCGGAACATATTCCAGTTTTTGCTAGCAAAAACAGTACTGTGGCTTAGCATCTGTGTCATCTGACCACTTCCGTATTGAGCGAGTCACTGGTACTTCCTGCTTTACTTTGATTGTAAGCAGGAGGATAAAATTATGGTCAGATTTGTCAAATGGAGGGCGAGGGAGAGCTTTTTACCCATCTGTGTGTGGCATAAAGGTGGTCTAGCGTTTTAAGTTTCCCTGCATTAAAGTCCCCGGCCAACCGCCTCTGGATGAGCATTTTCTTATTCGCTTTATACAGCTCGTTGAGTGCGGTCTTCACGCCAGCATCAGTGGAATGGAATGGAATGCCAATTTATCTTAACATTTCAACTGATCTGCGTGCCAGTTAGTTTACATACCCACATTTTTTGTGTGGAACAGTTTCATTTCATTTATAATAACGTCTTCATCTCAAAATCATTGTCATGTGGATAAATCAAACTTCTCTCCAAATGAAAATGATACTAACCTAAAATATAACTTCTATTGCCAACTGAGTAAAAATAGCCTACATAGAGCCAACAAATAAAAACTAACCTGCCAGTAGAAAATACCCGGATAAAAATAAAATATCCTATAAATCACATTGGCTATGTATTGCCTGTATGCACCAAACTTGAAACATTGTATAAAATCTTCTGTGCCCCTCAAGTTACCTGCACCAGTGAGCTGGGGACAGACACAGCTGTATGCTATTTGCGCAAAGGATAAGAAATCAGTGCTCGACTTGGGCAGGAGCTCACCGGAGCAGAGCACCGACATCTCAATGTTCTACTGCTTTTGCTCCTGTTCCTCTTATAGAATATTAGCTAAAACATATTGTGGAGCGCCTGCACCTAAATATAAAACCGCACCAGCACCCAAAATGAGTAAAGAAACCCATTTCAGTCCTGCAAAAAAAGTAAAATCAGGTGGACCTATTTTATGACATTTTTCCCTTTCACGCTGAGTGGTTATCAAAAGGGAGAGCGCTAGAAAGATTTTTCAAATAATTGAAAATGACAATTCCTCAATGTGATGTAAAAAGCAGACTTAAATGTGCTTGCTGTTTGAGGTGAATAAAACATGACAGAAGCTCCGAAGGTCATTAGTGGAGGTGTATTAAGACAAATCAGAAATACTATATCAGATCCCCAAATGGGCACATTTATATGGCTACATTTGAACACATGCCAGGAAGCCTATAGGCCTACTTCAAAATGTAAATCATGTGTGGGTCCTTACAACATTGACAATAGCATTCCAAACAAAAGACAATGACAAAACTCAAATGGATTGAAAAACTAAAACTTGTTTCTCACAAGTGTTGCATAGGTTGTGCGCTCTGCAAACAATGTGTCCATTCCAACAATGGTAAAAGGAATACTATTGAATGCATTACAGAAAATCCCATAACCAAACAAACATTGTAGATTAGAAATAATATGAATTAACGGTAAATGTACTATTGATATACAATGCATTTCGGGAAAAAATTTACCACCTTAGAATAAGACAAAAATATTAAATAAAACAATTAACAATCTACACACAAAACCCCATAATGGAGAAAGTGAAAACAAGTTTAGAAATTTTTGCTAATTTACTACAAATAAAAAACAGATACCTTGTTTACATAAGTATTCAGACTCTTTGCTATGAGACTCGATTGAGCTCAGGTGCATCTTGTTTTCATTAATCATCCTTGATGTTTCTACAACTTCATTGGAGTCCACCTGTCGTAAATTAAATTGATTGGACTAGATTTGAAAAAGGCACACACCTGTCTATATAAGAAGGACCCACAGTTGACAGTGCATGTCAGAGATTTTTTTAAATCATGCCATGAGGTTGAAGGAACGGTCCGTAGAGCTCCGAGACAGGATTGTGTTGAGGCACAGATCTGGGGAAGGGTACCAAAAAACATTTGCAGCATTTAACTTTAGGGAATGGCCGATTAAATCGGGGCCGATTTCAAGTTTTCCTAACAATCGGAAATCGGTATTTTTGGGTGCCGATTTGCCGGGTTTTTTTTTTCACCTTTATTTAACTAGGCAATTGAGGTTAAGAACACATTCTTATTTTCAATGACGACCTAGGCAGAACGACAGATTTTTAACCTTGTCAGCTCGGGGGATCCAATCTTGCAACCTTACAGTTAACTAGTCCAATGCTCTAACACCTGATTACATTGCACTCCACGAGGAGCCTGCCTGTGCCACGAATGCAGTAAGCTAAGGTAAGTTGCTAGCTAGCATTAAACTTATCTTATAAAAAACAATCAATGACTGTCATTGCTCCAATGTGTACTTAACCATAAACATCAATGCCTTTCTTAAAATCAATACACAAGTATATATTTTTAAACCTGCATATTTAGCTAATAGAAATCCAGGTTAGCAGGCAATATTAACCAGGTGAAATTGTGTAATTTCTCTTGCGTTCATTGCACGCAGAGTCAGGGTATATGCAACAGTTTGGGCCGCCTGGCTCTTTGCGAACTAATTTGCCAGAATTTTACGTAATTATGACAACATTGAAGGTTGTGCAATGTAACAGGAATATTTAGACTCATGGATGCCACCCGTTAGATAAAATACGGAACGGAATAAACGTTTTGTTTTCGAGGTGATAGTTTCCGGATTAGTCAAAGGTATATGGTTTAGAGAGAAATAGTCGACGCGTTATAATTCCTGTAATAACTTGCGGCTGAATTTGAAAGGGGTTCCTTCGTTATTTTACCGTTCATGTCTTCCATAGAGAATGTCTTGATCTACTTCAAATAAGGTCTGTGTTTCGTGCAGGCTTAAACCGCCTCGACGTTTTGATACCCGTGTAAATCTCACTAGGATAAGGTAACGTTTGTCAACATATTTTCATAAATCCACTCTACAATTTTTTTTATCTTCGCTTATATTTAGCCAATATTGATCAGAGTTACCTTGTCCTATGGATATCTACACAGTTATAAAATTGGCACGGTGATGTAAGCCTACACGAAACAGACCTTATTTTAAGTGAATCTAAAAATATCCTATGCAATAAATGAAGGAACTGCTTTTCAGATTTTGCTAGGTGTCATGGGAATTATGACTCGCACTTTGGTTGTCAATTCTTACCATGCCCATTATTAAAATAGGATTTCCTGCATATAGAAATTAAGGTTTTTGTTTTCAACATTCATCACAAGTAACTTAAACTCTTTTTATTCAAACAGTTGAGAGTATGTCTCCTAAGCAGACTCCAGTATCATTGTCACTTCAGAGCTGTGTGCGTGTGTGTATTTATGTATTATATTAAGTTAAAATAAGTGTTCATTGAGTATTGTTGCAATTGTCATTATTACAAAAATGTGTGTGTATATGATATATATTTTGTTTAAATTTTTATTTATTTATTTATTTATTTTAATCGGCATCGGCTTTTTTTGTCCTCCAATAATCGGTATCGGTATTGAAAAATCATAATCGGTCGACCTCTAGATAGGGGGCAGCATTTTCACTTTGGATGAATAGCGTGCCCATAGTGAACTGCCTCCTCTGTCCCAGATGCTAATATATGCATATTATTATTACTATTGGATAGAAAACTCTGAATTTTCTAAAACTGTTTGAATTATGTCTGAGTATAACAGAACTCATATGGCAGGCAAACTTCCAAACAGGAAGTGGAAATTCTGAGGCTGGTTGTTTTTCAACTCATCGCCTATTCAAATCCCAGGAAGATATGGATTTGTTTGCACTTCCTACGCCTTCCACTAGATGTCAACAGTCGGTAGAACGTTGAATTAAGTTTACTGTGTTGTGGGGCCGGATGAGAGGGGAATGAGTCAGTGGTCTGGCAGATTGCCAGTTCCTGGTCACGCGCATTCCACATGATATCGCCTTGCATTCCATAACTTATACAGACACGAATGAATGCTCCGGTTGGAACGTTATTGGATATATGATAACATCCTGAAGATTGATTCTCTACTTAGTTTGACAAGTTTATTCGACCTGTGATATAACTTTTTGAAATTTTCGTCCGACTTTATGGGTGACTTGCACGAGCGTTTGGATATGTGTACTAAACGCGCTAGCAAAAGTAGCTACTTGGACATACATATGACATTATCGAACAAAACAACATTTTGTCGAACTAGGATTCCTGGGAGTGCAATCTGATGAAGATTATCAAAGGGAATATTTATGATGTAATTTCGTATTTCTGTTGACTCCATGGCGGAGAAATGTTTTTATCCGAGCGCCGTCTCAGATTATTGCATGGTGTGCTTTTTCCGTAAAGTTTTTGAAATCTGACACAGCGGTTGCATTAAGAACAAGTGTATCTTTATTGTATTCTATGTAAAACATGTATCTTTCATCAAAGTGTATGAGTATTTCTGTTATTAGATGTTGCTCTCTGCAATTTCTCCGGATATTTTGGAGGCATTTCTGAACATGGCGCCAATGTAAACCAAGATTTGTGGCTATAAATATGCACATTATCGAACAAAACAAATGTATTGTGTAACATGTCATATGAGTGTCATCTGATGAAGATGTTCAAAGGTTAGTGATTAATTTAATCTTTGTTTCTGTGACTCCTATCTTTGGCTGGGAAAATGGCTGTGTGTTTTTTGAACTTGGTGGTGATCTAACAATCATGTTGTATTTTCGCTGTAAAGCTTTTTTTATTTTTTTTTACATCGGACACGATGGGTAGATTAACAAGATGTTTATCTTTCATTTGCTGTATTGGACTTGTTAATGTGTGAAAGCTACATATTTCGGAAAAATATTTTTGAATTTCCCACGCTGCCTTTTCAGCGGAATGTTGTGGGGGGGGGGGGGTTCCGCTAGCGGAACGTGTCCTAGAAAGGTTAACCTTTGAATGAAAGATAAACATCTTGTGAATCCAGCCAACATGTCCAATTTTTAAAATGTTTTACAGCGAAAACACAACATATATTTGTTAACTCACCACCAAATCCCAAAAACACAGCCATTTTCAGAAATGCCTCAAATATCCAGAGTAATTACAGAGAGCTATGTCAAATAACAGAAATACTCATCATAAACTTTGATGAAAGATACATGTTTTACATATAATTAAAGATACTGGTTCTTAATGCAACCGCTGTGTCAGATTTAAAAAAAAACTTGACGTAAAAAGCACACCATGCAATAATCTGAGGCGGCACTCAGAAACATTTCTCCGCCATGTTGGAGTCAACAGAAATACGAAATTACATCATAAATATTCCCTTACCTTTGATGATCTTTCATCAGAATGCAGTGCCAGGAATCCTAGTTCCACAATAAATTGTTATGTTTTATAATGTCCATTACTTATGTCGAATTAGCAACTTTAGCTAGCATGTGTAGTACATGTCCAAACACTTGCGCAATTGAACGCAAACGGACGAAAACTTCAAAAAGTTATTACAAGTCGAATAAACTGGTCAAACTTAGTTGAGAATCAATCTTCAGGATGTTATCATATACGTAGGAGTGGCTTCGGTACAAGTCTCTGAATGTCCTTGAGTGGCCCAGCCAGAGCCCGGACTTGAACCTGATCGAACATCGAGAGACCTGAAAATAGCTGTGCAGCAACTTTGCACATCCAACTGGAGAGCTAGAGAGGATCTGCAGAGAAGAATGGGACAAACTCCCAAATACATGTGTGCCAAGCTTGTGGCATCACACCCAAAGGTGCTTCAACAAAGTACTGCGTAAAGAGTCTGAATACTTATGTAAATGTGATATTAGCAAAAAAATACAAATTAATTAAACTATTTCTAAAAACCAGTTTTTAGTTGAGGAAAATAAACAATTAACTCAATTTTAGAATAAAGCTGTAATGTAACAAAATGTGAAAAAGGTTAAGGGGTCTGAATACATTCTGAATGCACTATGTAATGGTGAAATGATATACACTAACAATTCACACAATTAAGTTGTGAAACAATGAATGTGCACAGCGGCGGGAGAGCGCGCATTCAGAAGCGATTAGTGCATTGTGCATCTGGGCGGCATGGTCAATCTGATGTCTGCATTGTCCATACAGACTTTACGGTGATACGGCCTCTGCAGAAGTCAGGGAATTCATACTTCTTGCACATTGCAGAGCAGTGCAGAGCTGTTGTCAAGGAAGTGAGTTTATGTATCGCACCCACCTACCAATGATAATGTGGAGCTATACAAAGCCCTCCACATGGTTACAACATTTGGGAACCGCATGGCGATGCTGTACAGAGCTCAATTTGGCATCTGCATGCCTCCGGAGGCACCGCAATTGCGTCACACCCTCCATATGTTGCCACCGACCAGATTTTCAGATCTAGACTAAAAGATAATTTATGCTTGGCCTCCAACAATGGATTAGTTCCCTCCTGGACAAATAAAAAAACATTTCTATTATTTATCTATCTATCTATCTATCTATCTATCTAGATATATAACAGCCTATGGACCAAATAATCTACTAATTTCAGTCAGCACTACATTGCACTGTGTAAGAAGCCTGCAAGTACATGACTTTCATTCACTGGATTTGGATTTTATTCGATTTTGCACACACAATAATTTATAGTACTTTTCCAACCTTTCTCAAATGGCAAATGTATCTTGAATGTAAAAAAATATATATATACAAATAAGAGGCCACAGGGAGTAGGCAAAAAAAAAAAAAAAAAAGTAAAGCAGTCGTCTACGACTGGAGCTGTAGTGTAACTGGCGTCGGGAGAAGGACGGGTGGGCTGTGTGAGGGAAAACAGCATGTGAATGGCACGAGCAGGACTGCTGCTTGGCAAAGCGGTCCATTGCAGCAGTCCCATGAATGAGGGACGCCAGTCTCCTCAGTTCATTTTATGTAGTACCCAGTTAGCACTATCTGAACAGCGTGCAAACAATGTGATTTTAGAAGAATTTTTTACAAAAAAATTTAAATGTTACTTGACACATGCCACCCTCAGCGTCTGAGTGTTCCATGATACTCTACCTGCTGAATTACCGTTAGTGATTTCAGCCAAAGAAATCCTCACTAAGTTTGTAAGTAGAGTCTCCAGTAGTAAAGGTCTGTGTCTGAAAGAAACTTGGCATTGAAGAAAGCACCGGCACAAGCGAAATCAATGGGATCTCGAGTTCGCTACACACTTTGAAAAAATACGCGATCAAACAAAGCTTTGGATGTCCATGATCACATGGTTGACATTTGACACAAGCGTTGGTACTTTTGTATGCTGGCATTTGAATTTCGTCCCCCCTCAGATCAAATATACATTTATTTGTCACATGCGCCGAATACAATCTCTCTCCTTACCGTGCAAGGCTTACTTACAAGCCCTTAACTGCATTGTTGGTTAAGAAAATATTTACTAAGTAAACAGAAAGTAACAAAGCAATAATGAGGCTGTATACAGGATGTACCGGTACCGAGTCAATGTCCGTGGGTACAGGTTAGTCAAGGTAGCATGTACAGTACGGGGGAGGGGAAATGCAAATAATCCAGGTAGCCATTTGATTAACTGTTCAGCAGTCTTACGGCTGGGGGGGGGGGTAGAAGCTGTTAAGGAGCCTTCCGGACCTAGACTTGACACTCCGGTACCGCTTGCCATGCAGTAGCAGAGAGAACAGTCTATGACTAGGGTGGCTGGAGTCTTTGACAATTTTCAGGGCCTGCCTGGTATAGAGGTCCTGGATGACAGAAAGCTTGGCCCCAGTGATGTACTGGGCTGTACGCACTACCCTCTACTGCGGCGGGATGCCGACAAGTTGCCTTACCAGGCGGAGATGCAACCAGTCAGGATAATCTTAATGGTGCAGCTATAGAACTTTGAGGATCTGAGGAGCCATGACATTTTTTCAGTCTCCAGAGGGGGAAAAGTTGGTGTCATGCGCTCTTCACAACAGTCTTGGTGTGTTTGGACCATGATAGTTTGTTGATGTGGACAACAAGGAACTTGAAGCGCTCAACCTGCTCCACTACAGCCCTGTCAATGAGAATTGGGGCGTGCTCGGCCCTCCTTGTTCTGTAGTCCACGATAATCTCCTTTGTCTTGATCATGTTGAGAGGTTGTCGTTCTGGCAACACACTGCCAGGTTTCTTACTTCCTCCCTATAGGCCGTCTCATTGTTGTTCATGATCAGGCCTACCACCGTTGTGTCGTTGGCAAGGATACAGTTGAAGGAGTTTAGTCCCAGGGTCCTTAGTTTAGTGATGAGCTTTGAGGGTACTATGGTGTTGAACGGTGTAAAAAGGCAGTGTGGAGTGCAATGGAGATTGCATCATCTGAGGCTTTGTATGCAAATTGGAGTGGGTGTCAGGTTTCTGGGATGATGGTATTGATGTGACCCATGACCAGCCTTTCAAAGCACTTCATGGCTACAGACGTGAATGCTAAGGGTCGGTAATCACTTAGGCAGGTTACCTTGGGTACAGAGAGTATGGTGGTCTGCTTGAAACATGTAGGTATTAAGAGACTGTCAGGGAAAGGTTGAAAATGTAAGTGAAGACCCATGCTCGGAGTACACGTCCTGGTAATCTGTCTACTCCTTGTTAATGTTAACTTCTTTGGGATAGGGGGCGCTGTTTTCACTTTGTAAAAAATCGTTCCCAAATTAAACTGCCTCGTACTCAATTCTTGCTCGTACAATATGCATATTATTATTACTATTGGATAGAAAACACTCAGAAGTTTCTAAAACCGTTTGAATTATATCTGTGAGTAAAACAGAACTAATTTTGCAGCAAACTTCCAGACAGGAAGTGAAAAATCTGAAAACGAGGCTCTGTTTCAGGGCCTGCCTATTCAATTGCCTAATATTTATCGATATGCATGCACTTCATACGCCTTCCACTAGATGTCAACAGGCAGTGGAAGGTGGAATGGGGTGTCTAGCTTGATCTGAGGTCAAACAAGAGCTTTTGGAGTGGCAGGTCAGGAATTTCCTTTCTCTACCTAGGCGCGCGAAGCACCTCCATATTGTCTTCTGATAAGCGTTCGGTATACACGGCTAATATCTCCGGCTCTGATTTTATTTGATACATGTGATAATAACATCGTAAAGTATGTTTTCAACCGAGTTATCAGATTATTCAACGTTTATTGGGACTTTTGGAGTTTTCCGTTCTTTGCGTCGAGAGAAATTGGGAACGTCATCAATATTGGCTAGCATTGTGGCGTGAATTCGACAGGTGAAAAGGACATTCTAAAACCAAACAACGATTTATTCTGGACCTAGGATTCCTTGTACAAGATTCTGATGGAAGCTCAGCAAAAGTAAGAACAATTTATGATGTTATTTCGTATTTCTGAGGAAAATGTTATTTCTATTCTCCGCCGTTTTGGCGGGCGCTGTCTCGCAATAACGCAAGCTGTTTGTTATGGTAAAGTTATTTTTAAAAATCTAACACGGCGGTTGCATTAACCTTCAATAGGGGGTGCTGTTTTCACTTTGTAAAAAAGGTGTTCCCAAATTAAACTGCATCGTACTCAATTCTTGCTCGTACAATATGCATATTATTATTACTATTGGATAGGAAACACTCTCTAGTTTCTAAAACCGTTTGAATTATATCTGTGAGTAAAACAGAACTCAAGTTGGAGCAAACTTCCTGTCGGGAAGTGAGAAATCTGAAATCAGGCAATCTGTTCTAGGGTCAGTTTATTAATTTGCATGTATTCTATTGGTCGACATGCACTGCATACGCCTTCCCCTGGATGTCAGCAAGCAGTGAGAATTGGAATGGTGTTGCTAGGCAGATCTGAGGCCATATAAAGGGTTTTGGAACGTGGGGTGCACTCTTTTCAACGTTCGCCATGACGCAAGACAGACCTCAGGAATGCATTCTGAAAAGCTCTCGTTATAGGAGTGAGATATATCCGGCTCTGATTTTATTCGATATAGGTGTTAAAGACATCCTAATGTAGTTATTTTAAACAGAGTTATATCAGTATATTGCGATTTTCGGATATTTCTTTGTGCTGCGTTATAGTGAGTTGGGCACGTCTGGGCCACATAGGAATTAGCAGCAAACATTAGCTAAGTTGAAGACGGCAATCTACAACCGAGCAACGATGATTCTGGACAAAGGACAACTTGCCCAAGATTCTGATGGAAGCTCATCAAAAAGTAAGAACTATTTATGATGTTAATTCGTTGTTCTGTTGAAAAATCTTGACCTACTATTCCGCCATTAATTTCGGTGCGGTCTCGCTTTAACGCACGCTGTATGTCGTAGTAACGTTAATTTTAAAAATCTAACACAGCGGTTGCATTAAGAACTAATGTATCTTTCATTTGCTGTCCAACCTGTATTTTTTAGTCAAGTTTATGATTAGTTATCGATTAGATTAGGTGCCTCTCCCAAGATTTCTCCCGACATTTTGTTTGCAGCTTGGCTACTATTCTCATTGTATAACCATGATTTGTGCCGCTAAATATGCACATTTTCGAACAAACTCTATATGTATTGTGTAATATGATGTTATAGGACTGTCATCTGAAGAAGTTTGAGAAGGTTAGTGAAAAAATTAATATATTTTGCTGGTTTATTCGTTATCGCTATTGTTGGCTTGAATCAATGCTGTTGTGTGGTTGGCTATTGTAGTAAGCTAATATAATGCTATATTGTGTTTTCGCTGTAAAACACTTAAAAAAATCTGAAATATTGGCTGGATTCAGAAGATGTTTTTCATTTGCTGTACACCATGTATTTTTCATAAATGTTTTATGATGAGTATTTATGTATTTCACGTTGCTCTCTGTAATTATTCTGGCTGCTTTGGTGATATTTTTGATGGTAGCTGCAATGTAAAACTATGATTTATACCTCAAATATGCACATTTTCGAACAAAACAAATTTATTGTATAACATGTTATAAGACTGTCATCTGATGAAGTTGTTTCTTGGTTAGTGACTATTTATATCTCTATTTGGTTGGTTTTGTGATAGCTACCTATGCGGTAGAAACATGGTGTAAATATGCGGTTGAGTCTTTGGCTATTGTGGTTAGCTAATAGAAATAGTGTTTGCTGTAAAACATTTTAAAAATCGGAAATCATGGCTGGATTCACAAGATGTTTATCTTTCATTTGCTGTATTGGACTTGTGATTTCTTGATATTTATATGCTATTATTTACTTGTGGCGCTATGCTAGGCTATGCTAGTCAGCTTTTACTGATGAGGATGGGTGTTAAGTAAAGGTTAAGGTCTGAAACTTTTTTTTCTGCCCAGTATGAGAGGAGTTGCAGGATTTATTTAATAAACCGTTTTCCATAAAGTTAGAGCGAATTAAGATGGAATCTCGACGTAATTTATAATGTCGTACAAAGCGGTATCCATCAAACTAATTATCATTGCGTGATTAATGTGATGTAGTAAAGTAATTGAAATGCGTTGCATGAGAAAACAATCTACTTTTATTAAAAAAGGCACAAGATCTGTTTCCTAGTCAATGAATGTCGATTTTACTCTTTGACTGCTAATCTATTCATTTGGCATGTGAGAATCATCGCCGGAGTAACGCTTGGACCTTTAAATTAGGGCTATTTTCTGGGAATTTTCTCGGTAGTACGTGCCTGTTTTTACGACTACAGACAATTGTAAAGTGGGTTTATTTGCGGGGAGTCTGTCATTCAAATAGCATTGGTGGTGCCGTGGTAGAATTTTTGCCCTCCAAGCTGGAGACCCGAGTTCGGTTCCCAGCCAATGCACTGACTAAAATCTGAGTTCGATTGTAATTCAACTATTGGTATGTTTTGCTTGGAAAGATACGGTCACTAGTGTTTGTATAAGATATAAACTGAACGTTTTAATAGCTTGTTTGGTTCAAATTGAAAAGGGATAAATTGAATTTAAGATTGTTTTTGTTAAATTGAGACTAATTCATTCAAAATAATAGCGAAGCAAGACAGTGGCTGTTGCCTAAATGATCTGCTGGAATAACGTATTGGGAATGGAGTCATTTAATTACTGTATCATAGAGGAGACAGTTACCTAAATTAAAGAAATTCTAAATAATAGCGGAGATAATGGCGATAGAGTGGTGCACACTGAAATGTTTTTCATTCTTATGGATTGACTGACATATGTTATAAATTTGGCGCTGTACGTGTTATTTTTAAAGTCTTGGACATTTCATAAGTGGGAAGAGGAAAGAAGAGAAAGTTGTAAAGTTTGGTTTTAATCTTACGATAGAGGTAAGGCAGAACGTTGAAAGGAGAGGGGTTATATTTTTGCCCACTGGAAAGAAAGAAAAAGGATATGTTAAGCTGAAAGTGATTCAGGTGTGAATAAGGAAACATTGTGATCAATTTTTCTGATAAACTAAGAATCAATAACTGATTGTTTAGGTAACACGTGAATTTGAGCAGGAAGTTCATGTATTCTAACATTGTAATCCGTTTCCATTACGTGGAACAATGTCAGGTCATTAAAGTTGATTGCAGTTTGAGTAATTTTTTACAGGGACAGTGCACAATAATCACAGTTTGTGTCTAATGGCAGGGTATTCCAGACGTGGGAAGCTCTCACACTGAAAGCAGATTGACTAAAGGTGCTTTTCCTTAAGGGAACTATACAGTCATCTCTCATGGCGGATCTTGTGGATCTGCTGCCATAAGGTTTGGGTTTTCTGTTCAACAAAAAGTACTGAGTAAAGGGGGAGCCTGGACATTTAGAATCTTGAATACAAGATAGGCGTCAGTGTATTGCATAAGATTTTTTCCAACTCAGGAGCTTATGCTTTCTATAGCTATTGGGTTTCCTATCAAGTACTTTGAGAGCCTGTTTGCAGACAGACAATGGGTTTTAATGTTGAACAGCAAGCTTGGGCCAAACTAGTAAGGTAGTATGTTAAGTGGGAGAGTATCATAGATTTGAAGTATAGTTTTGTTACCTCTGTAGTCAAAACAATTTCATATGTTTTGGAAATGAGCTAGGTTGAATTTGGTTATTTGAGTTACCTTTATTTGCTTTTTAAAAGAGAGGTTGGAATCAAGTATGATGCCTTGGTTCTTAAAATCAGATACCACCTGGAGCTTTTCCCCTGATACATAGACATCTGTCTCAGGGGCATCAGTTGTTTTCTTTGTGAGGAACATGCACTTTTTTTTTTATTGAGATGCAAACATGAGTCTCTGATCAACTTTGTCATCTGAACCATTACAGTAGTGATTTCTTGTGTAGCTTGTTTGTTATTTGCATGCATTTATCACTGTATCATCTACATACATTGGAACTTCAGACCCTGTACAGAGAGAAGGAAGATCATTAATGTACGAGCTGAACAGTATTGACCTTTGGGGAATGCAAACCTTGTGGATATGAGTGGGAAAAAGTTCATTTTGATTTTTACGCTGATGAGACAGCACCAACTTTTGAAAGATTTTAGATTTGTTAAAAATCAGGATAGTTTTTACTAAACATAACAGGTTGAAACAATTAGATTGCTGGAAAGGGGTTATGGGTTTGTTTGTTTATTTTAGGTGTTGATTTTACTTAATTAAACATTGTATTATCTGATGTGTTTGAGTGGGATTCTTTCTTCCGGGACAGATGGAAGTTACCTAAAGTATGTATGTTAAAGGGGACATGGGAGAACACAGTCTACATTTTTATTAAATTTCACCGATTCCTTACGCTGAGAAATGTACTACATTTGCGACAGAGGGGGAAAAAATACAATTATCCTGGTATCATTACTATCTAAATGTATCTAAGAGTAGTGTATGTTCAAGTAAACATACATATACATTGGTGTAGGTTAAAATGTATGATTTGAGGTACAGTGGAATTATCATTCGTTTTAGTTTAGTTAACTTTTGAGTTTGAATCGGTGTAGTATAATGAATGCTAACGAAGTGTTTTTGTTGTTTTTCTGGGAAAATGGGGGTGTCATTGTCGCTCTTTGAAATGTTTCCTGGGACTATAATCTTGGGGAGCGTGAGTGAGTGAGGCCGTAAACTACCACAATGAAAAGGCCTGGAAATGTTTGTTTTTACCTTACGGTTTGCAAATACTCAAAACAAATGTGTTGTGTGTGGGTGTTTTAAAAATACTGTTTGATT
The DNA here is from genome assembly GCF_016432855.1 of Salvelinus namaycush. NCBI lineage: Eukaryota > Metazoa > Chordata > Actinopteri > Salmoniformes > Salmonidae > Salvelinus > Salvelinus namaycush. The sequence goes on along the minus strand of NC_052322.1, from coordinate 35,835,822 downwards.
TGTTTTAATAATTTCCTTTGGGTTTGGTGAGTTTTTCATTTGTTTTAGAGCCAAGGTATCTTAAATGAGCATGCACGCACATGGAATTTGAGTTTTTATTTGAGTTAATTAAACACGTGAATTCTTTTGATAAAGGAATGTTCTGGGAAACTGGGATACAACATGTAGGAAATGTTTGACTATTTTTGTAATTTGTCTAATATAGTAAGAAACACTTCTTTGAAGGGTTTTGTATGACCTATGACCTTTATCATGACTTTACGTTGTGGCTTGATCACCCTCATTGGAAAGCCATTTGGATAATGGTTTATGGTCATTTGTAATACTGATTAAGGTAATTAGTGTAATTGATATAGTTCTTAGTTAATATGGCTAAGGGTAGGCTGCTTCAACCTCTCTGGGATATGTGGGACGGTAGCGTCCCACCTGGCCAACATCCAGTGAAAATGCAGAGCGCCAAATTCAAATAAATTGCTATAAAAATGTAACTTATGAAATCATACATTCAAAATACCAAATTAAAGCTACACTTGTTGTGAATCCAGCCAACATGTCAGATTTCAAAAATGCTTTACGGCATAATTTTTTTATTATTTCCCCCCCCCCCCCCCCAAGATGGCGTAGCAGTGTAGATGTGTTTTTGTTTTGTCCTCTCGTGTACGTTTGTATTTTTCGTATTTCTTGTATATATTTTAATTTTTTTTCTATCTTTTCGATTTTTAATTCGATTATACCTTCCGGTAACCTACCTCACCCAATGTGATACGGAGTCGCTATTATTTTTTAACTTTGGAACACATTCAAGAACCCCCAGTAGCTAACCAGCTAATCAGCTACAAGCTATTTAGTCATTTTTAGCCGCTGCTAGCAGCTTTTACCTTCTGCACAGACACCAGCCCTGTTATTAGCCTGGATATTACTCACCAATTTACCAGCATCGGACTGTCTCTCCACAACAACGCCGGATTCCTGCCGTAATCCCTGAGCCACTACTTCTGATGCTAACGCCACTGCCACGAAGCTAGCACCAGTTAGCAAACACAATTCTACAATACCTCTTTCGCCATCGCCATCCGGCTTGGATTCTCTGTCGACACGACCACGTCTGGTCTGCAGACGAATACCCCATCCGCTGTGCCCTCAACCGGCCTCCGTCTGAGCAGACCCCCTCCGTCTGAGCAGACCACCCCCCGGGCTACTAACTTTAAACGCCGCGTGCTAGCGTAGTGGCGGCTTCCCTGCTCCATCTACGGCTGCCCCCTGGACACTATGATCACTTGGCTACATCGCTGATGCCTGCCGGACTGTCCATTAATTCACGGTACTCCATTCTGTTTATTTGTGTTTTAACTCAGGCTCTGTGTGTAGTTAATCCGACCCTCTCTGCCTAGTCGTCGCCATTTTTACCTGCTGTTGCTGTGTTAGCTGACTAGCTGCTGTTCTCACCTGTTGTTTTAGCTAGCTCTCCCAATCAAGACCTGCAATCACTTTATGCCTTACTGTATGTCTCTCTCAAATATCAATATGCCTTGTATACTGTTGTTCAGGCTAGTTATCATTGTTTTGGTTTTCAATGGACCCCGTAGTGCCACTCTCCGTACCTCCTTTGTCCCACACATGCGGTGACCTCACCCATTGAGACCAGCATGTCCAGAGACACAACCTCTCTTATCGTCACCCAGTGCCTGGGCTTGCCTCCGCTATACCCGTGCCCCACCATACCCCTGTCTGCACATTATGCCCAGAATCTATTCTACCACGCCCATAAATCTGCTCCTTTTATTCCTTGTCCCCAACGCTCTAGGCGACCAGTTTTGATAGCCTTTAGCCGCACCCTCATCCTACTACTCTTCTGTTCCTCGGGTGATGTGGAGGTAAACCCAGGCCCTGCATGTCCCCAGGCACCCTCATTTGTTGACTTCTGTGATCGAAAAAGCCTTGGCCTCATGCATGTCAACATCAGAAGCCTCCTCCCTAAGTTTGTGCTAAAGCGGTGAGTAAGACACTCTGCCAACCCTGATGTCCTTGCCATGTCTGAATCCTGGCTTAGGAAGGCCACCAAAAATTCTGAGATTGCCATACCAAACTATAACACTTTCCGTCAAGATAGAACTGCCAAAGGGGGAGGAGTTGCAATCTACTGCAGAGATAGCCTGCAAAGTTCTGTCATACTTTCCAGGTCTATGCCCAAACAGTTCGAACTTCTAATTTTAAAAATTAATCTCTCCAGAAATAAGTCTCTCACTGTTGCCGCCTACTACCGACCCCCCTCAGCTCCCAGCTGTGCCCTGGACACCATCTGTGAATTGATCGCTCCCCATCTAGCTTCAGAGTTTGTTCTGTTAGGTGACCTAAACTGGGATATGCTTAACACCCCGGCAGTCCTACAATCTAAGATAGATGACCTCAATCTCACACAAATCATCAAGGAACCCACCAGGTACAACCCTAATTCCGTAAACATGGGCACCCTAATAGACATTATCCTGACCAACTTGCCCTCCAAATATACCTCTGCTGTCTTCAATCAAGATCTCAGCGATCACTGCCTCATTGCCTGTATCCGCTACGGGTCCGCGGTCAAACGACCACCCCTCATCACTGTCAAACGCTCCCTAAAACACTTCTGCGAGCAGGCCTTTCTAATCGACCTGGCCCGGGTACCCTGGAAGGATATTGACCTCATCCCGTCAGTTGAGGATGCCTGGTCATTCTTTAAAAGTTACTTCCTCACCATATTAGACAAGCATGCTCCGTTCAAAAAATGCAGAACTAAGAACAGATATAGCCCTTGGTTCACTCCAGACCTGACTGCCCTCGACCAGCACAAAAACATCCTGTGGCGAACTGCAATAGCATCGAAGTGCCCCCGCGATATGCAACTGTTCAGGGAAGTCAGGAAAGCAAAGGCCAGCTTTTTCAAGCAGAAATTTGCATCCTGTAGCTCTAACTCCAAAAAGTTCTGGGATACTGTAAAGTCCATGGAGAACAAGAGCACCTCCTCCCAGCTGCCCACTGCACTGAGGCTAGGTAACACGGTCACCACCGATAAATCCGTGATAATCGAAAACTTCAACAAGCATTTCTCAACGGCTGGCCATGCCTTCCTCCTGGCGACTCCAACCTTGGCCAACAGCCCCGCCCCCCCCCCCGCCCCCCCCCCCCCCGCTGCTACTCGCCCAAGCCTCCCCAGCTTCTCCATTACCCAAATAGCAGATGTTCTGAAAGAGCTGGAAAACCTGGACCCATACAAATCAGCTGGGCTTGACAATCTGGACCCCCTATTTCTGAAACTGTCCGCCGCCATTGTCGCACCCCCTATTACCAGCCTGTTCAACCTCTCCTTCGTATCATCTGAGATCGCCAAGGATTGGAAAGCTGCCGCGGTCATCCCCCTCTTCAAAGGGGGAGACACCCTGGACCCAAACTGTTACAGACCTATATCCATCCTGCCCTGCCTATCTAAGGTCTTCGAAAGCCAAGTCAACAAACAGATCACTGACCATCTCGAATCCCACCATACCTTCTCCGCTGTGCAATCCGGTTTCCGAGCCGGTCACGGGTGCACCTCAGCCACGCTCAAGGTACTAAACGATATCATAACCGCCATCGATAAAAGACAGTACTGTGCAGCCGTCTTCATCGACCTGGCCAAGGCTTTCGACTCTGTCAAACACCATATTCTTATCGGCAGACTCCGTAGCCTCGGTTTTTCTAATGACTGCCTTGCCTGGTTCACCAACTACTTTGCAGACAGAGTTCAGTGTGTCAAATCGGAGGGCATGCTGTCCGGTCCTCTCGCAGTCTATGGGGGTACCTCAGGGTTCAATTCTCGGGCCGACTCTTTTCTCTGTATATATCAATGATGTTGCTCTTGCTGCGGGCGATTCCCTGATCCACCTCTACGCAGACGACACCATTCTGTATACTTCTGGCCCTTCCTTGGACACTGTGCTATCTAACCTCCAAACGAGCTTCAATGCCATACAACACTCCTTCCGTGGCCTCCAACTGCTCTTAAACGCTAGTAAAACCAAATGCATGCTTTTCAACAGTTCGCTGCCTGCACCCGCACGCCCGACTAGCATCACCACCCTGGACGGTTCCGACCTAGAATATGTGGACATCTATAAGTACCTAGGTGTCTGGCTAGACTGCAAACTCTCCTTCCAGACTCATATCAAACATCTCCAATCCAAAATCAAATCTAGAGTCGGCTTTCTATTTCGCAACAAAAGCCTCCTTCACTCACGCCGCCAAACTTACCCTAGTAAAACTGACTATCCTACCGATCCTCGACTTCGGCGATGTCATCTACAAAATAGCTTCCAATACTCTACTCAGCAAACGATGCAGTTTATCACAGTGCCATCCGTTTTGTTACTAAAGCACCTTATACGACCCACCACTGCGACCTGTATGCCCTAGTCGGCTGGCCCTCGCTACATGTTCGTCGTCAGACCCACTGGCTCCAGGTCATCTACAAGGCTATGCTAGGTAAAGTGCCGCCTTATCTCAGTTTACTGGTCATGATGGCTACACCCACCCGTAGCACGCGCTCCAGCAGGTGTATCTCACTGATCATCCCTAAAGCCAAAACCTCATTTGGACGCCTTTCCTTCCAGTTCTCTGCTGCCTGCGACTGGAACGAATTGCAAAAATCTCTGAAGTTGGAGACTTTTCTCCCTCAACAACTTTAAACATCTGCTATCCGAGCAGCTAACCGATCGCTGCAGCTATACATAGTCCATCGCTATATAGCCCACCCAATTTACCTACCTCACCCCCCATACTGCTTTTATGTATTTACTTTTCTGCTCTTTTGCACACCAGTATCTCTACTTGCACATGATCATCTGATGATTTATCACTCCAGTGTTAATCTGCTAAATTGTAATTATTCGATTTATTGCCTACCTCCTCATGCCTTTTGCACACATTGTATATAGATTCTCTTTTTTTCTACCATGTTATTGACTTGTTTATTGTTTACTCCATGTGTAACTCTGTGTTGTTGTCTGTTCACACTGCTATGCTTTATCTTGGCCAGGTTGCAGTTGCAAATGAGAACTTGTTCTCAACTAGCCTACCTGGTTAAATAAAGGTGGGAAAAAAAAATATAATAACAATGCTATTATCTGAGGATAGCAACCAAGCAAACAAACAGACCATCATATTTCAACCCTCCCGGCGTGACACAAAACGCAGAAATAAAGATATAATTCACGCCTTACCTTTGACGAGCTTCTTCTGTTGGCACTCCAATATGTCCCATAAACATCACAAATGGTCCTTTTGTTCGATTAATTCCGTCGATATATATCCAAAATGTCCATTTGGCGCGTTTGATCCAGAAAACACTGGTTCCAAAGTGACTACAAAATATCTCAAAAGTTACCTGTAAGCTTTGTCCAAACTACTTTTGTAATATAACTTTAGGTATTTTTTTACGTAAATAAATCGATAAAATTGAAGACGGGATGATCTGTGTTCAATACCGAAGGAAAACAATGTGTAGCATGCTTTCTGGTCACGCGCCTCTAACAAACAGTACACTTCACTGGAGCCTCATTCTGAACATAGCTACTTCTTAATTTCTCAAAGGTAAAACACCTCAACCAATTTCTAAAGACTGCTGACATCCAGTGGAAGCGATAGGAACTGCAGGAAGGTCCCTTGGAAATCCAGATTTCTAATGAAAACCCATTGAAAAGAGAGTGACCTCAACAACAACAAAAATGGTTTGTCCTCGGGGTTTCGCCTGCTAAATAAGTTCTGTTATACTCACAGACATGATTCAAACCGTTTTAGAAACGTCTGTGTTTTCTATCCAAATCTACTAATAATATGCATATATTAGCATCTGGGACTGAGTAGGAGGCAGTTTACTCTGGGCACGCTTTTCATCCAAACGTGAAAATGCTGCCCCCTATTCACAAGTTAAGTCTATTTTCCTATGACCATATGGGTAAACTCATTTTTCTTTGGAGTTTCAGAGTAGTGATTTTATTTGATTAGGTTATTTGAAATGTTGTTTTATCTTTTGACCAGTAGTAGTGTTGTTTTTTCTCACATTACTCTCATGAGAGCTCTGTGTTAAATGGGGCCTTCAGTTCTTTGAGGTTTTGGATTGAAGTTTATACACCTTGAGTGATATGTGAAGGAGTATATTGTATTGTTGTTTGTTCTGTTCTATTCCCGATGGGTTATAGGTCTAACTTCCTGATCCTTTGGCTCTACGATGGAGTTGACAGTGTGATGGGGAGTATAAGCCAATTTGAAAGAATAGTTTCAATAGAATGTGTTATTCTCTTTAACATATGTTTAGACATGTGTATTAAGAATAATTGGTAAAAGTAATAATTTATCATGTAGTTAATGAACTGAACTAAACTGTTGTTCTGATCTGTTCTTTCGAGGTTATCATGAAAAGTGAGATCAGACGGTATCTTAATGCATGGAAGAAATAATTGGACCGAACAGTGTGTGTACCTCAAAACCCCTTCTAACTGGCTGAAGAGACAAAAGGCGTTGAATAAGGCCCTGTCTGAACCACTTCTACCGAGAGAAGGGAGCCGAGCCAGAAATCGGTGTATAGTATTTGATCTAAGCTATCAACTGCTGAGTCCACGTGGAGTGAGCATGAAGAGAGATCTGTTCTAAACTTATGTTGCTGGTATATTGGTTGACGAATGGACAAGACATAATGGGTGGTAAAGGTGAGACATTGAAATTGGGACATTATCATGGGCCATCCACTTTGTACTGTAAAGCTATCTGAAGAAGAACGAAAAGGACGCCAGAAGAATCAGTGCCTGAAGGAGGGGGTTGGTCAACTGTGCCCCAAAAATTTAGACTTTTGGGGTATCAGGTTGATTGTAGAGGTCTACACCACATAAAATTAGTGATTTAGATGAAGAATGCATTGATACTGATCTGTATTATAATCGTGATAAAAAAGTTAATAGTAGAGTTATGGGTTAATTATACTGGATGTTATTATAAATGTACATTCTGCCAATGTTGATGTGTGTTAAATTTAGTTTTTTATTTTGAGTGATAGGAACAATTTGAATCACTGAGCAATGTCATTTAAAAAAATGTTGGTTGGATAATTAACTGGGTTCTAATTATGACTTTATTTGGAAATTGAATGATTTTTAAAACTGAAGAACTGTTTTGATTGTTATGAACTAAAGATGTTGACGCTATCATAAGCATGCCATGGTGAATGGAGAGGGTGAACTCTGATTTGGAGAGTGAAATTGATCCTAATCTATTTGATCTATTGGCATTGCCTTATAAATAGTGGAATCATGATGCTTGTCTTGGGTCATGTTCATTAGGCACCAAGGGGATACATTTTATTTTAACTATGAGTCATTACCTGGATTTGTACAACAGGAAATGCTCATTTTTGTTTCTGGAATGGAAATAGTCATTTCCAACATACTATGCTGATCCATAGGAGTGTGATAGATAACTAAAGCTTATTTTATTAAACTCCATTGTTGCATGCACTGCATTATGCATGAACTTCTCTGGGATATGGGGGGACGCTACTGTCTCACTTGGCCAAAAGCCAGAGAAAATGCAGAGTGCCAAATTCAAATTAATTACTATAAAAATCAAACTTTCATTAAATCACACATGAAAAAATACCAAATTAAAGCTACACTGGTTGTGAATCCAGCCAACATGTCAGAATTCAAATAGGCTTTTCGGCGAAAGCAAACAATGCTATTATCTGGGGATAGCACCATTGTAAACAAAGAGATAAGCATATTTCAACCCTGCAGGCGCGACACAAAACGCAGAAATAAAAAATATAATTAATGCCTTTGACGAGTTTCTGTTGGCACTCCAATATGTCCCATAAACATCACAAATGGTCCTTTTGTTCGATTAATTCTGTCGATATATATCCAAAATGTCCATTTATTTGGCGTGTTTGATCCAGAAAAACACCGGTTCCACCTTGTGAAACGCGACTACAAAATCTCAAAAGTTAACAGTAAACTTTGCTAAAACATTTCAAAGTACTTTTGGAATAAAACTTTAGGTATTTTTTTACGTAAATAATCGATACAATTTAATACGGGATGATCTGTGTTCAATACAGGATTAAAACAAACTGTAGCTAGCTTTCTGGTCATGCGCCTCTAACAAACGACACAACAAGTGACCCTGATTCAAAATGGCCCTCAACCAATTTCTCAAGACTGTTGACATCCAGTGGAAGCGGTAGGAACTGCAAGAAGGTCAATTATAAATCTGTATTCCCAATGAAAATCCATTGAAAAGAGTGCCCCCCCCCCCCAAAACAAAATCTGAATGGTTTGTCCTCTTGGTTTCGCCTGCTAAATAAGTTCTGTTATACTCACAGACATGATTCAAACAGTTTTAGAAACGTCAGTGTTTTCTATCCAAATCTACTAATAATATGCATATCTTATCTTCTGGGGATGAGTAGCTGGCAGTTTAATTTGGGTATGCTTTTCATCCAAATGTGAAAATGCTGCCCCCTATCCTAGAGAAGTTATACATGTGCTTTTCACTGTTTATGGAAAATATAGCTTTGAATCTCAAACTGTAATGAGTTTTGTTTTTTTGTGGGTACGTGCAGGTGACTGTATAATAACCTTCCCAGAAAACATGCTAGAGTGCTTAGAAAATGTGTTGGGGATTGAAATAAGAGAGTGCTGAGTTTCTTGGAATGAAACTGGTCATGTGCAGGAACCCCATGCAATGAGATTGTTTTGTGACTTTTGGTTTATGGTTTATGTAGAATATATATTTATTTTCTATGTAAATGGATGTTCTCTTAAATCTTGTAATTTTCTTTTAAATTGAGAATATTCTCAAAACAGGGGATATGTCGTGGGAAATTGTGAGATTATGTTATAGTGCTTGTAAGATTATAAGCTTTGTATTGCATTAGAATGGTTGTTTTAGTCGACAGAATAGAATCTGTCGACTATTGTGTGTTCAGTGTTCCACTGAGGATGGGCCTCAGATAGCACTGACAGAGGAGATTTACGATGTCTTTGGCCAATAAAGCCTAAAGAGCATTCCAGATAGTGAGGTAATGTTTTTGTACTATGAAGTACCAGGAACGAGAATAGAACCTCGTCTTAGAGACCAAACTGAACGATAATTTATAGCTAATGCTATCTGGCTATGGGATACTCCTTTCTCAAGTAAAAGGCCCTTTGTGAAGAGTTATCTGTGGTGTGTCATGTCGACTAGGGGGGTGTATCTTGGCAATAAAAGATCTTGGTATTCTTTTATAGGCACTCAGAATTCATTATATACACTGAATTGATCCGAGAGTCAAAGGGCGATTTTAAAGCTCACATATTATTAACTTCTTATGGCTGAAGGGGCAGTATTGAGTAGCTTGGATGAAAGGTGCCCATTGTAAAAGGCCAGCTCCTCAGTCTCAGTTGCTAATATATGCATATTATTATTAGTATTGGATAGAAAACTCTAAAGTTTCTAAAACTGTTTGAATTAAGTCTGAGTTTAACAGAACTCATATGGCAGGCAAAAACCTGAGAAGTTCCACTTCCTGTTTGGATTTTTTCTGGGGGTGCCATATTTTCAACCAAGCGCTCATTGAATATAAAGAAATATGGATGGGCTTTCACTTCCTACGGCTTCCACTAGATGTCAACAGTCAATAGAACTTAGTCTGATGACTAATTTGAAGGGGATTCGAAGGAGACAGGAATGAGTAATCACTGCCATGAGGTGCCCACGCATTGAACTGGCTCGTTCACGTGAGAGTGAGCTCCGTTCCTTCTCTCAATTGAAGTCGATTTAATTCTCCGGTTGGAACGTTATTCAAGATGTATGTTAACAACATTCTAAAGATTGATTCAGTACATCGTTTGACAGGTTTCTACTGACTGTAACGGAACGTTTGGACATTGTCACGTTATAGTGGTCGCGCTTTGAGACTTTGGTTAGGGTATTTGGTGAACAATTCGAAAGTAGCTAATTTGACATAAATAACGGACATGAACGAACAAATCAAGCATTTATTGTGGACCTGGGATTCCTAGGACTGCATTCTGATGAATTCATGAAAGGTAAGGAAACATTTATCATGTATTTTCGGGTTTCTGTTGAGTCCAACATGGTGGCTAATTTGGCTAATCATCTGAGCTCCGTCTCAGATTATTGCATGGTTAAAATTTCCGTAAAGTTTTTGAAATCTGACACAGCGGTTGCATTAAGGAGAGGTATATCTATAATTCTATGTGTATTACTTGTATTATCATTTATATTGAGTATTTCTGTTGAAACGATGTGGCTATGCAAAGTCACTTGATGTTTTTGCAACTAATGAATCCAACGCCTCAATGTAAACTCAGATTTTTTTATATAAATATGAACTTAATCAAACAAAACACGCATGTATTGTGTAACATGAAGTCCTATGAGTGTCATCTGATGAAAATAATCAAAGGTTAGTGGTTAATTTTCTGTTTTTTGTGAAATTTATCTTAGCTGGAAAAAATGGCTGTGGTTATTGTGGTTTTGTGGTGACCTAACATAATCGTTTGTAGTGCTTTCGCTGAAAAGCCTATTTGAAAATTGGACACTTGGTGGGATTAACAACAAGGTTACCTTTAAAATGATATAAGACACAAGAATGTCTGAGGAATTTGAATTATGAGATTTCTGTTTTTTTGAATTTGGCGCCCTGCACTTCGACTGGCTGTTGTCATATCGATCCCGTTAACGGGACTGCAGCCATAAGAATTAAAGATGAAATTTAACTCTGACTGGTGTGTGGTTTGTAACTCTCCTCATTTGGTAAGACAGGAAATTGCCACGACACCCTCCAGCATGTCAATGCCACCAGCCATACTGCTCGTTCTGTGCGTGATTTCCTGCAAGACAGGAATGTCCATGTTCTGCCATGGTCAACGAAGAGCCCGGATCTCAATCCCATTGAGCACTTTTTTTGGATCGGAGGGTGAGAGCTAGGGCCATTCCCCCAAGACATGTCTGGGAACTTGCAGGTGCCTTGGTGGAAGAGTGGGGTAACATCTCACAGCAAGAACTGGCAAATCTGGTGCAGTCCATGAGGAGATGCACTGCAGTACGTAATGCAGCTGGTGGCCACACCACATACTGACTTATTTTTATTTTTGTTCAGGGAGACATTCCATTTGTTAGTCACATGTCTGTGGAACTTGTTCAGTTTATGTCTCAGTTGTTAGGTTCATACAAATATTTACACAAGTTTGCTGAAAATAAAAACGCAGTTGACAGTGAGAGGACGTTTCTTTTTTTGCTGAGTTTACTTTGTAAGCCCTGCCACATCTGACGAGCGTAGTCCTGTATTTACGCTTTTCCTGTTTGATGGTTTGTCTGAGGGCAAAACAGGATTTCTTAGAAGTGTTCGGGTTAGAGTCCCGCTCCTTGAACGCTCTACCCTTTAGCTCAGTGCGGATGTTGACTGTAATCCATTGCTTCTGGTTGGTGTATGTACGTACGGTCACTGTGGGATCCACGTCATCAATGCACATATTGATGAAGCCGTTGACTGATGTGGTATACTCCTAAATGCCATCGGCTGAATCCCGGAACATATTCCAGTCGGTGCAAGCAAAACAGTCATGTAACTTAGCAACTGCGTCATCTGACCACTTCCGTATTGAGAGAGTCACTGGTACTTCCTGATGTAGTGTTAGTTCTGGCTAATTACAACAAAAAAACTATTTTTTCTCTCTCTCTATCAACAATAAACACTTGTATCATAATTGTATTCGGACATTTCTCCATATCCATTACGATACTCAATTTGTCCGAGTAATCGGCACACCCCTAGGAAGCTAACCCAGTCTGTATTTTTCCTCAAGGTGCCCACCGGTTGTTATGGTAAACACCCCACCCGTCTGTAGCAAACAATATTCATGAGTTCAGTGTGCTGGTCTTTCTTATTGGTCAGTGAAATTAGTATTTTAGTGTTGTGAAAACACTTATAGTGTACATTGGCGGTCAGTGCCGTTTAGGATGAGGGAGGACTTTTTTGTTTTTGAGTATGGCGTGATTTCTATTACAGCATATTGGATGACTGTCATTCATATTACATTCACCTAACCTTTGTAACGTCGATAGGTTTGGTCTATTACATGAAACAAAAATGTTCCCTATAAATGAGGTTGCTACAACCTAGCCTACAAATGAAAATTTACAAAGTAGGTGCACAGTTGAGAGAATTTAGAAATCAAGGTGGCTGACTGACACATTCAATACCGCCTTGCACACTTGCCTGCATCGAGCTTATTTAGGGTGTAATCATTAGTCAAACAGTTTTAAACCAGAGATTCTATTGGACAAATTAAAGTATGTTTATCCCTGTTCCGATACGTTTGCTTCTGTTTAAGATACATTTTTCAACAGAGTCGCTGAAACGAATGAACCTTGATCTCTGCAAACACAGTTCACTTTCATGGCAGCCACATACAAACAGCATAATCCTTTGCTCATGTATAATTCCTTCTCGCATCTAGGCGCCCTCTTCCTCTCACCTTTTCCCTTTGCTTGTGGACCTTAGAGCACAATATAACAGCTGTCTGACCAGGTGAAAAACCTTTCCAAGTCAAACCTTCACATCCTACATAGTTGTCACCATATTAGCTAACATCATAGTCAACATAGCTAGCTTCTAGAACTAATGTGTTAATAAACCCGCTACAATCATGCAGTACAGTGAACAGCAAACAGTTTAGCAGTTACACCGGCAGGCCCCGGTGGCAATAAATTAATTAAACAAATAGAGTTCCAGTGTTGGATAGCCATAGCCAGCTAGCTAACATCCCTCTCTGAGATGGAAGTTTGAGTAGGCTAAACTAGCTAGCCGCATTGTGAAGAAATAAATATATATTAGAAGTTGACCGATTAATCGTAATGGCCGATTAATAGTTTTCATAACAATCAGAAATCGGTCATTTTGGATGCCGATTTTGCGAAAACCTGAGGAAATCCAACCCGGAAGTGCCTTTTATTTGGAAAAATCCCTGTTCCGTTGCCTGCCCCTCCATTTAAAGGGGTATCAACCAGATTCATTTTCCAATGGCTTCCTCAGGCTGTGACCAGTCTTTAGACATAGTTTCAAGCTTTTTTGAAAAAGGAGCGAGATTTATCAAAACGCGCCAGGTGTCCTTTGATTAGTTCCTGCGCGAGAGATGAAGCTCGACATTTTCTTTCTCTGTAGTATTGAATAGGTTACCATCCGGTTGAAATATTATCGATTATGTATGTTAAAAACAACCTGAAGATTGATTATAAAAAACATTTGACATGTTTATATGAACATTACGGATACTTTTTGGAATTTGTCTGCCTTTCAGGACCGGAACGGGACTGTGGTTTTCTGAACATAACGCGCAAACCAAATGGCGGTTTTTGGTTATAAAACTAATCTTTATCGAACAAAAAGAACATTTATTGTTTAACTGGGAGTCTCGTGAGTGCAAACATCCGAAGATTATCAAAAGTAAGCGATTCATTTTATTGCTTTTCTGACCAAGCTAATTTGGGGCTAGCTGTTTCTGTCTAGTGATTTGATAAACTCACAAACGCTTGGATTGCTTTCGCTGTAAAGCATATTTTCAAAATCTGACACGATAGGTGGATTAACAAGCTATGCTGTGTTTTGGTATATTTCACTTGTGATTTCATGATTATAAATATTTTTTGTATTATTTTTGAATTTGGCGCTCTGCAATTCAGCGGTTGTTTAAAAAAATGATCCCGCTAAAGGGATCCATGCGGCAAGAAGTTAACACCTTTATTTAACTAGGCAAGTCAGTTAAGAATAGATTCTTATTTTCAATGACGGCCTAGGAACGGTGGGTTAACTGCCTTGTTCAGGGGCAGAACGACAGATTATTACCTTGTCAGCTCAGGGATTCAATCTTGAACCTTACGGTTAACTAGTCCAACGCTCTAACCACCTGCCTCACGAGGAGCCCGCCTGTTACTCGAATGCAGTAGGAAGCCAAGGTAAGTTGCTAGCTAGCATTAAACTTACCTTATAAAAAAACTAAATCATAATCACTAGTTATAACTACACATGGTTGATGATATTACTAGTTTATCTAGCGTGTCCTGCGTTGTATATAATCGATGCAGTGCGCATTCGCGAAAAAGGACTGTCGTTGCTCCAACGTGTACCTAACCATAAACATCAATGCCTTTCTTAAAATCAATACACAGAAGTATATATTTTTAAACCTGCATATTTAGCTAAAAGAAATCCAGGTTAGCAGGCAATATTAACCAGGTGAAATTGTGTCACTTCTCTTGCGTTCATTGCACGCAGAGTCAGGGTATATGCAACAGTTTGGGCCGCCTGGCTCTTTGCGAACTAATTTGCCAGAATTTTACGTAATTATGACATAACATTGAAGGTTGTGCAATGTAACAGGAATATTTAGACTGATGGATGCGACTGGTTGGTAGGTGATCAAATACTTATGTCATGCAATAAAATGCTAATTAATTACTTAAATCATACAATGTGACTTTCTGGATTTTTGTTTTAGATTCCGTCTCTCACAGTTGAAGTGTACCCATGATAAAAAATTACAGATCTCTACATGCTTTGTAAGTAGGAATACATGCAAAATCAGCAGTGTATCAAATACTTGTTCTCCCCACGGTATATATAACCAGCACTCATTTTTGAAGAAATTAACATGTTCAAAACTATTGTCTTTCTCTCTTTGAGCCAACTACACCACATGTTATGCACTGCAGTGCTAGCTAGCTGTAACTTATGATTTCAGTACTAGATTAATTCTCGGATCCTTTCAGCTTTGATAGGTTGGAAGACGTCCTACGGAGCTTGTCATAATTACTGTCTAAGTCTATGGAAGGGGGTGAGAACCATGAGCCTCCAAGGTGTTGTATTGTACTCAATGTACACAGAAGAGGACGGAACACTAGCTGTCCTCCAGCTACACCATGGTGAAACCCTACAGAGTGCTGTTGAGGCTACTGACATTTATTGCAAAACAGTGTTTTAATCAATTTGGTGACTTGAAAATATTTTGTACAGTTTTATCTTTAAAGTATTACTTTTTTTACTACTTATGAAATTCTGATTAAGATGGTCCTACCCTTACTCCTCTGAGGAGCCTCCACTGACATATCATAATTAAACTTTACCATTTTGACTGTTTATAATATAAGGCACCATTTCACTCAATATAAAAGTAGTGCTGGTTGATCGCACTGAGACATTTTAAAAATCCCCTTTCTGCCTTTTCCTCTATGGAAATGTAATGGCATGACGTGCTTGATGTCATTCCGAATAATCGAAAAAGGTCGGACAGAAGAAAAATCGAACAGTGTAAAAACATTACTGTGATAGAGAGTAAACACGACTTGAATTCAGTCAGATAGCTAAGTCGCTAAGTATACGTCCCTGCGCTCGTTCGATTATTTGAGTAGGTAGTAGACACTCTAAAAGTGAGAAAAGTCATCAACATTCAAACAAGCCAAGTAGATAACGTTAGCCGGCTAGCAGCATTGTTCAGCTGGCCAGAACATTCGAAACAAGAGCCGATGTAACGTTAGCTAGCTGGCTACGTTTCTTGAGGCCAGACAGACATTCCTGAGTCGAGGAACAGGAGATAACACAATACTGTACTGACAAACCGGCGAGTAACTAACGTTATCTAGTTGTAAAGTCAGCCATTTAAACACCATGCCACCATGGCTTGCTATCATTTCCCCTCACATCATAGGTACTGAATGTGTGTAGCTACCTTTTTGTTGTGCGAACCGCTGCTCCCTTGCACCACTCAGCAGCGCCGATAACTTCAATCAAATGCGAGCAGAGCCACACTTTCTTCATACAGCAATTAACGGGAAGTGCACTCTTTGGAATATTGCTTTGACAGCTACAATTCCAGTCAAGCGTTGGCCAAAGTAAAATGGCAACCGTTGGGGGTGTTTCCGTTTTGAAGACCTGAAAGAGAAGAGGGGCGGAGTTTAGAATGCAATAGGGACGGCACTTCAAGCTAAGTACGCCCATTAGACCTTATCAGTGTCTGATCCGTGCCCAGAAAAAAAGGGAAAGAAGGCGTGATTTAGGCGTGGTCAAGAACAGGAAAGGGGTTGGGCAAATTTAAGGGGGGCGAACTTCCATGCCTTTTGTGAAAAAAAGGTAAGCAGTGAGCTAGCTAGCAATCTTTGTGAGATAATGGAGGGGTTGAAAGGACAATTTAAATTATTGCATTTTCAGTGTTAATTTAGCCATTAGATTAATATGTATTTATGTTTCTAAATTCATGAATGGGATAACGATTAAACATATTTTTTTATGTATGTTAATTTTGACATACAACAAAATGGAATGTTAGCTAGCTTATTTTAAGGGTTGAAGAATTGTTTCCGACCAAAAAGCACATGAATGATGCCGCGTTCAGATGCTAGTATGAACTTTGACATTTCCAACTTGCTAACTGGTTAAACACGACACGTGTATAACTACAACCAGTTAGCAAGTCGTGGTTTCCCAACGAGCACCTGAACGTGGCATTAAAGGATGCAGTCTTTGAAGGGGCAATAATAAAGCATTGTATTCGTTTTGTCGGCCATTTACAGAAAAATTAAGCTAGGCGATAGCAATAGAAAGAGGACCTCTGCATTAATAAGCAGCTCAATTTCACAATTTTATAATGCAACCATTCAGTGTAAAATAAAATTTAAAAAACTGACAAGTGGACTTCGATTAAGAAATTCTGGTTTAATGTAGTCAATGTTATCACCTTATCATTTGTCTAAAGGTTATAGGAATGACTGTTACAACACTGAAAAGTTTACTTATTGTGAAGCCAGGCTTTTTTAAACCTCCCCTCCCCCATTTCTCGTCTCTCCACTGTGATGACAGATGTGAGCAGAATGGCACAAAATGGCTGCCAAGAATAATCAAAATGGCTGCTACAGACTGAATATGAGGTGTAATTACTGCATAGTGCTTAAATAGTTTTTTTTTTAAATTGTATGTATTTACATAAATGTCTACATATGCTTCCCTGGAAGATAATATCTTAAATGAAACCAAGGAATGAGGAGAACCTTGATCCTACCACAGGCAACCAAGTACTTGCTGCCTGGGAGGTTGTTAGAAATTGATACAAAATTAAGGTTTCTGAAATCTAATGTTGATGTACCCCAATAAAAAGATAGTCTCTCTAGACATCCGGGTTGCTCCCACAATTTTCAATTGATTTAATGTTGCTTTCAAAACAACTCGGAAAATCGGAAAACTCGGAGCTCATTTGTCTACGAGTTTCCAAGTCGGACATTTCAGAGTTTCAGAGTTCCGAGTTGTCTTGAAAGCGGCACCGTCTGTATGTAATATAACATCAGTTTGGCATAGGAACTATGTCACTACCTTATACGCTTGAATAAAATGCAAAATAGTAGCTAGCAAAATGGAGATCACGGAGGTTATTTTTAATGACTACGTTTCACAAGTGGCTAGTTTGAGTCAACTACCTCACCAAAACCACTTAACGTTATGCCTGCAAACTTTGGTTTCGAATCGCAACGTTATCGCATGTCTGCCTCGTTATTTATTGGGAGAGTTCCATACAACCTTTTTAAGCCAGAAAAGTAGAAATCGGATTTAAAAAATGTAAAGACGGGCATGATGAAACAGAAAATGTTTAGGTAGACTTTACAAATGTCGGCAAAACACACTAGACAAGGTGGGATAATTTTGTGTGGGTAAAATGAATTATTCAAGAAATGTCGGTGACAATATTGATAGCTCAATAACTATCATATGGAAGTAAACTTGGAGTCACGCGATGACGTGTGGTGCTCCCTTTACAACTCAGGAAATCATGCAGTTTATTAGGCTACAGATTAAATCCATTATGAACTTCACAGGGTGGTGAAAATTCAAGGTGATGAGCTTGATGCTGCTTTCCAATACATATCGAGGGTCTTATTTTGGTGACATGATCATCAATGCTTGGCTTTGACACAAATGTAATCTCATGTAGCCTGTACATGCACTCTAAACAGCAGCGAGAAAATAACAGTACCAATACCAGGGTGGGCACACTGGCTATAAAACGCTTTATTTTTTACCTGAGAAACCATCAGTAGAGTTGAAAATGCGATGGAAACCCATTTAACTTGTATTCTTTATTAGGTACATGGGATTAACTGCTAAATGTATTTGTATGTGCGCTACGTCATCACGCACAGCCTGCAACAAGTCAGTTAGATGGAGACCTCTCTGGTGGGCATATTGTTTTTTGTGGATTTTAGAATATCCGCATGAAAATATGTCGCCAATTCGATGGAAAGCTAGGTTTTTAATTTATTGGAAAGGAGCAAAGCTCATCACCGTGCTCTTTCACCACCCTGTGAATTTCGTAATTTATTTAAACTATAGCCTAAAACTGCATGCTTTCCCGAGTCGTAATGGGGGGACCACACACACACACACCATATTATCGCTTGACTCGAAGTTTACTTAGATATGGTGGTTATTATATCAATATTTTAGCATAAAGACGTTTCCACCGCCATTTCTCGCATAATACGTTTTACTGACAGAAAGATCCTACCATGTAGAACGAACAAATTATCAGTCCGCATGTATAATTGTACTAAACTCTTTTCCTATCATAGATCGAATGATTTTTTTTTTTTTTATATACATTGTATGACTAGTCGCATAAAAACTGTCCAGAAAAGTGGTTAATGCCGAGGTCGGTTTTACGAGACTTAATTAAAAAATATGGAGATTTTGTAAATAAATAAAAAAACGTCTGTAGAGAAGTTGGAAGGTGAGCAAGGTGAAACGTTGAAGAAGACCGAACACTGCAGTGGGAGGGGTTATAGACAGGTGTTAAATGGGGATGGAATAGACTGACATAAAAAATAAAGATTAGAATGTGAATAGAGCAGATTTGGAAATTGAAAATTAACCCAATTTGGAGACATACCCCTTGTTGTTCACGAGGTCAGCCTGACCCTGCAACCTACATGCAGAATCCTATTCACTCATCTTTCCATATAAGGTTTGTTTTTGGAAGTTGAGTTTGTTTATAGTCAGCTGTATGCAGTTCCACTATTTGCATAAAGTACTAATTGAACCCCGGGTTTTAAACAAGGCATAAACCATTCGGTGTAATCAGTGTTCCAGATACAGTAAATGGAGCTGACAAGATTCAAGTGTTTCCCTGTTGCACAACATTAATGCTGCATTCATAACATCTCGTAAATTCGAAAATACCAGCATATGACTGGGGAAAATCCACTTGAACGCCCCTCCAACTGGTAATTACTAGTGGGAAACTTGTCTATCATCTCTGAGCTCGGAATTCTCCCACATGTGGGGTAGCAGGCAGCCTAGTGGTTAGAGTGTTGGACTAGTAACCGAAAGGTTAGATCGAATCCCCGAGCTGACAAGGTAAAAATCTGCTGTTCTGCCTCTAAACAAGGCAGTTAACTGTTCCTAGGCCGTCATTGAAACTAAGAAATTGTTCTTAACTGACTTGCCTTTTTTAAATAAAGGAGGGGAAAAACAATAATTTGTTTGCAAGTGTAACTGGTGTGAAATAGCTAGTAGTGTTTCAATTGGGCAGCTTTTGTGGAGCAATACAGTAGGTAAATGCTTTGTGGGACGCAGTTGTTCAGAGGGTCCCTGGTTCGAGCCCAGGTTGGGGAAAGAAGAGGGACGGAAGCAAAACTGTTACATTGTGGTAAAAAAAAGAGTTAAATTCTGATCGCCGTTCGTGGTGAATAAAGTAGCACTACCTAATACTTCAATGCATTTTTTCGCAAAAGGTGGGTAAACCCTTGTGCAAAATAAAAATATATTATGTAAATGGTGTTTATTTCCCTCCACTACACTGTTTGTGAGCATGATAGCTGTACTTTTAGGTTATGGTTGACGCAGCTTGTTTGCCATTCGCCAATTGGCGTTCTCAACAAGTTCAAAACGAGTTCAAAGCATCTCTCCTTCCAGAGAGACATCAGGGACCGTAACATACACTGTTTCACAGAATCATGGCTCTCTCGGGATATACTGTCCCAGTCCATACAGCCAGATGGGTTCTCAGTACATTGCGCAGGCAGGAATAAAGAACTCTCTGGGAAGGCAGTATTTCATGATTAACTACTCATAGTGTGATTGTGATAACATACAGAAACTCAAGTCCTTTTGTTCACGTGACCAAGAATAATAGATGGCTGCATTCGCGCAAAACTGAAAGCGTGAACTAGTGCATTTAACCGTGGCAAGATGACTGGGAATATGGTCGAATAGTGTAGTTACTCCCTCCGTAAGGCAATCAAACCGGGAAAACGTCAGTACAGACACAAGATTTATGTGGCAAGGTTTACAGACAATCACTGATGCTACCAAATACTAATTGAGTGTATGTAAACTTCTGACCCAGTGGGAATGTGATGAAAGAAATAAAAGCTGAAATAAATCATTCTCTCTACTATTATTCTGACATTTCACATTCTTAAAATAAAGTGGTGATCCTAACTGACCTAAGACAGGGAATTTTTACGAGGATGAAATGTCAGGAATTGTGAAAAACTGAGTTTAAATATATTTGGCTATGTAAACTTCCGACTTCAACTGTATTCAATCTCTCCCTATCCTAGTCTGCTGTCCACCATTGTTCCTGTACCCAAGAAAGCAAAGGTAACTGAACTAAATGACTCTGCAACTGGGTCCTGGACTTCCTGACGGGTCGCCCCCAGGTGGTGAAGATAGGAAACAACACCTCCACTTCGCTGATCCTCAACACAGGGGCCCCACAAGGGTGCGTGCTCAGCCCCCTCCTGTACTCTGTTCACCCATGACTGCGTGGCAACACACACCTCCAACTCAATCACCAAGTTTGCAGACGACACAACAGTAGTAGGCCTGATTACCAACAATGACGAGACAGCCTACAGGGAAGAGGTGAGGGCCCTGGCAGAGTGCTGCCAGGACAATAACCTCTCCCTCAACGTCAACAAAATGAAGGAGCTGATCGTGGACTTCAGGAAACAGCAGAGGGAGCATGTATCTATCCACATCAACGGTACCGCAGTGGAGAAGGTAGAAAGCTTCAAGTTCCTTGGCATACACATCACTGACAATCTGAAATGGTCCACCCATAAAGACAGTGGTGAAGAAGGCCCAACAGCGCCTCTTCAACCGCAGGAGGCTATAGAAATTTGGCTTGGCTCCTAAGACCCTCACAAACTTTTACAGATGCACAATTGAGAGCATCCTGTCGGGCTGTATCAACGCCTGGTACGGGAACTGCACCGCCCGCAACCACAGGGCTCTCCAGAGGGTGGTGCGGTCTGCCCAACGCATTACCGGGGGTACACTGCCTGCCCTCCAGGGCACCCACAGTACCCGATGTCACAGGAAGCCCAAAAAGATCATCAAGGACATCAACCACCCAAGCCACGGCCTGTTCCCCCCGCTATCATCCAGAAGGCGAGGTCAGTACAGGTGCATCAAACCTGGGACCGAAAGACTGAAAAACAGCTTCTATCTAAAGGCCATCAAACTGTTAAATAGCCATCACTAGCCAGCTACCACTGGTTAACTCAACCCTGCACCTTAGAGGTTGCTGCCCTATATCCATAGACATGGATTACTGAATTACTGGCCACTTTAATAATGGAACACTCGTCACTTGAATTATGTTTACATACTGATTTACTCATCTCATATGTATATACTGTATTCTATTCTTCTGTATTTTAGTCAATGCCACTACGGCATTGCTCGTCCAAATATTTATATATTTCTTAGTTCCATTATTTTACTTTTGGATTTGTGTATTGTTGTAAATTGTTAGATACTACTGCACTGTTGGAGCTAGGAACACAAGCATTTTGCTACACTCGCAATAACATCTGCTAAATATGTGTATGTGATCAATAAAATGTGATTTGGTGTGAACGCACACAACTCGTTGCTCCCAGTTTACAAGTAGTTTCTTTAAAAAGTTCCCCACCTGTTATGAACACAGCATTACCGATCTGATTCAACTCACCAACTAATCACCAAGCCATTGATTAATTGAATCAGGTGTTTCTGACTAGATAAAAAAAATTGCTTACCCTGGGTACTATTGAAGGTAGGCTAAACCAAGAATATTCCCATCTATGAAACAGATTATGACAAATTGATTTATTTGTAGGATAGACCAACTAGAGCTGGGACGATAAACCGAAAATGATCGACACCGACCATACCGATCACTTATCGCAAGTATTTTACTGAGATCGTTCATTACAAGAAATCAAATTTGATCAAATAAGTAGCCTATACCAGAGAAATGTGAAGATTGAAATGAAATAAGTTTGCTAATATGGGTGATTGTTAATGGGACAATTGATGGTTCAACCATTAAACTAGTAGTAGTAGTTTAAAGGATATTTTTTTTAAATGGTGGTGCACATGGTTATAAACTTAAACTTATCTTGCTATTTATCATTATTGCATCAATTCAGGCAATGGCGCTATGTTTTGTTGTCCATATCCCCCAGCTCTAAGACCAACTACATCACTGATGACATGAGCTCTAGAATGTTGAAATATAATACTTCATATTGAACATGCAATAATGCCTGGACTCTCAATTGCACCATGCAGATATCGTAACCATATGCAATTTATGCCTAAACAGACAACATTGTTAACATTCAGATAAGACAGATGTATCCATATATTTACAGAAGAACTTGATTATTATGCATTATTTTATTTTCACAATCAAAGTGTGTTTATAGTATTAGGGCATGAATCTATCACTTGTTATTTGCACCTTCTCTCTTCCATTGTGAAGGATGAACCTATTATAGGATATTGTCTTATACACAGTGATTTCATATCATCATGGCAATGAAATCTCATTACAACCAGACCAACCAGCTTCTTTTTTTCTTTCAACAATACCATAATAATGTCAATAAGTTGCCATTTTAGAACGACGATGATGAAAACTGTATGGAAGTGACTCCATAGACTACAGCTGTGGCACAGTCAGTCTTCTACTTTGCGAGCCGGTCTGCAGAATGTCCAGTGGTGCTCCACTGTATTCTCATTGGCTCGCTCGCTCATGTGATGCACTCGAGTGTTCCGGATGGTGAAGCCCTGCTTCATGATGTAGTCCATTAGGTGAACCCTGAGGGTCACTTCCTGGTGGTAGTCACACGGTCCAAAAGTGAAGGACACCTGGAAGTCTCTTGTGTCCATCATGTGTTTGTTCCACTTGGTGAAATTTTTGCAGATTCCCTCCAGCAGGGCTTGCACCTTGGTTGTTATGGTGAGCTGTGTGATAATGACGGCCACTGGGTTTGAATACTTGGATAGTTTCCGTGTGCTGGACAGCTCCACCACCTGCTCAAAGATGTCCAGAGGGTAGAGCGGCTTGGGTTCATTGAGGCAATGGATCAACGGTTCGATCAAGTAGAAATCTGCCTCCTTCCTCAGGAGGTCAGTTTCAGTGAAGTCCACAGGGAGCGTGAGCTCGGACGTACGTAGGAAGTTCAGCACGTACCGGAAGAGCGTCCCATCGCGGTCGATGAAGTAGTTTCCCTGGGCGTCCCGCGTTGTGGGAAAATCCCCACGGAACATGGCGCCCAGCATGGAGTCTGGGTACCGCTGCAGGGTTGATAGGGAGGTGGTGTACAGGTGGCCCCCCACATTCAAGGTCACTGGGTTAGTCATCTACAGAGTGAGAAATTGACAAATTATACATTAGCATTCTGGAATTAGACAAGAACATGAATATAGCTATATGAATGAATCAAGAAACAACAGCAAGATATGTTGAACAAAAACATCTGGCAATGCATCAAACATATTTAATTCTAACCACTGTGGTACTGGTCAACATACTCATCTCAGTAGCCATCAACATTACTCTTAATCTGCACTGAATTTTAAGGTAGCCTTGACTTCAGGTTGTCATGTGTTACATACCCTATGGCCCCAGTCTCCATTCTCCATTTGTAAACAGAAAAGCCCACTTCAAGATCAAACCCAGAAAGGCTGCTGATATGATCAGAAACTTAGTGCAGTATGTCTTGTCTTCAATATCACCTGGGAATACAAGTCACAAAGCAAGATATGTCATCATATTGACACGGGTGTGTTCAGCAAAGTCAGGTGAGTTGGCTTGGTCAAAGACTGCAAAACAAGCTCCGAACTGCACCTGCCAATTCACGATTTGCTTAAGACCAAACGTCTGTGACGAGTTTATTCATAGAATCAAAGATCATGCTTCACTCAACAAGAGAATCGACTTACATATTGATCAGCTTGAGGTTCGACAAAGCCTGAGCAGTTATTGTTAGATACCCATCACAGATGCCTTTGAACCTTCGAATTAGCAGGGAATTTATAATGTTGTGATTTTCAGGCAGATCCATGTGTGGACAGACTGAGGCCAATTTAGTGATTTCCCAAAATGAAGCAAAGAATGACAGATTTTGAGCATGAAAAACTAAAATGTGTTTTGCAAAGTTAAATAACTAGCTACAGTACTGTTGATGTGACCTGTTAGTACAGAAATAAATGAGAACACAGTCAAATACATTGCACCATTAACGCACGTACTACATACAGTGTGACGCCATTGATGCAGAAAAACACGTCCAGCGCGAGCACGGATGCAGATGCGCAACCCCACATCATCAACTGGCTAGCTGCTAGTAGGCTATATTGGCAACGTAGACATCAAGAGCTACGATTTGGAGAGTTAACTAACGATCGATGGCATTGTATTAAACACTCGTTTGAAATTGCATTGCAAAGGCTTATTTTGATATGCTCGCTATTGTATTTTGGGGTTAAACAACCAACCAATTAGCTTCTGTTAGCTTGCTAGTTAGCACAAATTACAGCTGTTATATTTAGCTATCTAAAGTGGTCGATAGCATTAAAAAAACATACCTGTATGTGAAAGGTTACCCTTATTATTTCATCGATTCTACATGTTCGTTTAAAAGCTATCTAGACTTATATTTTGCTCTCATCAATGTTGGCTGCAAGGTGATGAATGGTGTCCTATCGCTGTTCCCGATGCCCAGGGTACAGGGTCGTCACTAGTTACCACAGCGACAAAATCATAAACCCCGCCTATTCCTACAATTTATCTTCTTAAAATCTGATTTAAAACCTAACCCTTACCGTAACCCTGATCTTAATCACACTGCTAACCTTATGCCTAACCCTGACCTTAAATTAACACCAAAAAGCACATTTTGGTTTATGATATTTTTTTCGATATAGCCACTTTGTGGCTTTGGTAAATAGTAAAAACCAGGCTGCAGCAAAACTAGCCAGCTAAACAAATGGACAACCAAATTCTTATGCGGGGTTCACGAAAATTACAGAGCTCTCACTTTTTTCAACATGAATGCGTGCGTTTGATCAAATAAACATCAAACACACACACAAATACATCTATAGTGACTATATTAAAACAAATTTTGATTTGGTCAAATTAACAACAAACACATACATAAATACATCTACAGTGACTAGATTAAAACACATATTTTGAGTGATGATAGAAAAGACATGGAAGTATTCTTTATTTTATGCACATAGGCTAGCTACAAACATTCCATCAGCATAGTTTGATGAAAATCAATGAAATTAGACACAGGCAGGGTTTACTAATTTAGTCAAATATCATCCAATATTGCAGGAAGAGGAAAACAACATATTTGACCAAGATATTACATGGGTGAAAAAAATACCTGAATCTGAAAATATAAGAGTTTACAGTAATTAGTTGATCGTAAAACTTTTTTTTTTTTTACATTTCAAAGTAAAATGCTTGACTAAATAATAAAACTTACATAAAGAATATATTTCTCAGGAGCGCTTCTTAATGGTTCCGCTGGTGGTACCCAGGGAGATAATAAACTCCATGATGAGTTTGGCCGTCCGGCGAGGCCTCTCCATCACCACAGAGTGGCCACAGTTCTCTAACAGGTCCACCCTGCAACCGGGCAAGGCCTCCGCCACTACCACAGCTCCAGAGACATCCACCACCTGGAGAAGAGAGCAGCTATAAGGTTACTCTTATATATAGCATTCTTTCTTTTTGATACTATTATGAAAACATGGAGGATCATATGATAATATATTATATTTAGCAGATGCTTTTATCCAAAGGTTGCATACAATTTTGACATATGGGTGGTCCTGGAAATTGAACCCACTATCCTGGCATTGCAAGAGCCATGCTCTTCCAACTGAGCTACAGAGGACCATGGGAAGGCAGGTAACTGTCAACATCATAGATGCAAAATCCCTCTCCTAAAATTGTTTAATTTGGATGCATATGCCTTCTGTCTTTTGGTATATTTACCTGGTCCTGTTTACCCCAAATGACTTGCAAAGGGGCAGTGATCAGCTGCAAATTTTCCTGTAGGGCGTATCTGGAGTTCTCACCCAATAACTCCATGAAAACTGTGGAGAGATTCTAGATTTAGCGAACCTTGTCAAAACGAGCAACCCAACATCTGTGACTATGACCTACATCTTATAATATTTAATGCATTCTTTGGCATAGACATGACAAATATTCATACAGAGAAAAATACCTCAAAACATTTGGCTATGAGACAAAGGAACAGAACAGAGACAGACCTTCTTGATAAAAATCATTGTGTGGAAGGCGAACATCCACCAGTCCTTGAAGAATCTAACATATGAAAGCAGAAAATAACAACAGTCTGATATCATTTTCTATCTGTAGGCATATGAAAGAGGAACATTAGGTAGGCCTTAATGCTTAACGATGAGTGTTTTTTGAGTTCTGTTCGGTTTTGGTTCGATTCTTTTTATTTATGATTTCAGAGCTTTTAATGCAAATTCCAAAGCCCAAAATAGTGAACATTCAATTGTCAAAACATTGAAAATATTCCATTGTCTCTGTCAGCTCCACATTGGGTAAACATCAATAGAAAATTACTATGAAATAATAAAATATTTTGGTTGTGTATATTACTTAGTTTTTATTTGATGACTTTATTATTTTTCATTCCTTAAAGTCATAATTTCATCTCCTCAGGCAGTAGCAGCCAGCCAGACAGACCATCTGACGTCATCTCTGTGCTCCCCATTCTATACTGTCTTTAGTTATCCTATTTAGCTAGGCTAGCCTGCCTAAATATGCTGCAAAGCTGTCTGACAAAATAATTTTACTAGTTCTTCAAAGTAGATAAAGCATACTTTCACGAACTGTCTCTATCCCTCTCCTCTTTGTGTTGTGTACATTCCTCTCTCATGTAATCTGTGTGTATCTAATGTAGCAGGCATTAAAGTGTATCCGTCTGTCTGAGCCGGAAAGAACAGGCGCAATGGATTATGGTCATTGTAGTTAATTAACATGTTTCTGAACTAGCTTGAATATTTGCTTAATGAAAACTACAACTCCCTCCATCCGTTCAGCCCTAGTTATTGACTTTATTCTGCTCTTGAATTAATTGATTTCTCTCCAGAGAAACAGCGTGTTGGGATCACCAAACAACAAACCAAATTAAATTAAAATACTTGAACCGACATCTGTCAATTAGTTGTTTAATAATCAAAAAAGAATAATTACGAAATGTCAGTTAATCGCTCAGCACTAGAAGGCCTAGGTTATAGCCTTTGCTAGCAATTTTGAAATATGAGCATTAATCTATAAAATTGTGCTGTTAATATTTCTATTAATATTATCTATTATTATTAATATACATTTTTTCGGACTGTTTTCCATGTTATTTGGTTAGTTCTCTTAAAAAGCACCCTAATAGATATGCAATAGACCTATTGCGCTTTGAAAGTGTGAGTGATGGGTGACAGTATTGAATTATGTTATCATACGACTGCCCATAATTCCCTCTGGCCTACACCAATTGGTGGCCAAGGGTTTGCCTTAGGACGCAAAGGTGCATCATGAGTCAAGGAGATGGTCTGATGATCTTAGTAACAACAGACCAAGCTAGATATGGGGGGAGGTTTTAGTGGGTGGAATATTAGGACAATTGGAGATTTACACAGTTGCAGCTACAGTATGCTTAACAGTGCAAATATTATGGTAAACTATATGGACACTTAATAATCATGGTGCTTTTTAATGCTAAGTTTACAAACATTAGTTGTGGTAAGTATAATTGAAACTTGGGTATCATTATGGTAAGTGGGGAAATAAGTACACTACCGGTCAAAAGTTTTAGAACACTTACTCATTCAAAGGTTTTTTTAATTTTAATTTTTTTTTTTTTACTATTTTCTACATTCTAGAATAATACCAAAGACATCAAAACTATGAAATAACACATATGGAATCATGTAGTAACCAAAAAAGTGTTAAACAAATAAAAATCTATTTTATATTTGAGATTCTTCAAATAGCCACCCTTTGCCTTGATGACAGCTTTGCACACTCTTGGCATTCTCTCAACCAGCTTCATGAGGTATCAAATCAAATCAAATTTTATTGGTCACATACACATGATTAGCAGATGTTAATGCGAGTGTAGCGAAATGCTTGTGCTTCTAGTTCCGACCATGCAGTACAATCTAACAAGAGGAAGACCAAGAGGAAGACCAAGAGGAAGACCCAGGGAAAGACCAAGAGGAAGAGATCGCCTCCGCTCAAGCCGAAAGGGAGACGTTGCTGTTAAAAAAACGGCAAAATCAAATGGTCCCCCGTGGCCTATCGCGACCAGGCCCGTGTGATCTGCCACCCTGGCCCGGCCATGACTCCGGGCCCCACAGCCTATGCCGTGTTGCGTGCCCATGACATCGCGTCCACCTTCCACCTGTTCGCCACACCGGCAATAGAAAGGATCATTTTGGACATGACAAATCTGCAGGGGGCGCGAAAATATGGCGACGGCTGGTGAGCCATGGACGCCACTGACCTGCGTGCCTACATAGAGCTGCTAATCCTACAGGCCCCAAGGTGAGGCCGCGGCCAGCCTATGGGACGCGAAGAGCGGCAGGACCATATTCCGTGCCACCATGCCGCTCAAGGTCTTTCACAAGTACTCCAGGCTGCTACGATTCGACGACCGCCAGTCGAGACCCGCGAGACTTGCGACAGACAAACTTGCAGCCATAAGAGAGGTCTGGGACCAGTGGGAGGAGCGGCTGCCAGCTCTCTACAACCCAGGGCCTGACGTGACAGTGGACGAGCAACTGGTCCCGTTCTGAGGTATTGTGTATACGTGTGTGTGTGTATATATGTATGTATAGAGAGGTATTATATGTATAACATAGCACTTATTGTCCCCAAGTAGCCGGTAATGACGCTAATCTGTTCTCCCCGCCAAAGGCTGCTGTCCTTTCCGACAGTACATTCCCAGCAAGCCAGCGAAATATGGCATCAAGTCATGGGTGGCCTGCGACGTGAAATCCAGCTACGCTTGGAAGATGCAAGGCGGCCAGCGGAGGCCCCGAGAAGAACCAGGGGATGCGCGTTGTTCTCGATCTGACAAAGGGACTGAGTGGTCACAATGTCACGTGTGACAATTTCTTCACCTCCTATGAACTCGGACAGCAGCTCCTCAAGAGGAACCTCACCATGGTCGGCACGGTGCGAAAGAACAAGGCCGAGCTCCCGCCGGCGCTGCTCGCGTCAAAGGGCAGACAGGTCTTGTCCTCAAGGTTTGCCTTCACGCCCACCGCCACTCTAGTGTCCTACCTGGCAAAGAAAAAGAAGAACGTGCTACTTCTGAGTACGCTGCACACAGAGGCCAACATTAGCGATCTCCGCGACAGGAAGCCGGCCATCATCCTAGACTACAACTGCAACAAAGGTGGCGTGGACAACCTAGACAAGGTGGTTGGAACCTACAGCTGCAGACGGATGACTGCCCGCTGGCCCCTGGTCATCTTCCACAACATCCTTGACGTGTCCTCCTACAATGCCTTTGTCATATGGCGAGAGATCAAGTCTAACTGGATTCCTCGGAAGCGGAACAAGAGGAGGGTGTTCCTGGAGCAGCTGGGAAAGGCACTTGTGAAGCCATTGATCCAAAGAAGGCAGCATCTCCCCCACACGGAAGCGGCGTCAGCACTTGTCAAAGCCGTCCAGAGTGCTACGGCTCGTCAACAACCTGAGGAGCCCGCCACTGCCCCAGCCACTGGCCGAGCCACTGACCCGCCCACTGTCCCAGCCGGGGCAAGTAAGAGGAAGAGGTGTCAGCTCTGCCCACCAAAGAAGGACTCTAAGACACACACGGTGTGCTGCAGATGTAAGAAATACATCTGCAAAGGCTGTTCACACGCATACTGTCACACTTGTGCCCATCGGGCCAAGACGGGACAGGGTGACCCGGGGACACGGGGTGTAGAAATAATACGAGGATGACGGGAGGGTTAACAGTCTGATGGCCTTGAGATAGAAGCTGTTTTTCAGTCTCTCGGTCCCAGCTTTGATGCACCTGTACTGACCTCGCCTTCTGGATGATAGCGGGGTGAACAGGCAGTGGCTCGGGTGGTTGTTGTCCTTGATGATCTTTTTGGCCTTCCTGTGACATCGGGTGGTATAGGTGTCTTGGAGGGCAAGTAGTTTGCCCCTGGTGATGCGTTGTGCAGACCTCACTACCCTCTGGAGAGCCTTGCGGTTGTGAGCGGAGCAGTTGCCGTACCAGGCTGTGATACAACCTGACAGGATGCTCTCGATTGTGCATCTGTAAAAGTTTGTGAGTGTTTTTGGTGACAAACCAAATTTCTTCAGCCTCCTGAGGTTGAAGAGGCGCTGTTGTGCCTTCTTCACCACGCTGTCTGTGTGGGTGGACCATTTCAGTTTGTCCGTGATGTTTATGCCGAGGAACTTAAAACTTTCCACCTTCTCCACTACTGTCCCGTCAATGTGGATGGGGGGTGCTCCCTCTGCTGTTTCCTGAAGTCCACGATCATCTCCTTTGTTTTGTTGATGTTGAGTGTGAGGTTGTTTTCCTGATACCACACTCCGAGGGCCCTCTCCCCCTCCCTGTAGGCCGTCTCGTCGTTGTTGGTAATCAAGCCTACCACTGTAGTGTCATCTGCAAACTTGATGATTGAGTTGGAGGCGTGCATGGCCATACAGTCATGGGTGAACAAGGAGCACAGGAGAGGGCTTGTGGGGCCCCAGTGTTGTGGGGCCCCAGTGTTGAGGATCAGTGGGGTGGAGATGTTGTTTTCTACCCTCACCACCTGGGGGCGGCCCGTCAGAAAGTCCAGGACGCAGTTGCACAGGGCGAGGTCGAGACCAAGGGTCTCGAGCGTAATGACGAGTTTGGAGGGCACTATGGTGTTAAATGCTGAGCTGTAATCAATGAACATCATTCTTACATAGGTATTCCTCTTGTCCAGATGGGTTAGGGCAGTGTGCAGTGTGATTGCGATTGTGATTGCGTCGTCTGTGGACCTATTGGGGCGGTAAGCAAATTGGAGTGGGTCTAGGGTGTCAGGTAGGTTGGAGGTGATATGATCCTTGACTAGTCTCTCAAAGCACTTCATGAGGACGGAAGTGAGTGCTACGGGGCGATAGTCATTTAGCTCAGTTACCTTCACTTTCTTAGGAACAGGAACAATGGTGGCCCTCTTGAAGCATGTGGGAACAGCAGACTGGGATAGGAATTGATTGAACATGTCCGTAAACACACCAGCCAGCTGGTCTGAGTATTGCTCTGAGGACGCGGCTAGGGATGCCGTCTGGGCCGGCAGCTTTGTGACGGTTAACACGTTTAAATGTTTTGCTCCCTTTGGCTGCGGTGAAGGAGAGTCCGCAGGTTTTGGTAGCGGTCCGTGTCGGTGGCACTGTATTGTCCTCAAAGCGAGCGAAGAAGTTGTTTAGTTTGTCTGGGAGCAAGACATTGGGGTCCGCAACGGGGCTGGTTTTCTTTTTGTAGTCCGTGATTCACTGTAGACCCTGTCACATTCCTCTCATGTCTGAGCCTTTGAATTGCGACTCTATGTCTCTATACTGACACTTAGCTTGTTTGATTGCCTTGCGGAGGGAATAGCTACACTGTTTGTATTCGGGTCATGTTTCCGGTCGCCTTGCCCTGATTAAAAGCAGTGGTTCGCGCTTTCAGTTTTGCGCGAATGCTGCCATCAATCCACGGTTTCTGGTTGGGGAATGTTTTAATAGTCGCTGTTGGTACAACATCACCGATGCACTTGCTAATAAACTCGCTCAATCAGCGTATACATCGATGTTGTTGTTCAACGCTATCCGGAACATATCCCAGTCCACGTGATCGAAGCAATCTTGAAGCGTGGAATCAGATTGGTCAGACCAGCGTTGAACAGACCTGAGCATGGGCGTTTCCTGTTTTAGTTTCTGTCTATAGGCTGGGAGCAACAATATGGAGTAGTGGTCAGATTTGCCGAAAGCAGGGCGAGGGATGGCTTTGTATGCGTATTTTCCGGATTGACTGACCAACATGTCTTAAACTTCTTATGGCTGCAAGCCCGAGGTCGGTACACCTATGACAACATCCAGCTCAAAGTGCAGGGCGCGAAATTCAAAAAAATATTTTTTTTAAATATTTAACTTTCACACATTAACAAGTCCAATACAGCATATGAAAGGTACACATCTTGTGAATCAAGCCAACATGTCCGATTTTTAAAATGTTTTACAGGGAAGACAAAATATGTAAATCTATTAGCTAACCACGTTAGCAAAAGACACCACTTTTCTAACTCCATCAGTTTCTTACTCCATCAGGTGCTATCACCAATTCGGCCAAATAAAGATATTGATAGCCACTAACCAAGAAAAAACCTCATCAGATGACAGTCTGATAACATATTTATTGTATAGGATAGGTTTTGTTAGAAAAATGTGCATATTTCAGGTAGAAATCATAGTTTACAATTGCACCCACCATCACAACTCGACTAGAATAAATACAGAGAGCAACGTGTATTACCTAATTACTAATCATAAAACATTTCTTAAAAATACACAGCTCACAGCAATGGAAAGACACAGATCTTGTGAATTCAGACAATATTTCAGATGTTCTAAGTGTTTTACAGCGAAAACACAATAAATCGTTATATTAGCATACCACATGTGCAAACGTTACCCGAGCATTGATTCAAGCCAAAGAGAGCGATAACGTAATCATCGCCAAAATATATTAATTTTTTCACTAACCTTCTCAGAATTCTTCCGATGACACTCCTGTAACATCATATTACAACATACATATAGAGTTTGTTCGAAAATGTGCATATTTAGCCACAAAAAAACGTGGTTATACAATGACAATACTAGCAAAACTAGCCTGAAAATGTCGGGCGCCATCTTTAACAGTGATCTTGTCTCATGAATAACTATTCATAAACTTGACTAAAAAAATATAAGTTGGACAGCTATCGAAAGACAAATTAGTTCTTAATGCAATCGCTGAATTACATTTCTAAAATTATCCTTACTGTGCAATACAGGGTTCGCCAAGCGAAGCTATACCAAAAAAAATGGCGGAATATGCGTTTAAAATTTTTCGACAGAACAACGATTTATCATCTTAAATATTTCTTACTATGAGGTGATCTTCCATCAGAATCTTGGGCAATGTATCCTTTCTCGGGTCTAATCTTCTTTTGGTTGAAAGATGTCCTCTTGTCCGTCGAAATGGCAACTAACGTTCGACCGGTACTGGAAACGTGCCCGGCGCTTCAAAGTGCATCACAAAGCAATGCCTCAAAATCGCACTAAACGGATATAAATTGCTATAAAACGGTTTAAATTAACTACCTTATGATGTTTTTAACACCTATAACGAGTAAAAACATGACCGGCGATTTAGAAGTGGCTAAACCAAAGCTTGGAAAGAGAGCAGGTCCGACGTCCATCGTGCGTCAGGCGCAGGGAGCAAAAGAACGGTACATCCGGTCTTTGGCCTTTTATACAGGCCCTGATTGCGCAATCGAGTTCTGTTCCACTCAGAGACATAATTCAAACGGCTATAGAAACTAGAGAGTGTTTTCTATCCAATAATAACAATAATATGCATATTGTACGAGCAAGAATTGAGTACGAGGCCGTTTGAAATGGGCACCTTTAATCAGAGCTACTCAATACTGCCCCTGCAGCCATAAAAAGTTAAAGTAGTGATTTACTGTCGTTTCACTTTGCTTATTTGAGCTGTTCTTGCCATAATATGGACTTGGTCTTTTACCAAATAGGGCTATCTTCTGTATACCACCCCTACCTTGTCACAACACAACTGATTGGCTCGAACACACCTCTTTTCGTAAACATCCGTTGAATTGTAGAGCGCCAAATTCAAAAAAAATTACTACAAATATTTAATTTCATGAAATCACAAGTGCAATATACCAAAACACAGCTTAGCTTGTTGTTAATCCACCTGTCGTGTCAGATTTTGAAAATATGCTTTACAGCGAAAGCAATCCAAGCGTTTGTGTGAGTTTATCGATCACTAGACAAAACATTACAAACACCTAGCAGCAATGTAGATTGGTCACGAAAGTCAGAAAAGCAATAAAATGAATCGCTTACCTTTGATGATCTTCGGATGTTTGCACTCCCGAGACTACCAGTTACACAATAAATGTTCCTTTTGTTCGATAAAGATTATTTTTATATCCAAAAACCTCCATTTTGTTGGCGCGTTATGTTCAGTAATCCACAGGCTCAGGCAGGTCATGAAGGGCAGACGAAAATTCCAAATAGTATCCGTAAAGTTCGTAGAAACATGTCAAACGTTTTTTCTAATCAATCCTCAGGTTGTTTTTAACATAAATAATCGATAATATTTAAACCGGACGGTAAACTGTTCAATACAAGAGATAAAGAAAATGTCGAGCTACCACTTTCGCACGCATTAACTAATCGAAGGACATCTGGCTATCCACTGACGCGATTTGATAAATCTCGCTCATTTTTCAGAATAAAAGCTTGAACCTATGTCTAAAGACTGTTCACACCCTGTGGAAGACATAGGAAAAGGAATCTGGTTGATATCCCTTTAATGGAGGAAAGGCAGGCAATGGAACAGGGATTTTTCAAAATAAGAGGCACTTCCGGGTTGGATTTCCTCAGGTTTTTGCCTGCAAAATCAGTTCTGTTATACTCACAGACAATATTTTGACAGTTTTGGAAACTTTAGAGTGTTTTCTATCCTAATCTGTCAATTATATGCATATTCTAGCATCTGGGCCTGAGAAATAGGCAGCTTACATTGGGAACGTTATTTTTCCAAACATAAAAATACTGCCCTCTAGCTTCAAGAGGTTATTGGGAAGGAAAGAAATTCCACAAATTAACTTGTAACAAGGTACACCTGTTAATTGAAATGCATTCCAGGTGACTGTCTCATGAAGCTGGTTGAGATAAATAAGTACAAATGTGCCTTTATTTGACTAGGCAAGTCAGTTAAGAACAAATGCTTATTTTACAATGACAGCCTACCCCGGCCAAACCCTCCCCTAACCCCCCTTAGACTGCTGTGCCACTCGGGAATGCCAAGAGTGCACAACACTGTCATCAAGGCAAATGGTGGGGGATGGGTTACATTTTTTTTGTTTTTAAATAAAGTAGGCCTAGACCTATGGATCAGTCTGATTACTCCACCTGTCGAGGGATCTTAAAGCGGACATGGGAGCAAAGCCTGAGCATATCCTCCATCTCCTCTGGCGTGGACGGAATCAGTGGGATGCTCAGAGTGTAATGGCTGTGCTCAAGGTCCTGCAGATGATTGTCAAATTTTGTCTCACAGGGGTATCGTATACCTAGGGAGTGAAGACATATTGATACTTTTTTCTGATCAGACTGATTTTTCCCTGAATCTCTCTCTCTCTCACACACACACACACACACACAGTGATTTCGCAATATTGTGATAATGTGTGACTGACCTGCTGGACAGATAAGGGTGATGCTACAGATTTCGGAGGGGAAGCTGGCTGCGTACACCCCTGCCACATTGCCCCCCATGGAGGTCCCGACCAGATGGAAGGGCTTCCTGTTCAGTCGAACGTTCTCCACAAACTGCATAAGGAGTACAAAATAGAAACTCTGATGCTACGACACGTGGTTACTTATTGTGACATAACTTAAGACAACTCTTCTTGTCCCCATTCGTGGTCACCAATGCAATCTTTGATTATCTTTCATGCTGTGTATCGGATGAGCGTATGTTGTTCCGATGTGGTGACAGGACCAAGACCCACCTGATGAATCCTCTTGACCTGGCCTTGGATGGAGTAGTCCTCTGAGTTGGTACGAGTGGTTCCCTCATGGCCAGGCATATCCACGCACAGTATGTGCAGGTGTTTGGGTAGATACTGCATGCCATAGATACATGTCACAAAACTTGATATTTACCTTTTTATGGGAATCAACTATACACGCTAATACCTACTATTACAGTAGTAAAGATAAACCTACATTTGTCCACAACTACTTTACCAGCACACATAATACTAGGTGATTTATGGATTATGTTACCTTGACCATAGTGAGCCATGTGTCTTTGTGAGCAGAGAAACCATGTAGCATGAGGATGGATGGTCTGAACCCTGGCTTCCCTCTGTAAGAGTAACAGAAGCGGTACCCCCCACAGTCTGCATAGCGCACCTGTAGACCCAGGGTCCTCCTCCAGTACCTATTGAGGAATTGACAAATACTGTTTCTCTTTCTCTCTGAGTCTCTCTCTGCAACATGTAGAGAGAGATGAGTGTTCTGCTCTTTTACTGTTTCTATTTTGGATTTCCCTTTTAGCAAGAGCAAGAATGTCTTTAGAGCTTTGTTATGACTCATGCTGCATGTTGCACCTGAGCAGGAAAAAGAGACGTGAATCTGACTGTGGTGTAGCGCAGGATGTGGTTATAGGGGTGCTGAAGGCTAGAATCAAGCTTTTCTACTATTATAGTGCAGTTTATTCAGTGGTGGGTGGGATCTCTTTTATGCAGATGTCTAAAGGAGGTGAAAAGGGTACAAAAAATAATCTCTCCCTTTAGCAACCTTCCTTTCTAATCCATAAAACTGTCTATAAGAATTTGACACCACACAAGAGGAGTGAAATACAGCACTATACCTTACCAGTAATATATTTTGATGAGGGCTGAGGGCCAGAGGATAAAAGAGGCCACAAAAGACAGAATAGGAATGGCCAACGTTGCACCAGCAAGGACCAACAAGTTCACCATATCTAAATCCGCGGCCATGGCTCCCCTGTTCGAAATCAACACACACGCTGTTATACACATTATGCCTACTGTATAGTTATGGGTTAGTACCAGTAGTTCTGATTTGACCTTCCCTGGGGGGGGGGGGGGGGGGGGGGGGTAACATATCAGGGGAGGGACATGGGATAATATGTAGTAGGCCTAATCAATTTAATCCTACTAAAATGGCTATAAAATGTGTAATAAATGAAGAAAGTAACTTACTTGATATGTGTTTTTTATTCTCTTTGAATAACTGTCATGGGTCGGTTTAGCATGGGAATCTACCAGAAGAGCTCAATCAGCTTCGTTGATCTGTCTGCCTAACAACCCAGTTGACCCAGATGTGAGATGCGTGGAAATTATTTATTTGCCTGGTTATCTTCTCTTGAATGTTAAGTTCAACTGGAATTGAGTACGTTGACGGCAATCCTACTAGTCACTGGTTTATAGAGAGCTCCTATTGATCTGTTGCTAAATAATTGTGTCAATTTTTTAAAGGGGACGCACACGTTTCCCTCTGTGATGTATTACAGTTCAAAGATGCCATGTTCATGACCTTTATTGCTTCACATTAGGGAAATAATTTGCTTTGTTGTAGTTGCATGTTTCACAGAATTGTTTTACAATATGACTCCAAATGTTTCTATTCGCAAGTGAATTCATATTATTCCAAATGACACATAATTCATAGAATCAGTCAATACTTATCCCTTTAACCCTATTCTTAACAGGCTGGTAGAGCATGTTGTCAGTGGACACAAATCGTCATTTGAACTTGATTGGTTAACTCCCCCAGCCCTCCTGCACCAATTTCCACAATTTGTATCCTTATTGGTTGCTGCAGTTCAGTGTTTGCAAATTGCTATTCTAATGTGGTATTCCTAATCACCATCTTTTGACTTCTCAGCCGCTTGGTAGAGCTCTGTATGTTTTTCCAGAAGAGACAGTGTACCGGAGAAACTGGGAGTCAAGAAGCAGGAGGTGAGTTTAATAATATAAGAAACAGAAGGATACAAAACAGAAGTTGCGTCTGGACATGAAACACATAACCAATACTGCCTGGGGAATGGAGGCAAGGGAGTGACAGATATAGGGGAGGTAATCAGTGTAGTGAGTCCAGGTGTGCCTCATAATGAGCCGCAGGTGCGCGTAATGATGATGCCAGGCATGTGTAATGATGATTGCCAGGACCAGTGGTTAGTAAACCGACGACGTCGAGAGCTGGAGAGGGGGAGTAGACGTGACAGACAGTTAAAGGGTTAAACATTCAGTTAAATGTGTCTATAGTCTGAGTGATGTAATTTATGCAATACAAAGCAAACTAAGTCCATTCAAAGTGTTGAAATAAAATATATAATGTAAAAAAACAAGTGTTTATAGTTTTTTTACAGTATAAAAGCATCTATTGACTAAGAACTCTAGTTGCCCAAATATAACAGAAGACTGCAATGATTGCTATACATCCAAGAATCAGATTCAGATGGATATGCATCATTTTTTTCTCTCGATGATAAGTATTATAATTAATTGCTGTAAAGAATTGCTTTCATGCACTCCATTTCCCAAACTCCTCCACTCTCCCCCTCTCCTTATAATCTCTTTGCTCTGGGATTTATGTTGTCTAGCCCCAGAATGAGACTCCTTTATGCGGTGTCAGGAGTTCACCTATGGGTCATGATAGGGGCTGTACCAAATGTTTGATGTATTATAATAATTGATTATGCTGTATTAATAGAAGGGGAGGGGTTATAAGACCCCACCCTCATTACACTTATAGGGTCCTAGACTACAGATTAACAATATATATTCATTATAGAGGTTCAGTGTTGTTCTAGAGTTGTTTTCTGGTCTCTATGCCTCTTATAAAAGAGACCCCTCTGAGAAATGTGTGACTGAGACAGAACTCTGCAGGGGAGTGTCGGAGATAAGAGACTAGTCAGACATTCCACAATAAATTAACTGGAGTGGACAATTTTTGCCTAGGCTTTAGAAAACACTGGAACTATTATATCTCTCTTGCAAGTTTATATAGCTGTATATGCATGGGCTTGGTCTGAAGAGTATAAGGTAATGACGTATGCAGTGACATCACAAGGGCTGGACTTCAGGTTTAATAAAATAACTTGGGACCTTTTATATTTTGCAGGACTTACTCAGAAACATGCATTATGGAACACATGTTTTGTGTTCCTTTACTCAACTGGTAGTAAGCACAGGGGAGGCTAAAGAATGTTTTGTACATTTTCTTTATTGTAGATTAACATCTGTCTGCAATTACATTAAAGGTTTTTGAATGATTTAATTAAAGATATTGTAATGATAATGTCACCAATGTATCAATGATTGTCAAGGAAACAAACCCCAACAGAGGCAATGGCATGGAAAGGAGACCCTGGAATATACTCCTCCCCCCACTTCAGAGCCAATATATAGCTGCCCCCTCCTTGATAACATAGTTGATATCATAGCCATTGTTGCCAAGGTGTTTGACACGTCCTCACACCACAGTGGGACCATGCAGCCCCACCAGAAGCAAGTTAACACCTAGGACAAAAGACAAGATCATAAAAATAATCAATGCATTAATGTTTTGTATACATTGTATCTTCTATATTTGTCTTAAACAATAGAGTCACTTCCGCTGCATATAGTGTGATATTGTTGGGGAAATTGACTGTTACTAAATTGAAGAGGAATTTCTCTCCCTCTCTCAGACACACACCTCAACTATTCAGTGAGATAATGAGCCCCTCCTTTACAGCTCACAGAGATTCAAGGTCATTGAGCTTCACACAAATCAAATTTTATTGGTCACATACACATGGTTAGCAGATATTAATGCGAGTGGAGCGAAATGCTTGTGCTTCTAGTGCCGACATTGCAGTAATATCTAACACTTCCAACAACTACTTAATACACACAAATCTAAAGGGGTGAATGAGAATCTGTACATATATATAGATGAGCGATGGCCGATCGGCATAGACAAGGTGCAATAAATACAGTATATACATAATGTAAGATACGTAAACATTGTTAAAGTGGCATTATTTGAAGTGTCCAGTTATCTATTTATTAAAGTGTCCAGTGATTGGGTCTCAATGTAGGCAGCAGCCTCTGAGTTAGGGATTGCTGTTTAGCACTCTGATGACCTTGAGATTGAAAAACAGCTTCTGTCTCTCGGTTCCAGCTTTGATGCACCTGTACTGACCTCGCCTTCTGGATGGTAGCGGTGTAAACAGGCAGTGGCTCAGGTGGTTGTTGTCCTTGATCTTTTTGGCCTTCCTGTGACATCGGGCACTGTAGGTGTCATGGAGAGCAAGTAGTACAGCCCCTGTGATGCGTTGTACAGACTGCACCACCCTCTAGAGAGCCTTGCGGTTGAGGGCGGTACAGTTGCCGTACCAGGCTGTGATACAGCCAGACAGGATGCTCTCGATTGTGCATCTGTAAAAGTTTGTCAGGTTTTTGGGTGACTAGCCAAATTTCTTCAGCCTCCTGAGGTTGAAATGGCACTGTTGTGCTTTCTCCCCACACTGTGTGGGTGGACCATTTCAGTTTGTCTGTGATGTGTACTCAGAGGAACTTAACTTTCCACCTTCTCCACTGCTGTCCCTTCGATGTGGATAGTGGGGTGCTCCCTCATCTGTTTCCTAAAGTCCACGATCATCTCCTTTGTTTTGTTGACGTTGAGTGTGAGGTTCTTTTCCTGACACCACACTCCAAGTGCCCTCACCACCTCCGTGTAGGCTGTCTCGTTGTTGTTGCCCACAACTGTTGTGTCATCTGCAAACTTGATTGAGTTGGAGGCGCGCATGGCCATGCAGTCATGGGTGAACAGGGAGTACAGGAGAGGGCTGAGAACGCACCCTTGTGGGGCCACAGTGTTGAGGGTCAGCGAAGTGGAGATGTTTCCTACATTCAACACCCGGGGGCAGCCCATTAAAAAGTCCAGGAACCAATTGCACAGGGCAGGGTTGAGACCCAGGGCCTCCAGCTTTATGATGAGCTTGGAGGGTGCTATGGTGTTGAATGCTGAACTGCAGTCAATGAACAGCATTCTTGCATCGTCTGTGGACCTGTTGGGGCGGTATGCAAACTGAAGTGGGTCTAGGGTGGCCGGTAAGGTGGAGGTGATATGATCCTTGACTAGTCTCTCAAAGCACTTCATGATGACAGGAGTGCTATGTGGCAGTAGTCATTTAGTTCAGTTATTTTTGCCTTGGGTACCAGAACAATAGTGGCCATCTTGAAGCATGTGGTGACAGCAGACTGGGATAGAGATTGATTGAAAATGTCCATAAACACACCAGCCAGCTAGTCTGTGTATGCTCTGAGACTCTCTAGGCTGTACATGCATGCCATGATTGGATACTAACAACCTATATTAATTGGGTAATTATTAACTATCACCTATAATAACCAGCATATTACTAACACTTAGTAACAAAAGCAACGTGAAGTGTCGCTGAGTCAGTAGAGAAATTAGCTGATTTAGCAGAAGGGGAGGGGGAGGGGAGGTGGTAATAGAGAAGACAGATGGCTCATATGAGACTGGTGTTATTCTCTCACCAAGATTTATTAAAAAAATAAAAACTTTGGCTACTTCCCCAGATGCTACTCATACATTTATGAAATTGTTTCTCACAA
Source organism: Salvelinus namaycush (assembly GCF_016432855.1). Classification (NCBI taxonomy): domain Eukaryota; kingdom Metazoa; phylum Chordata; class Actinopteri; order Salmoniformes; family Salmonidae; genus Salvelinus; species Salvelinus namaycush. The sequence continues at coordinate 35,793,944 of NC_052322.1, read as the reverse complement.
TAGTTGGATGTATCGTTTCACATATATTCCCAGACCATACAATCTTGTTTCGATGATTTGAACACTTCCTTAGACAGCTGCAAGCTTGTTTTTGTCTGACATGCTTATCTTCCCTGGTCTATGTTCAATGTCATTCATATTTTACACACGGCCTACCCACCTTTCTGAATTGACCAATCAAGTAGCATCTTGTATGTCAACCGAGGGAGGAGCTTTTATGGCCTCACCTAAAAATTACAGGTACAATATGTCATTGCCATTTGTGTATATTCTTCCAGTGTACCTTATGGTATTAAAGTTGAAATTAAGTTCCGATTGTTGTACTCACCATTCTTTCATTAGGGTTTAAAACTTACAATATAATTCATTATTGTGTAATATAATGTTAAAACCATGTATTAGAAAGATTACGTTTTACTACAGTCTTTGCTGTTGAGCCAATTTTAGCGGGGAGTCATCCTGAGACAAAGGTCTCTTTTACAGATGAGCTCTAATACCAAAAACATATACATTAATACAATATGAAAAGCAAAGCAGAGATGAAAAACAGTCAAAGAAAAACAAAGACCGGGTATGGTAACTAAGTTATTAATGAATGACGTTAGGTAAAGTTTTCGTACGAGAATTCAAAGAACTTTGAATTGACGTGTACTGAACCCGTCGGCCGTAATTAAGTGTAGTGCGTTTAGATAAAATGCATCATTTTGTAAATGCATCAAACACTTGTGGCTTTCATGTGCAAGCTTCAAATAAAACCTGTCAATAATTGTTTATTTAACTAGGCAAGTCAGTTAAGAACAAATTCTTATTTACAATGACAGCCTAGGAACAGTGGGTTAACTGTCTTGTTCAGGGGCAGAACAGATATTTACCTTGTCAGTTCGGGGATTCAATCTAGCAACCATTTGGTTACTGGCCCAATGCTCTAACCACTAGGCTACCTGAGAGGTTGGTTTAATTATTTACTGTACTGTCTACTTAATTATTTTGACCTTACATTCATGTGAAGTAATCAGACTTGGTTTAGTCAATTAGAAGCCTGGTTAAGTTTTTGGGCCAATTACGTGAACTCTGGGTTTGCTGTTGCAAGGAACTTTTTGGGGCTCTGGGACTCCTGCATCTGCTCAAGCTGACACTGTTGTTGAGCTTAAACTTGTACATAGAGATTTCGAATTGCACTTAGCAAAAATACTTTCTTACTCTTAGATTTTTATTTCCTTATATTGTGATTGATTGTGTGACTGATAATTTAGATTTACTAGTATCCAAGTCAAATTGTATTCAGTGTGTGGTTGTATTTTCCTTGAGTCACTTTCGTATTGCATGGGAGAACTTTCTGGAGACATATATTTAAGTCATAGATTACTATTAGTAATATAACTAGTCTAGTTTTTTCCCCTATCGACTACATTTTGTTAATTTACTGAGATTATTCCCATGCTGATTCATCCGAGCCTGTGGTGAGAGGGTTACACTTGCATGATCAAGGAAGTCAAAAACAGAGCTACAGTACAATCTTTAAAAGGAGATCTTTGATCTCTGTCCCCATCTTTAGCTCCATGTAGGCTCACCAGCTTTACTGCAGTCTACATTGAAGATGTTTCTCCTTCCCATACAGGCTTCACTCAGGCCTGGCCCGCTACTGACAACCTTACAGGTATCAGACTGGAAGGAGGACCATAGAGAGGACGCAAAACAGCCATTAATTACTCTTCCTCATCAGATGACCTGTGATGGGTGATAAAATGTTACGATATTATCCGTATGTAGTTTGTGCGCCTAATTTACCCCTCTAAATGAGATATAAAAGACAGTAAACCTCCATAAAATAATAGGACTGATTGATACCTTTGGTCTGTCCCGACCCTGATGCATCATCTCCAGCAGAGCCATACAATGGCACCAGGTAAGGACTGTGAATGACGAGCACTCTGAACATTGAATTTGACTGACACTTCATAGTCCCATAGCGCACAATTGGCCCAGCGTCATTAGGGTTTGGCCTGGGTAAGCCGTCATTATAAATAAGAAATTGTTCTTAACCGACTTGCCTAGTTAAATTTAAAAAGTCACCAAGAGGAAAAGCATAATTTTTGGTGAATCTCTGTTTTACATTGAATGCGTCAGGGGACAATGTGGAGGTGAGGCCTATTTTTCTATACCTGGTTCCTGAGCAACGTAGGAGATCCCACAGGAGCCATCTTCCCTTTCCTCAAAGGTGGGCTGCGCCTGACCTGGACCCTCCATTACCGGCACCTGCCTCTCGAGGCCAGATAATGAAATCAGCTGCACAGAAAGAAAGATAGATACAACACATGTGCAAGGCACACACAAACTAGAACGTCTGCACTCAGTACAGTACCATAGAACCACATGCATTTATGTGTACTTTAAACTCTCTTGGGTAGGGGGCAGTATTTTGAATTTTGGATGAATGAGGTGCCCAATGTAAACTGCCTGTTACTCAGGCCCAGAAGCTAGGATATGCATGGTATTATTGGATAGAAAACACAAAAGTTTCCAAAACTGTTATAATAATGTCTGAGTATAACAGGCGAAAATCTGAGGAAAATCCATCCAGGAAGAGGGATATTTTTGATGTGGGTACTTTTCAATTGAATGCCTATACAGTATGGGATAGGACCCAGATTGACATCTAGTGGAAGCCATAGGAACTGCAGTCTATAGACATTGTTTCAGGCTTGTTTTCTGAAAAATGAGGAAGAATGAGACCATTCTTTCACTTTCGGGTGGACTGTAGAAAGAAGCAGAGCTGGTTGGCGCGAATGACCGATTGCGCGCCCTTCGTTATTTTTCCTTTCGATTGAAAACGCCATTGTCCGGTTGAAATATTATCTATTATTTTAGACAATCTGAGGATTAATTATAAACATCGTTTGACATGTTGACGAACTTTACCGATACTATTAGGATGTATTCATCTGCATGTCGTGACTGCCTTTGAGCCAGTGGATTACTGAACAAAACGCGCCAACCAAATTGAGTTTTTGGGACATAAAAAAGGGACTTTATCGAACAAAAAACAATTATTGTGTAGCTGGGACTGAAGATCTTCATGGTTGCAGTCACAAAAGGTAAGTGATTAATTTTATCGCTATTCCTGTAATTCCTTTACATACATGGGCACTTTTTGGCATTTGCTGTATGATCGATGAGAATCTCCATATTGCAAATGTACGGTCCCTTACTAGACGTACGCGAATGTTTTTAAAATTTGGTGGCGGGTCGTGCACCGGGGCCAGATCTTCCGGGAAGTCATCGAACGAAGTCTCTCGGACATTCAGTTTCCGTTTTATAAAATGTAATTTTTCCGCTGTCCCGGTAAATTCCACCAGATGGCGAATGGAATCATATTGCAAATGTACAAAACATCACCAACCACGACATGGCCATTTCTCCTAATCAGAAAAGGCTTCGAAGACGAAACATGGTGAGCATAGGTTTGGACTAATGGGCTGTTTGCCCAGAAACAAGATGGCGTCGAGGTCTCAACGCTTTTTGAGTTAACCTCTTTGGGCTGCCGGGGCAGTATTGAGTAGCCTGGATAAAAGGTGCCCATTTCAAACGGCCTCGTACTCAATTCTTGCTCGTACAATATGCATATTATTATTACTATTGGATAGAAAACTCTAGTTTCTAAAACCGTTTGAATTATATCTGTGAGTAAAACAGAACTCATTTTGTAGCAAACTTCCTGACAGGAAGTGGAAAATCTGAAATCGATGCTCTGTTCTAGGGCCTGCCTATAAATGTCCTTGATATTTATTAGAATACATGCACTTCATACGTCTTCCACTAGATGTCGACAGGCAGTGAGAGAAGAAATGGAGTGTATAACTTGATCTGGGGTCGAATAAAAGCTCTTTGTATGACGTGTCACCAGTTTTCTGGAGAGCGCGTGAAGGGACCTGGTTTTGCCTTCTGATAAGCTGTCGTTATAGACGAGTAATATCTCCGGCTTTGATTTTATTTGATACATGTGACAATATCATCGTAAAGTATGTTTTCAATATAGTTTTATTAGATTATTGAATTTTTTTCGGGACGTTAGGCGTGTTGCGTTGCGTGCCTTTGTTCAGGAAGGAGAGCTTAGCGCCACTTTGCTAGCTTTCCGTGCTAATTGACTGGAGAAGAGGACATTCTAAATCCAAACAACGATTGTTCTGGACAAAGGACCCCTTGTACAACATTCTGATGGAAGATCGTCAAAAGTAGGACCCATTTTATGATGCTATTTCATATATCTGTCGAACATGTAAAATAGTCATTTGCGCCCAGATTTTGGGTACTCTCTCGCTATAACTAAGCTGGATGTCGTAATGAAGTTATTTTTAGAATTCTAACACGGCGATTGCATTAAGAACTAGTGTATCTATCATTTCCTATACAACATGTATTTTTTAGTAACGTTTATGTATAGTTATTTGGTCAGAATAGTTGTGTCATAAAAATATCCGCACATTCTGGGAAAAGATGCTACGTTAGCACAATGTATAACCACTGATTTCAGCTCTAAATATGCACATTTTCGAACAAAACATAAGTGTATGTATAACCTGATGTTATAGGACTGTCATCTGATGAAGCTTATCAAGGTTAGTCAAATTATATATCTTTTGCTGGTTTGTTACGATCGCTAACATTTGCTGCTGGTAAATGGCTTGTGTTTCTGGCTATTGTGGTAAGCTAATATAATGCTATATTGTGTTTGCTGTAAAACACTTAAGAAATCGGAAATATTGGCTGGAATCACAAGATGCCTGTCTTTCATTTGCTGTACACCATGTATTTTTCAGAAATGTTTTATGATGAGTATTTAGGTATTTGACGTTGGTGTCTGTAATTACTCTGGCTGCTTCGGTGCTATTTCTGACGGTAGCTGTGATGGTAGCTGCAATGTAAAACTGATTTATAGCTCAAATATGCACATTTTTCGAACAAAACATAGATTTATTGTATAACATGTTATAAGACTCATCTGATGAAGTTGTTTCTTGGTTAGTTAGGTTGGTTTTGTGCATGCTACCTGTGCTGTGAAAAATGTCTGTCCTTTTTTGTATTTGGTGGTGAGCTAACATAAATATACGTGGTGTTTTCGCTGTAAAACATTTTAAAAATCGGACATGTTGGCTGGATTCACAAGATGTTTATCTTTCATATGCTGTATTGGACTTGTTAACTTCTTGTCGATAGGGGGAGCTGTTAGCACTATTTTTTTCTTGATGTTCCCAAATTAAACTGCCTCGTACTCAATTCTTGCTCGTACAATATGCATATTATTATTACTATTGGATAGAAAACACTCTAGTTTCTAAAACCGTTTGAATTATGTCTGTGCGTGAAACAGAACTGGACTTAGAGCAATTTCCCTATGTGGAGTTGAGAATGCAGATTTTTCCAACCTGTTCTCAGACCTGTGTATAACTCTGCCTGTCTTCTATTGGTTGAGATGCACTGCATACGCCTTCCCCTGGGTGTCAGCGAATAGAGGGCCTTGAAATGGAGTCTCTAGGCAGATCCGAAAGTCTATAAATTGATTGGAATCAAAGGGTCCCCTCTTTTGATTCTTCGCGCTGACGCAGTGAGGACCTTGGCATGTCGTTTTAGAAGCTCCCGTTTTAGCTCCTAGATATATCCGGCTCTGTTTTTATTCGATATAGGCTTTAACCTGTTATGGCTGCAAGCCCGATATCGGTACACCTATGACAACATCCCCCCACCCCCCCCACACTGATTAGCATCGCTAGCATAGCGTCACAATTAAATAGTAGCATCTAAATATCATTAAATCACAAGTCCAAGACACCAGATGAAAGATACAGATCTTGTGAATAAACCCATCATTTCTGTTTTTTAAAATGTTTTACAGGGAAGACACAATATGTAAATCTATTAGCTAACCACGTTAGCAAAATACACCATTTTTCTTTGTCCACCATTTTTTCTCTCCACCACTAGCTATCACCAATTCGGCCAAATAAAGATATTGATAGCCACTAACCAAGAAAAAACTTCATCAGATGACAGTCTGATAACATATTTATTGTATAGGATAGGTTTTGTTAGAAAAATGTGCATATTTCAGGTATAAATCATAGTTTACAATTGCACCCACCATCACAACTCGACTAGAATTACTACAGAGAGCAACGTGTTTTACCAATTTACTCATCATAAAACATTTCATAAAAATATACAGCTCACAGCAATGGAAAGACACAGATCTTGTGAATTCAGACAATATTTCAGATGTTCTAAGTGTTTTACAGCGAAAACACAATAAATCGTTATATTAGCATACCACATATGCAAACGTTACCCCAGCATGAATTCAAGCCAAAGAGAGCGATATCGTTATCATCGCCAAAATATATTAATTTTTTCACTAACCTTCTCAGAATTCTTCCGATGACACTCCTGTAACATCATATTACAACATACATATAGAGTTTGTTCGAAAATGTGCATATTTAGCCATAAAAAACCGTGGTTATACAATGAAAATAGTAGCAAAACAAGCCTGGAAATGTCGGTCGCCATCTTTCAGAGTGATCTAGTTTAATCAATAGCTAATCATATACTTGACTAAAAAATACAGGGTTGACAGGAATCGAAAGACAAATTAGTTCTTAATGCAATCGCTGAATTACATTTCTAAAATTATCCTTACTGTGCAATACAGGGTTCGCCAAGCGAAGCTATACCAAACAAAATGGCGGAATATGCGTTTAAAATTTTTCGACAGAACAACGATTTATCATATTAAATATTTCTTACTGTGAGGTGATCTTCCATCAGAATCTTGGGCAATGTATCCTTTCTTGGGTCTAATCTTCTTTTGGTCGAAAGATGTCCTCTGTCCGTCGAAATGCCCACTAACGTTCGACCGGGATCCCGAAACGTGCCCAAAGCTTCAAAGAGCATCACAAAGCAATGCCTCAAAATCACACTAAACAGATATAAATTGCTATAAAACGGTTTAAATTAACTACCTTATGATGTTTTTAACACCTATAACGAGTAAAAACATGACCGGCGAAATATTACTGGCTAAACCCAAGCTTGGAAAGAGAGCAGGTCCAACGTACATCTTGCGTCAGGCGCAGCAGGAAAAGAACGGTACTTCCGGTATTTCTTGTTTTATACAGGCCATGATTGCGCAATCGACTCCATTCAAAGCGTCACCACGTACTGACATCCAGGGGAAGACGTAAGCAGTGTTTGTATCCTCATAGCATTTACAGGGACCTTAAAACCGACCCCAGATCAGGGGCCAAGATTTCTGAAATCTGACTCCCTGTCAGGAAAAGTGCTGTAGAAGGAGCTGTGTTTCACTCAGAGACAAAATTCCAACGGCTATAGAAACTAGTGTTTTTTCTATCCAATAATAACAATAATATGCATATTGTACGAGCAAGAATTGAGTACGAGGCCGTTTGAAATGGGCACCCTTAATCAGAGCTACTCAATACTGCCCCTGCAGCCATAAAAAGTTAAAGACATCATAATCTTGTTATTTTAAACCGATTTATATCAGTTTATGTCAGTATATTGCGATTTTCGGGTATTTCATTTTCTGGCGTTGTAGGAAGTTGGGTATCTCTCTCTCGCATGCCATTGTTTACTGCTAATTGCAACGTGGAAGATGACTTTCTCCAACCCAGCAACGATTCTTTTGGACAAAGGACACCTATCCCAAGATTCTGATGGGAGGTCATCAAAAAGTAAGAACTATTTATGCTGATAATTCATTGTTCTGTTGAAAAAAGTCAAATGCATAAGACGCCATTACTTGCAGTGTAGCCTTGCTTTATCGCACCCTGTATTGCGCAGTAACGTTAATTTTAAAAATGTAATTCAGCGATTGCATTAAGAACTAATTTGTCTTTCAATTGCTGTCCAACCTGTATTTTTTTAGTCAAGTTTATGAATAGTTTTCGATAAGAATAGGTGCCTTTCCAAGATGGCGCCGGACAGATTGCTTGAGTATTTGGACACTATTTTCATTGTATAAGCACGATTTGTGCCGCTAAATATGCACATTTCCGAACAAACTCTATATGCATTGTGTAATATGATGTTACAGGACTGTCATCTGAAGAATTCTGAGAAGGTTAGTGAAAAAAATTAATATATTTTGGTGGTTTATACGTTATCGCTCTTTTTGCCTTGAATCAATGCTGGGGTGATGTTTGCACATGTGGTAAGCTAATATAACGCTATATTGTGTTTTCGCTGTAAAACACTTAAAAAATCTGAAATATTGGCTGGATTCACAAGATCTTTGTCTTTCATTTGCTGTACGCTGTGTATTTTTCATAAATGTTTTATGATGAGTATTTAGGTAATTCACGTTGGTCTCTGTAGTTATTCTAGTTGCTTTGGTGAGAGTTGTGATGGTGGCTGCAATGTAAAACTATGATTTATACCTGAAATATGCACATTTTTCTAACAAAACATATGCTATACAATAAATATGTTATCAGACTGTCATCTGATGAAGTTGTTTCTTGGTTAGTGGCTATTTATATCTTTATTTGGTCGAATTTGTGATAGCTACTGATGGAGTAAAAAACTGTTGGAGTAAAAAAAACTGGTGTCTTTTGCTAACGTGGTTAGCTAATAGATTTACATTGTGTCTTCCCTGTAAAACATTTTAAAAATCAGAAATGATGTCTGGATTCACAAGATGTGTATCTTTCATCTGGTGTCTTGGACTTGTGATTTAATGATATTTAGATGCTAGTATTTACTTGTGACGCTATGCTAGTAGCTTTTCTACTGATGGGGGTGCTCCCGGATCCGGGTTTGGGAGGTGTTAGAGGTTAATGTGTGAAAGGTAAATATTTCTAAAAAATATATTTTGAATTTCGCGCCCTGCACTTGAAGTGGCTGTTGTCATATTGTGCCCGGCTTCGGGCTTGCAGCCCAAAGAAGTTAAGGCCATTTTTCTGGGATTAAAATTAAAACGAAAATAGTGCGCTAATTTGACAGCTTCACGTCAAAGTACATGAACCTACGGAAAAATAGAACCAGCCATTTATCTACCATCATCTAAGAGAAATCATACAATGTACAATTGGTGATAATCAAAAGAAATGTTTTTTTTTTCTCCAAAAAGTTAGATCCAGTTGCGGCATGTTCAGACGAATCCATTAAGGCGGGTTTCGGAGCTCTGCGAGACTTCTGTGATTTTCTGAAATCACACACTCATCCAACCCTCTGTAAATCAGTCAGTTCTTAACGTAAAGACTTAAAACTGTAAGAGCCTACCCCACGGAGGATATGTGTTCACTTTCAGCTTCCCGTGTCCACCGGAAGTGCCTTAAAAATTGGGGTCACGTGTGCTGTTTTGAAGGGTTAGAAAGGTCACATCTTTCCTAAACTTCATGTGTGATTAGGCAACCCTCATGAACTGTAAATCAGTAATTTCTCCCAACAGATGTCAAAGAAAAAACACACACAGCAAGGACGGAGTGACACAGTGTGGGGCTTAGAGACAGAGCCTGCAATAGTTACCTTTGTTCGAACTATCAAAGAACCATCAGACCTAGAGCTCTGAAACCTGTTCTAGAGCTCAAGTCGATAGTGCATGGTGAGTTGCGGCTCTAGAAGGTTCTCAGACCGAGAAACAGCCTCGTACGTTTGCAATAACTTCAATTCATTTTGACCATCACAAAAAAGACGACATTTAGAAAAGTCCCAGAGTCGCAAGACTAGGTGCATTGAAACCACCTCGGTCCATAGAGACGGACCCTAACGTTTCTGTCCAATAGCTCATTCAAGGACCACGTAGCGACGCCCGGAAAAAAATGATTTTCTGCACCAATTAAGGTCGCTGCTCGGGCTCCAAATGACCTATCGAGCCGAAACTTGGGTTTCGGGGTCGCCTCAGCTAGGCCTACACAATGTCAGAACTGGACCCGCAGCTTGAACGTAACTACATGTTTTATGTTTTTATTATGGTTTAAACTGAAGGCGCTGTGAATTTTGGGCCTGCTCTGAAATATGTGATAGTTGGCTTCTAAACGAGTTGGAAAAAGTGGGTGTGGTGTCAGAATGATATCCAATTGACTGATGGACGGTGACTTGCTGGCTGACTTTAGTCCATTTGCAATATATTTAAACAGTGATTGTCAATTTGGTGATGGTCTTTCTGAAATCAACACCAACGAGCGATGGAGAGGAACCAGAATCCCTGCCCAGCCATCCCGAATTCATCGGGCCAGTCAATTTCGCATTCCTGCAGTATTTCTGAGCATGTCAAATTCGTGATGGTAAATGCCCATTGAAATATATTGCAAATGGACAGCCGTGCACCTGGTGATTGGAATGGGTTCCCAGGAGCACATTATTAAAACAATTTTGAATGCCTTTAGGGGGGAGCAAGGGGTCTACGGTTGGGTAGGGAGCACCCCAGGCCTAATCATCCAACATCAGTGCCCGACCTCACTAATGCTCATGGCTGAATGGAAGTCCCCGTAGCAATGTTCCAACATCTCGTCAAAAACCTTCCCAGAAGAGTGGAGGCTGTCACAGCAGCAAAGGGGGACCAACTCCATATTAATGCCCATGATTTTTGAATGAGATGGTTGATGAGCAGGTGTCCACATACTTTTGATCATGTAGTGTACATTACACCTGCATCTTGTGTATCCACAAAGTCTGAGATCTCAAAAGGTGCGCTCCCCGTCACGAGCCTTGGTCCAAAGACCTTGACCCTTCTGGGGTCTGCAATCTAACTGGGTGATGGTGAGGGATGGGACTGCTGGCCACATGCTGTCCATCATGTCGACCAGATGCTCTCCCACCTCTTTCGGGATGAAATATGTACCTGCACAGCAGAAGTGTGAGACTGTTCTTTAAAACAATTAATTTTACATTCATCCCACAGAAATAATTTCCCCAAATCAAATCCAACTTAATTTGTCACATGTGCAAATACAACAGGTGTAGACCTTAGTGTGAAATGCTTAGTTACAAGCCCTTAATGCAATTCAAGAAAGAGTAAAATACATTTCCCAAATATGCTAAAGTAAAAAATAATAAAAAAGTAAAAATAACTGTTGGGGGGAGGGGGTCTCAGATGGTTGAGGGGCAGCTCTTGGGGAACTGTGGTGGGAGTGTGGATCTTGGAGGTCTGGCAGTTGGGAGCCTGGGCCAGTGGCTGATGGATTGCTGGTTTAGGTCCCCGTTTTTTGACCCTGTGGGAGATCTGTTGACCCTGGTTGCTTCTGTGTGTCGCTCTGGATGGGAGTCTGTTAGACAACTAATGTGATGCGTTTGTTGAGCAGCTTCACTGCAAGTATAATTGTATGTTTTAAACATTCAATAAATAACAACGAGGCTATATACAGGGGGTACCGGTACCGAGGCAATGTGAGGGGTACAGGTTAGTCGAGGTAATTTGTACATGTAGGTAAGGGTAAAGTGACAATGTAAATAGTCCGGGTGGCCATTTGATTAATTAATTGTTCAGCAGTCTGGCTTGGGGGTAGAAGCTGTTAACCTTTTGGTCCTAGACTTAGCTCCCCGGTACCACTTGCCCTGCGGTAGCAGAGAAAACAGTATATGACTTGGGTGACTGGAGACTGACAATTTTTGGACTTTCCTCTGACACCGCCTAGTATATAGGTCCTGGATGGCAGGAAGCTTGGCCCTAGTGATGTACTGAGCTGTACGCACTACCCTTTGTAGCACCTTACGGTCAGATGCCAAGCAGTTGCCATACCAGGCGGTGATGCAACTGGTCAGGATGCTCAATGGTGCAGCTGTAGAACTTTGAGAATCTGGGGGCCCATGCCAAATCTTTTCAGGCACCTGAAAAAAAAAAAAAGTTGTCATGCCCTCTTCACAACTGTCTTTGGACCATGATAGTTCGATGGTGATGTGGACATCTCGACCCACTCCACGACAGCCCCGTCAATGGGGGCCTGTTCTGCCTGCCTTCTCCTGTAGTCCACGTGGCTTCGGTCCTCACTCTTAGCCCCCAGTTCCCTCAACCCTGACCTGTGTGTCTGTCAGGCTGCCTCTTCAGCAGGCAGGACACATCCAGGCCTGATGGAAACACAATACTGGCTGTGAGCAGGTGGATATCCTCTTCTGTGATGTCCAGGCTGAAGTCAGTCGCTGTGCCAAACATCACCCTGCGGGACCTCCGGGGAACAACACTGTCACCAGCCTTTGCACAGGGACATGTGAGACAGGTGAGAAAGCAAAGGTGAAGTACTTACATTCTCTTAATTTCACTTTTAGTTCTACCCTTCCTACCCTGTAGACCTACCAACCACATACTGTAGATACTCCTGCTTACCAGCGATCCTTGCCATGAAGGGACTACCTGTGATGTGCTCGTTGTGTCGTACTAGGATTCTGTAGTCACCAGAAACCATTGGCAGGTAGGTGACCGTATATGTACGGTCTGTTGTTCATGAGGTGAATCTCTGCTTTAAATGGACCCGAGGGAAAAGTCCAGTTCACCTGGTGATTAAAGAACATGTATAGTATCTGCCTTCCAGTATGATTCAGAAACCATTGGTGTGGTGTTAGTTTCATTGTGTGTTTTGTCTTTTAAGTTCAAAAGTAACTATTTCTCATTTGCTAATGATGGGACTCTTACAGTGTGTTGAGTCTTTGTTGAAGATGGTAAAGGCTGCGATCTTGTTTGCCATGCCATAGACTAGGCCTGCCCCATGTGCCAGTGTCAGAACTACTGGCATTATTCAAGTAGAACTGGAGTGGGCTCTAAAATGCAGATTTGAGTAATCAGACATTGGATAGCTTATTGTTTGCCTTTCTATTATATGTAAGGAATGGGTTTAATAAACCTGACATTCTTACCAGGGAGAGCAGTGCCATGAACCTTGATGTGCATTTGGAGGCCTTCTTCTGTGATCATACATCAGTGTGACCGTTCCATCTCGGTTATCAGTTACATCAGCCGGGGCTCTAAAACCAGATGGGATACATACTTCACCTAAGAAATAATTTGAGAGCAATTGTGAATACAGCTAATATGTTATTTTCCACCAATCTCTGGTAAATCACATCCAGGATACATGAAAAGTTAGAAAACTTCAATGCAGGGTTCAATGTCTCACCTTTGATTTCTCCCTCTGTCAAGCTGTATGCCAGAACAATGTCGATGGGCATCAGTCCAGTTTACACGGCTAAGGGGAATGTAAGAGCCGTGTGTCATCTGTAGAGAGAGGTGCTAAGATGGGCTATGACAACTTCTAATCAAGCTGTCTAAAAGGTGCAACAAAGGGCTAAAATGTTTATGAACAGCACTATATAAAATCTAGACAATTATAGAAAGGATGTCAGAGTAATTTGGGAGCACCATACCCATAGTGATCATATTTCATCATCAATTAAACAGACAGCTCCAAAGCTGCATATATTCCTGCCGCTCTGAAAGGGAAGAATGTCCATACCAAAGGCTGGCCATCTCTGTGAGAAGCTTTTTGCTTCCATTTCGACAGCTGCCCATCACATCCTGAGTTCAAGTCAGTGTCTGGAGCCTGAGTTCATACACAGAACAGATCCAGCATGCAACAAAAAAAACATTACCTTAAGAGACACAGGCATGAGATTCACCTATTTTTATACACTGCTCAAAAAAATAAAGGGAACACTTAAACAACACAATGTAACTCCAAGTCAATCACACTTCTGTGAAATCAAACTGTCCACTTAGGAAGCAACACTGATTGACAATAAATTTCACACGCTGTTGTGCAAATGGAATAGACAAAAGGTGGAAATTAAAAGCAATTAGCAAGACACCCCCAATAAAGGAATGGTTCTGCAGGTGGGGACCACAGACCACTTCTCAGTTCCTATGCTTCCTGGCTGATGTTTTGGTCACTTTTGAATGCTGGCGGTGCTTTCACTCTAGTGGTAGCATGAGACGGAGTCTACAACCCACACAAGTGGCTCAGGTAGTGCAGTTCATCCAGGATGGCACATCAATGCGAGCTGTGGCAAGAAGGTTTGCTTTGTCTGTCAGCGTAGTGTCCAGAGCATGGAGGCGCTACCAGGAGACAGGCCAGTACATCAGGAGACGTGGAGGAGGCCGTAGGAGGGCAACAACCCAGCAGCAGGACCGCTACCTCCGCCTTTGTGCAAGGAGGAGTAGGAGGAGCACTGCCAGAGCCCTGCAAAATGACCTCCAGCAGGCCACAAATGTGCATGTGTCTGCTCAAACGGTCAGAAACAGACTCCATGAGGGTGGTATGAGGGCCCGACGTCCACAGGTGGGGGTTGTGCTTACAGCCCAACACCGTGCAGGACGTTTGGCATTTGCCAGAGAACACCAAGATTGGCAAATTCGCCACTGGCGCCCTGTGCTCTTCACAGATGAAAGCAGGTTCACACTGAGCACATGAGCACATGTGACAGACGTGACAGAGTCTGGAGACGCTGTGGAGAACGTTCTGCTGCCTGCAACATCCTCCAGCATGACCGGTTTGGCGATGGGTCAGTCATGGTGTGGGGTGGCATTTCTTTGTGGGGCCGCACAGCCCTCCATGTGCTTGCCAGAGGTAGCCTGACTGCCATTAGGTACCGAGATGAGATCCTCAGACCCCTTGTGAGACCATATGCTGACACATGCACATTTGTGGCCTGCTGGAGGTCATTTTGCAGGGCTCTGGCAGTGCACCTCCTTACACAAAGGTGGAGGTAGCGGTCCTGCTGCTGGGTTGTTGCCCTCCTCCTCGTCTCCTGATGTACTGGCCTGTCTCCTGGTAGCGCCTCCATGCTCTGGACACTACGCTGACAGACACAGCAAACCTTTTTGCCACAGCTCGCATTGATGTGCCATCCTGGATGAACTGCACTACCTGAGCCACTTGTGTGGGTTGTAGACTCCGTCTCATGCTACCACTAGAGTGAAAGCACCGCCAGCATTCAAAAGTGACCAAAACATCAGCCAGGAAGCATAGGAACTGAGAAGTGGTCTGTGGTCACCACCTGCAGAACCATTCCTTTATTGGGGGTGTCTTGCTAATTGCCTATAATTTCCACCTTTTGTCTATTCCATTTGCACAACAGCATGTGAAATTTATTGTCAATCAGTGTTGCTTCCTAAGTGGACAGTTTGATTTCACAGAAGTGTGATTGACTTGGAGTTACATTGTGTTGTTTAAGTGTTCCCTTTATTTTTTTGAGCAGTGTATATAATACACAGTGGCTTGTGAAAGTATTCACCCCCTTGGCATTTTTCCTATTTTGTTGCCTTAAAACCTGGAATTTAAATAGATTGGGGGGGTTTGTATCATTTGATTTACACAAAATGCCTACCACTTTGAAGATGCAAAATATTATTTGTGAAACAAACACAAAAGGAACACTTGAGCGTGCATAACTATTCACCCCTCCCAAAGTCAATACTTTGTAGAGCCACCTTTAGCAGCAATTACAGCTACAAGTCTCTTGGGGTATGTCTCTATAAGCTTGGCACATCTAGCCACTGGGATATTTGCCCATTCTTCAAGGCAAAACTGCTCCAGCTCCTTCAAGTTGGATGGGTTCCTCTGGTATACAGCAATCTTTAAGTCATACCACAGATTCTCAATTGGATTGAGGTCTGGGCTTTGACTAGGCCATTCCAAGACATTTAAATGTTTCCCCTTAAACCACTCGAGTGTTGCTTTAGCATTAAAAATTAGGGTCATTGTCCTGCTGGAAGGTGAATCTGTCCCTGTCTCAACTCTGGAAGACTGAAAAAGTTATACCTCAAGAATTTCCCTTTATTTAGCGCCATGCATCATTCCTTCAATTCTGACCAGTTTCCCAGTTCCTGCCAATGAAAAACATCCCACAGCATGATGCTGCCTCCACCATGCTTCACTGTGGGGATGGTGTTTTCGGGGTGATGAGGTGTTGGGTTTACACCAGACATTGCATTTTCCTTGATGGCCAAAAAGCTACATTTTAATCTAATCTGACCAGAGTACCTTTTTCCGTATGTTTGGGGAGTCTTCCACATGCCTTCTGGCGAACACCAAACGTGTTTGCTTATTTTTTTCTTTAAGCAATGGCTTTTGTCTGGCCACTCGTCCGTAAAGCCCAGCTCTGGAGGGTACGGCTTAAAGTGGTCCTATGGACAGATCCTCCCATCTCCGCTGTGGAGCTCCTTCAGGGTTATCTTTGGTATCTTTGTTGCCTCTGATTAATGTCCTCCTTGCCTGGTCCATGAGTTTGTGGTCAGCCCTCTCTTGGCAGGTTTGTT
Source organism: Salvelinus namaycush (assembly GCF_016432855.1). Classification (NCBI taxonomy): domain Eukaryota; kingdom Metazoa; phylum Chordata; class Actinopteri; order Salmoniformes; family Salmonidae; genus Salvelinus; species Salvelinus namaycush. Next base: position 35,777,686 of record NC_052322.1, on the reverse strand, counting down.
GTGGTGCCATTTTCTTTAAATAATGGATTTAAATGGTGCTCCGTGGGATGTTCAAAGTTTCTGATATTTTTTTTATAACCCAACCCTGATCTGTACTTCTCCACAATTTGGTCCCTGACCTGTTTGGAGAGCTCCTTGGTCTTCATGGTGCCACTTGCTTGGTGGTGCCCCTTGCTTTGTGGTGTTGCAAACTCTGGGGCCTTTCAGAACAGGTGTAATTAATATACATACACACAGAGATCATGTGACACTTAAGTTCACCTGTTTGCAATCTAACTAATTATGTGACTTCTGAAGGTAATTGGTTGCACCAGATCTTATTTTAGGGGCTTCATAGCAAAGGATGTGAATACATATGCACGCACCACTTTTCCGTTAGTTATTTCACTTCACCAATATGGACTATTTTGTGTATGTCCATTACATTAAATCCAAATAAAAATCAATTTAAAATTACAGGTTGTAATGCAACAGAATAGAAGAAACACCAAGTGGGATGAATACTTTTGCAAGGCACTGTACATAGACTACTGTTCAAAAGTTTGGGGTCACTTAGAAGTGTCCTTTTTTTCCCCTTTTGTAAGATTTTTTTTGTACATTCAAATAAAATCACATCAAATTGATCAGAAATACAGTGTCGACATTGTTAATGATATAAATGCCTATTGTAGCTGGAAACAGATTAAAGGAATATCTACATAGGCGTACAAAGGCCCACTAATCAGCAATCATCACTTGTGTGTTCTAATGGCACGTTGTGTTAGCTAATCCAAGTTTATCATTTTAAAAGGCTAATTGATCATTAGAAAAACATTTTGCAATTATGCTAGTACAGCTGAAAACTGTTGTACTCCTTAAAGAAGCAATAAACTGGCCTTCTTTAGACTAGTTGAGTATCTGGAGCATCAGCATTTGTGCGTTCGATTACAGGCTCAAAATGGCCAGAAACAAAGAGCTTTCTTCTGAAACTCAGTCTATTCTTGTTCTGAGAAATTAAAGCTATTCCATGTGAAAAATAGCCAAGAAACGGAAGGTCTCGTACAATGCGGTGTACTACTCCCGTCACAGAACAGCGCAAACTGGCTGTAACCAGAATAGAAAGAGTGGGAGTTCCCGCTGCACAACTGAGCAAGAGGACACATACATTAGTGTGTCTAGTTTGAGAAACCGACACCTCACAAGTCCTCAAGTGGCAGCTTCATTAAATAGTACCTGCAAAACACCAGGCTCAACGTCAACACTCACCCACTTACTAACCTAACCAGTAAGTCAGAAGACAGGAACAGAAAACGCTAGCTGTCTCAAGACTACAGCCGCAGTTGTAGCTAGCTAGTTAGATACTATTCACAGTAACTATGAGTAAAGCAAAGTAGTTAGAACTCAATCAAGTTGCAATATCTTCGGAGACGTCAATGAGTGGATCAACTGACCAATGCTAGCTAGTTCTACAACTACAAGGTAGCTAGCTCGAACAGGCTTATCTCTATGGATGGTGGATTTCTGTGGACTAGGTCCAGGACAGAAGCAGAACAGCTTTTTTTGTTTGGAGACTGACTGGTCGTGAGTAGTATCAACTTTAATTAGCATAATATGAAATTAGCTTTCCCCTTCACGAATAATCTAGTTAGCATTTCACTACTTGGGAACTTGCATTATTAGAGCAAGTTGCTTTCTTGCCGTCTGTATGTTTGGCAGTAGATCTGGGCTATAGGTGACCCACAGTACACCATGCACATATTGAGCCAGTGTCATCTCAATTTATGGAATATAAATACTGTGTTGATGAGATTAATATACCTAGCTATAATAGCCATTCATTTTTGCTATGAAGACCCTTGTGAACATTTATTTCACATGTGAAGTGTTCCAAAAACACATGTTTTCATGTGATCTTATCTGAAGTTAATGTGATAACATGTAACAAGTAAAGCAACATGTGATAACATGAAACTACACTTCAACACATTTTACGTAGCATCACATGTTTGTGATAAAACCTTAGACTGTGGCCTCCACAAGGGGTTCAAGCTTATAATATGGCTCTTATGTAAATCATAATTTATAACTCACAGTAATCTTCACTGATTAATGGCCCTCTCCTACATCAGTTGCATCTATGGTGAATTGTGAAGATAGGCTGGCAGGTAACCCAGATACCAGGCCCAGACCTCTGGCTCTCACTTTACTGGCATCATGAGAGCACAAGACAAGGAACTGAAACGGACTGGTCAAAAAGGCACACAAAAGTGCATTTACATTGAATCTAACTGTTCCATATCTTACCTGCAGAACTCATCTTCGTTACCATATTTGACAACCAGAGAATGAGGATCCTTCATGGAAGGGAACTAGGCCACTGAGTAGGTTCCATCTCCATAAGCACCATTTTACCTGTATAGATACAATAAAGAAACACTTTCTTACCTAAAGTAAAAGATGGCAAAATCCACATGGCAGTCAAATAAAATAAAAAATACATGAAAGTCAGATAGAAATTAAATCATTCTCACTGGTACGTGTCATAACAGAAACATACTATGGGGCCTCCAGTCTTTCTACAATCAATTGTATAGATCTGGGGAGTTTGGGCACAAGTTCCTGACTCCAAGCCTGACCGAGACTCTTAACTTGTTGGCCTGATTTGTGGGCAGCACTTGGAAGTGGGAAAGACTGAAATGCAGTAAAGAACATGTTAACACTCCCGAGTGGCGCAGCGATCTAAGGCACTGCATCTCAATGCTAGAGGCTTCACTACAGACCATGGTTCGATTCCAGGCTGTATCACTACCGGCCGTGATCGAGAGTCCATTAGGGCAGCGCACAATTGGCCCAGCGTCGTCCAGGTTTGGCCATCATTGTAAATAAGAATGTTCTTAAATGACTACCCTAGTTAAACAATTATTGTTTCCTTAAATGGTATATCGCACTTGAAAAAAATCATGTTCTTTTTAAAAAAGTCTTACCTGCAAAACTCATCCTCGACAACCAGAGAGTGAGAACCCTCCATGGAAGGGGAGTAGGCTACTGAGTACGTCCCATCCCCATTGTCTGTTACCGCCACAAGCTCACCTGGTTATTTTAAATCAAAAAGAGCATAATACTTCACCCATGTAAATTCTTAAGCTTAATTGAAACCAACTCAAGAGATTACTGCAAAACACAGATACTCACCACTAGGTATCATAACAGTCACAGACTCTGGGGTCTCTCCAGTCAATTGTGAATGTCTGAGGGAACATTGCACAAATTCCAGACTGCAAGCCTGGCCCACAAACTTTCAGCTTGCTACAGTCATTGGTTAGTAGAACTTGAAGTTTTGGGGACTGCAATACAGTTAAATACAGAAAAATCAAGTTTAATTTATCACAAAATGACAATGTGACTGGTCTACATTAACAGCATCTAAAATATGAAATCCTATTGCCTTACCTATGAAACTCATCTTCATCTGGCCACCAGAGAATCCATGGAAGGGGAGTAGCACACTAAGTATGTCCCATCCCCATTCTTTTTCACCTTTGCAAGCACTATATTACCTTATTAGAAAGATAGTAAAGTAAATAGAAATAGCATCCAATGTCATGAACAGAACAATAAATTACCAGATATGCGGTAGTGGATTTGCATAAAACCTCCAAATGCATACCACTAGGTGTCATGACAGCCACAGATTCTGGGGCCTCTCCAGTCTTGCTACAGTCAATGGTGAAGGTCTGAGGGATGTGGGCACAAATTCCTGACTCCAAGCCTGATCGACACATGCAACTTGTTGGCATCATTAGTAGGCAACACAACATATAAGAAATGACAGAACTGAAATGCAATATGGATATGTTTGTAAAAATCATGCTTCACATACAGATATAAGATCTTAAATTTGATCACCCTGTTGTTGCAGCAAATGTCCTGTATTTGAGGTGTAAAGGGCTTCTAAAGTTAGTCATTTCCACTTTACAAAAGTCAGTCTTGATTTGCCCTAACAAAAGTACCAACCCCTGCAAAAATGTCAGTTAATTATAATCCAGTTTGTTGCTGCAGGATTGTCTTGCTGTGGAAAATTGGTCAGATTAGGATCCTGCATCTGTACAGCATAACTATATTAAAACTAAACATTTCCCATCTGAAAAAAAATGATCTCACCTAGAGAATGCCTCTTCATTGGCATATTTGACGACCAGAGTGAGGACCCACCATAGAAGGGGAGTAGGCCACTGAATATGTCCCATCACCATTGTCTGTCACCTCCAAAAGTTCTCTTACCTGGTTAGTCAAGCAACAACCAACATGTCTGTCTATTTGAAATAGATGAGTGCGTATAGTATCTTGATATAATTTGGACCCACCACTTGGTGTCATAACAGCCACAGATGCTAGTACTTCTCCAGCCTTGCTACAGTTTATGGTGAAGGTCTGAGGAGTTTGGACAAACTCCTGACTCCAAGCTTGTCCCAGACATTTTGACATCAGAAGCATTCTTCACTGATACTTTGAAAGGGCTACCTGATTGATAGATGGAATCAACCAAATCTTTGCGATCAGCTTCTTGTCACGTCTACTCCCACCCCTCCCCTCTGCCGGGTTACTAACCATTGGTCCTGGCAACCATCATTAAGTACACCTGTCATCAATCATTACGCACACCTGTGCTTCATTATGAGACACACCTGGACTCCATTACCTCACTCATTACCTCCCTTTTATCTGGCACTTCCTTAGGTCCTTTCCCCAGCCAGTATTGTGTCTGTGTTTCATGTCAAGATGCTACTCCTATGGTGTATCATTCCATATTCTTTGTTTAATTAAATTTACCACCTGCTTCTCGACTCCCAGTGTGTACGTTATACTTGTCTAATGTTCTGAATAAATATCATCAATTTTAGATGACTCAATACTAGTAGGCCTCATGAGTTTAAATTAAGTTGAAATCTTATCTGATAAACAAATGTGTCTCTACAGTTCTCACGTTAACAACAATGGTAATAGAAAGGGCATCAATGGCAAACGAACCACTAACATATTCCCAGTCTGAAAACTATTGCCTAGAATATGTTCTCCTCCGTAGGTGATGTTGATGTCATACAGCCCCGGCACACTGGGGATGTACTCTACAACATAGCATCCATCTTGTTTCTCTGTGATGGTGACCTGCACCTCCGATGGGCCCTCCACAGTGATGGCCAAGCCACCTGCTCGAGCACCCCTGTGAATTCAATATAATTTGTCAGAAACCAACTTCAATGTACAATGACAAGAGATATCCATAATATCATTCTGATTGTGCAGATACCTTTGAAATGGCTATTCTATCAGTGGTAATCAATTGCTTTGTAATGAAGTGCTGGCCCTAACATAAGGCTGCCTCACCTGGTTGTGATGTTGAAACTGTTACTCTGCCCTAGAAGTCCTATGCCATTTGCAAACAATCTGGCTGGGTCACATTCTCTGTCAAGGCCATTCAGACCTCCTGTCAAAATATATACCATTCAACAAAGTATGTCACAGTCACAACATTACTGAAAATATTATAGTGACATCATTTTTTTTTTTTTAGAAACTTAAAACATTTTCTATCCATTACAATGGCCTTAAGAACTCCTATCCATTGCAATAAGCTTAGTCACCAGGCTTTATGACAAATCTACTATACCTTCCCTTTCAGCTCCAGTCCGACACCTTCACTTGCCTCTTGTAAAAAGCCAGATGCACAACAACCTCGGAGGCGAAATTGGCACCCACTTCCCAACCATACTTCAGCCGTAGCGTTTACACCAGCGATGAGGAGCAGATATACCACCTTATAGGAACTATCTTTGTACAAGTTCCATCCTCGTTATCGGAACACTTTATTTTCGGCAGGCTGGGGCCATCTGTCACCTTGAGCCGATGGCTGCCCGAGCTGTTTGTGTCTATGGTGACCTCTGCTAGGGTTCCCACGAAACCACCCTTGACCTAAAAAAAGGATGTAAGCATCAAATGTTATCATAAAAGCTGTTAGTATATACTTTAAATGAAGAGTAATGCAATATCTCTGGATGTAATGGCCATCATACATTGGAGGCATTAGCTGTCCAGTCTGCCGGGCCGGTTACATGCAAATTAAGCTTGTACAACAAATAGGTGCTGTCTGAAAATCCCTGGTCCGTCTCTCCTGCAGTAGGGCATGCAATACAATTATGGTTCTATTCTAACTCTGTCAGAGGTCACCTAAAATAGACAATTTCAGACAAAGACAAATATATATGTATTTGTCTTGTTGAATGGTTCATATTTTAAACATTCTATTTTTACTTACTTTAAAAGGACTGCCAGGAACACTGAACCCTCCAAGTCACACAGATAGCGTGTTTGGCCAGAGTGGTTGGAGTGTAGTAGCAAGTATAGAGGCTCCGCTCTTTACGAACCACCTCCACATTGACTGGGACTTCATCAAATGAGTTAGAGGAATATACACATAGAATAAGTCCTACTTTAAGGCCATATACAACAGTAATAACTGTAGTGATTACTAATGAACATCATATCTACCACAGTTCTTTATGGCAAAGAACTTTAGCAAAGTGGGACCGGAGTGCCAAGTCTAGGTCCAAGAGGCTTCTAAACAGCTTCTACCCCCAAGCCATAAGACTCCTGAACACCTAATCAAATGGCGACCCAGACTATTTGCATTGCCCCCCCCCCCCCCCCCCCCTCTTTTACACCGCTGCTACCCTGTTGTAAATTACTAACTGAACAAAACAATTTACTGTACCTAAATCTCAAGTACAGTTTACAAAATAATTTACAAAATCCTTTCATATGCTGCAAGACTTCTGCATCTCTGGAGAAGAGCAGAATGTTCCAAATACATGGACAAGCACAGAATGACCCAAATACATGGACAAGCACAGAATGACCCAAATGCATGGACAAGCGCAGAATGACCCAAATGCTAAATAGAGCAGAACAAATGGACCCAGTAACTGCAGGGAGGCACTCGTCTTGTGTGGGTAGCATTTATTTTTATTTGGGCGTTTGTGGGACATGAAGACTGTCCTCGATCTCATCTTCATCACAGGTCACATGCACAGCGTTTTGCCCTGGATTTGTCCATAGAACCTCAAAACACAAATCACCTTTGTGTAAAAACAAGGCTAGCCAGATTGCCTGTTATGAGCGCTGATTAACATAGGAGAGGTAGAGCAGTAACAAACCTGATTGGGGATTGAGGGGGGCTCCAGGTTTCAGTTGAGCTTTGGGGAACATGGAGTGGTAAGTCATGATGGACTGCTCATCCACACGAGGGTCGATGATCTCCTCTGGGGCAATGACCTGGATGCAAAAGAGAAACAATGGTTATGTAAATGTTTGTCCTTTCCTGATGAATTATGCTAGCACCAATTATTCCCCAAACTGGCCTCTTCAGGTCACATGCAAGGTGACATCGCCCCTACAAGCTAAAACAACGTGCCTGATGTAAATCTGCTACATTTCATGTATTCCTTTCACTATGAGCAAAGGACTCTACTTCCTGAAGGCTTTGTTTGTGTGGTGAATTCTGTAATGAGCGATGATTACCCACCCCCCCAGAGGCTGTTCCCGAAAGTTACAACCTAAAATGAAATCTGTACAAATTCCTAGAGTTACACCAATGTAATGGGAACCATATGGGATATTGAGGGGTGCTGCACACTCATAACAAATCAGGGCACGTACGTTTTGAAATGTCAGCCCTGTTCCCCTGTGATTTAGTGGTTTATTCAGTATGTGGAAACCACAAGAGTGTTGATAGTCCGAGGACTCACCTGTGGCACTCCCAGCCACTCGTCAGCCTGCTGCATGGACACTCTGGCATTGTCTACTTGCTGTACCTCGTCCCAGCTCTCCCAGTCTGGACACAGGCCTGCAGGCAGGGAGAAAGACAGAGTATAAAAGATCAGGTTCTAGACTATATAAGGTATAGGAAGTATGCCTTACCCAGTAACAACAACGCTGGATGTTGTCTTCATGAATCCAGTTATAGTTCACCTGGGGCCAGTCCGTCCACCAGTGTCCCAAGAGCCATGCCATTCTGCCAGTCCTGGCTGAAGTTGGTGATAGGCAGTTCGGGCACCTTGTCCAGGATCCACCCAGCAGCCGTAGCTCAGGGGTCTGTTTCTTGGTCTTGTCCTGGCCCTTGTCCTCCAGTAAATGAGAAGAGATGGAGTAGTGTAGGATCCACACCAACCCCAAAATCAGCTTCATATTCCCGTCCACAACGGCCTTACTGTCTGTTGAGGCAGCACCATATTATACCCACAAGAATGGATGGGAGATCCAGTGTTATCTAACACAAACAGTATCACACATCTCCCAGGGTAAATCAAACAGTCCATTAGTCTTCACTTTTATAACATAAAAAATTGTGGCAACATGTGCAATGATATGACTGTACATAGTAACTGTGAGGTACATTAAACAAAGACTGAACCATAGAAAACTGGCCAAATTGTATAATTACAAGTAATGGTACATAGAAGTTAAAAATAAATATGGTATCTGCACAATGCAACCCCATGCAACCTCATGTAAAGTGTAACCAAAGAAGTGTGACTTTGTCTTCTTCCTTATCTTGGCCTGGCTGCCAGACTGAAATTGATCCCTGAGCATTTCAACATGTCACTGACCTATGGACACCAGCTTGACATTCTCCTGTTCCAGAAACTCGAGCGCAACAGAGACATTATCCAGCCTCATCTGTCTGAATGTGGGCCTGGTGTGGTACTTCCTTGTCTAACCCTGGCCATAAAGAGGCTTTTATTCTCTATTTTGGTTAGCCCAGGGTGCGACTAGGGTGGGCATTCTAGTTTCTTTATTTCTATGTTTTCTATTTCTTTGTGTTTGGCCGGGTATGGTTCTCAATCAGAGGCAGCTGTCTATCGCTGTCTCTGATTGGGAATCATACTTAGGCAGCCTTTTCCCACCTGTGTTTTGTGGGTAGTTGTTTTCTGAATAGTTTAGTATCGTTACAGAACTGTTCGTTTTCCTCTTTGTTCTAGTGTTCTGATTTAATAAAATATCATGAACACGTGCTGCGCTTTGGTCCAGTCATTTCCAGGAAGAGGATCATGACATTCCTGAACATCTTCTTATGGCTCAAGACCTCCAGTAGGGCGATGAGAGTCAGCCCGTCGTTTAGGTCAAACTGAAGGTCACCTATGAACCCGTTTACACACTTCAGGTGCTTGTTGCACCACCGTGTGATGGTGTTCTTCTGGATATTCTTCAATGGTGCATCATCTGTCAGGTTACACACACTGTGTTCAGCCAGAGAGACCTCGCTCTTGGTAAATGGCATACTGTAATATACTAACGTTGCTTGTTCCTTGTTGCTTTCTTCCCCTTCCTCTGTTTCAAATCTGTCTGTCTGAGCTTTTAAAGGAGGGCGAGTTGTGGAATATGAGAAGTGATAACCTCACAGATTTCAGGAGTTTTTGCTGTAGAGGGACAAAATATTCCCTCTGTGTTATCTTAACACAAAACATTGTCCAAACTGTTAGTATAGAAAGAAGTGCATCAGACACTAGATTTCATGACCTCACTAGGATGTGTATTGAGGGTTATTGGATGGAGGTCAGTAAGACTACCCCTCGGATGTAAAGCTGATCTCCATCTGGGGGGCCCTATGTGTAAAATCTGCTTCCAACTCACCCTCAAACATGTAGATCCCCTGAACGCAGCTCTCTCCAGATCCCAATCACCTGAATTCTAGTCACCTGTTCACACACCTGCATGTCATTATCACACACTATTTAGTTCAGTTCTTTGCACCCCATCACTGTGAGGTATTGTTTGTTTTGTGACACGTATTTCAGAGTGCTGGGTTTCCCGTGAGTTACTCCTATGTATGATAGTTTTTGCCTGCCTCACTAACGACGCCTATTCCCTGCCTGTACTTTAGCCTATCGGATTGCCTAATCCCCGGACTACGTTACTAGCCTTTTCCCTGCCTGTAATGTTGCCCTTTTGGACCTCCAATGTATGACCTTCTGCCTGCCCCTGGACCCAGATACCTGTTGCCTCCTGTGGTCCTTTGCAATAAACACCTGCTGTGCCCTGCGCTTGAAACCAGCTCTGTCTCCCCTCGTGTTCATTACATTATGACTAATATCCAGGCCTGATTTCATCCCTACACCCCCTGCCTGCATTGATGTTATTCATTATTAATATCAGGATAAGACTATTATTACATATAATTTGATGGGCGAGAAACATCTCACCTTATGTTGCCCGTGTAGCAGCCGTAGCTCAGGGGTCTGTTTTTTGGTCTTGTCCTGGCCCCCGTCCTCATTGAGATGGACTGCAGGAAGGCATTGAGGGGTGTGTGTGCATGCGTGTTATTGAAAAATGGTGATTCTACATCTTTGCAAAATACTGAAACAAGAGTCCTCTAAATGCCAAACACATGTCCAAGTTTAAGGTACTTTCCTCTGTTTCTTCCAAAAGCACCTTTTCTGATTATCAATAGTAAAGTAATATCCATCAGAGATGCCTAGAGAAGTTCAAAGAACCTGGCATGATAGATACTTTGTAGCCTATGGCCAAATCAACAACTGTTCAACATGACTCACATGCCATACTGTAAACATTGAGATTTCATACGGTCAATGAGAGGTTTCTACCAACCCAAACTTAACATGTGGCTCCACTTATTGTCTAATATGTGGTACTGGAGAAAAATAATCATGATTATGAGATTTAGAATGTTTAATTAAGGTCACACAAAGTACATTTTAGAGCAAATAGTTTAACTTTAAACTATATTATCACCGCCATTATCTTTTTCAAAATACAGTACATTTTGCACAATTATTTACATTGGAAAAAGCAATGCTTGAATTACAGTATATTTTGTGGTGAATTTAATTGGATGACAAATGAATTGATACTAGAGGTTTAAATTGCATGCAAACATTGATTCAAAAGGGAGGTAGGCCTACTGAATAGTCAACAGTTAACATCAAATTGAGGGGGAACGTCTAACTTTTTGGACTCAAGATCATTAATCTCTGGGTATTCCTTAACCCTTTTTACCAGAATTATGTGAGTGAGTGTATGCAAATTATCTAAGATCATTCACCATGTATTCACACATAGCTTAGGCATTGCAACGCAGCAAATTAAAGTTTAAGGTGAATTTACATATTTTACTGGACTCTAAAACAAAGAAAGTGTTTAGGGCAGTTGGACCTCGAAGACAGAAGGTCTTTCTGCAGTAATATTAAACATTATCAGTGAGGATAACAGTGTACAGTATCTTTAGCCTATATTCATTGTTGAAATCCTATGAGAAGATAGAGTCCTAATGTAAAACATAAAGAGAAAAACAAAAATGCATTTATGAGTTTCTGAAATTAGAACTTTAGGAAGATTGAACTTGTCTTTAATTGTACAGTATATTTGATATTCATTTCTCAAATTTCTCTCTAAAATATATCAATGAAACTATAAGTATTCAACTAAAGGGCTCTCCTTGTTAAAACATCTGAACATGAGTAAACAACTGAACAGATCAGGAGGCAATGCATTTAATAGGTTTAGTGTACAGAAGTCTGACCATATGTACGTATGTGTGCATGTTTGCACTTATATATCCTTGTGTGTGTGTGTCTCACACTCAGGTCCTGGCGTAGAGCACGGCAGCAGTCATAGTCGCTACCACGGCAACTGCATGAGGCACCCAGACGATCCATCCACTCTGAAATAGGAAGTGACACAAACTGAAACACTGACCTCAGCACCGTCTGACAGGCTGCTCTAGCCCTTTAACAGCACCCGATTGGCCAAAGCTGTCATGGAATGCACAGAGAACAATGACGGTTAAAAGCAACATGTTCACATAGAGCAAGACAAGACAAAAATCAGCCCATAGAAAGAGAGATTCGTTAGATATTAAAGAGCCAGGCAAGAGGAGAAGATGTCATATTAGAAATGTTAGTTCTGTCATGGGGAGACATCGTATTTTCCTCAGTATTTCAGAGGAACGAGAGAGACTTTTCAATTTCGAGACTTGAGATTTGTTTCATGCAGTGTGCTGACAGAGACAAACAATGCAAGATGTAGGCCGGGTTGACTGGACAGGAGTACGGTGTACCTTTCTACCACAATGCGCCGAAGCACCAATACAGCAAAGCCAGGATAAGGCCGATGAGTATGGCTTGGACAGGCAGCAATAGGGAGGTCTACAGGAGGGAAGGGATATAAAGACATCGTTGGGAATGGGTGAGTTTGACCCCAGGAGAGTGGGTCAACTCATCAAATATACTGTGTTTATTAAACATTAGGAACACCTGCTCTTTCCATGACATTGAATGACCAGATGAATCCAGTTAATTTTTTTTATTTTTACATTTAACCTTTATTTAACTAGGCAAGTCAGTTGAGAACAAATTCTTATTTACAATGACGGCCTACTCCGGCCAAACCCGGACGACGCTGGGCCAATTGTGCGCCGCCCTATGGGACTCCCAATCACGGCCGGATGTGATACAGCCTAGATTTGAACATGGTACTGTGGTGACGATTCTTGCACTGAGATGCAGTGCCTTAGACCGCTGCGCCACTCAGGATAGCTTAAAAGGTTAAAGCTATGATCCTTTATTGATGTCAATTGTTAAATCAATTGTTAAATCCATTTCAGAGGAGAGACAATTGAGACATGGGTTGTGTATGTGTGCCATTTAGAGGTTGAATGGGCAAGACAAAAGATTTAAGTGCCTTTGAACGGGGTATGGTAGTAGGTGCCAGGCGCACCGTTTTAAGTGTGTCAAGAACTGCAACACTGCTGGGTTTTTCCCACTCAACAGTTTCTCGTGTGTATCAAGAATGGTCCCCCACCCAAAGGACATCAGCCAACTTGACACAACTGTGGGAAGCATTGGAGCCAACATGGGCCAGCATCCCTGTGGAACGCTTTCAATACCTTGTAGAGTCCATGTCCTGACGAATTTAGGCTGTTCTGAGGGCAAAAGGGGATGCAACTCAATATCAGGAAGGTGTTCCTAATATTTTGTACACTCAGCGTATATTGATATCGGTACAATAAATACACAACACAATATGTATCTGACCATATTCTAACATACTACAAGCGTGTCCAAGTGTGTCTAAGTCTAGAAGCAATAGTCAAGGGACAAGCGGGTTGGGAGGAGGGAGGGAGCAGTTGTGGTGTGATTAGAAATGCTCTGGTGAACACCTGTTGTATCCTGTGCACATGTCGAATAAACTCTGAAACTTTTCAACTTGAAACTCAAAGGAAGGGGTAGCCTGCTACTGGTGCTGCTTGAAGTCAATTTCATCTCAACTGATCTCAACTCAACATTTGAATTCAACCCAACATTTCCAAAACATATATATTTACAGCATGCATGTTGAAGACCTCTTCTTAGTCGCAGTATATTTTTTAAAGTCTTGATAGTGGATAACTCACTTTGTTTCCTTTCTCCCGCAGCATTTTCAGGTCAGCTTTACACTCCTCAAGCTCATCAGTGATCGACTGCTTTTCCTGTTCGGTTCTCTCAAACTTCTCCTTCAGGTCTGACAGCTCGGTCTGCGTCTCTTCGTACTGAAAACAGAGAGGTTATAAATATTACAGGGCATTCATAAAACATGCATAGTTTGAGCAACCGTAAGGCTTCTGTTTCAAAAGGGATAAAACAGCAGTTGTAAAAGTCCAGGCCCTCATCAAATACTTTGAACAAATACTTCCTTCCTCCCTTCCATGTAGTGACCACTGGGCTAACAAGATAGGATTGTGATAATTATGGGTTCCATTATATACTTAAGCAATAAGGCCCAAGGGGGTGTGGTATATGGCCAATATACCATGGCTAAGGGCTGATCTTATGCATGACGCAAAGCGGAGTGCCTGGACACAGCCCTTAGCCGTGGTATATTGGCCATATACCACAAATCCCTGAGGTGCCTTATTGCTATTCAAAACTGGTTACCAATGTAATTAGAGCAGGAAAAACAAATGTTTTGTCATACCCGTGGTATACGGTCTGATATACCACGGCTGTCAGCCAATCAACATTCAGGGTTCAAATCACCCAGTTTATAATGTAGCTTTTTTTAGCCTATCCAGTCATGTCAGATCATAGATCAGGGATTACTTCAAGGAAGAGAGGAAGACAGCATGCATGTGCCCACCTCTCTCTGCAGGTCCTTGGTGCGGCCGTCTGACTGGTCCAGCTGGCTCTGAAGTTTGGTGTTGTCCTGCTGGTGCTGCTCCTGCTGGGCCCCCAGCCTCTTCTCCATCTCCACCTGAGAGAGCTCCAGGGCCTTCAGAATGCTGCCCAGCTCAGCACTCTGGGCACGCGAGCTGGGGGAGAGAGAGGGGTAGAAAGAGAGAGAGAGACAGAGGTTCAGGAACAGTGTTACTGTCTATGAATGATTTGTAGACCAATGTATTCTAATTGTGACCATTTCAATGTCAAATGTATTGGTCTGTTAATGAGAGTGTGTGTGTATATATATGTGTATGTCGGTGTGTGCACGAAAGAAAGAGTCAAAGATAACTGGGCATTAGAGCAAGGGAGAGTGTGAGAGTGGCAGAGACAGACGTGCAAATACTGGGACCATTTCTGAGTTGAGTTGCGCCCAATCTAATCTGTGTATGATGTTTAGGCACAGATGCTCTTGCCAGTTGTGTTTCAGACTACAGACTGACCTGGCCAAATCCTTCTCTAGCTCCTTTTGCTTCTTCAGCATGGCCTCTTTCTCTGAGCGCATGACAGCACTCTCATTCTGTAGGTTCCCCTTCTCCTTCTGGTGAGCCCTGAGCAGTTCCTCCTTCTCCGCCTTGAGGGCAGCACTCTCCTTCTGGTGTGTATTCAGCACTTCCTGTTTCTCCAAGCGCAGGGATGACACCTCCCTCTGGAGGCTGGTGCACTCCCTCTGCATAGACTCCATTTCACCTGCTGTAGAAAACCATAGGGACGCTCAGACATGTCATTATATCACAGCCTGGGTGATAGTCTGTTTCTGCTTCAGCCAACTCCTTGATACTTTCAGTAAAACTATTTAGTCAGTCTATTCGGGGCTAATTAGCTGCCCAAACTAAGTTGATGTGGATATACTTTCACATGGATGCAACTTTGTGTACAAATGCTTTATAAATCACATAAATAACACTCCTTATTTCAGATAAATATTGTGTGTACAGAGTATCAATATTTGTTATGTATTTTCTATGCATTGTATATGTAGTACCTTGCAGTGGTGGAAAAAGTACCCAATTGTCATACTTGAGTAAAAGTAAAGATACCTTAACAGAACATTACTAAAGTAAAAAGTGAGACACCCAGTAAAATCCTACTTGAGTAAAAGTAAAAGTATTTGGTTTTAAATATACTTTACATATCAAAAGTAAATGTAATTGCTAAAATATTCTTAAGTATCAAAAGTAAAAGTAAAAGTATAAATAATTTCAAATTCCTTATATTAAGCAAACCAAATGGCACGATTTTCTGGATAGCCAGGGGCACACTCCAACACTCAGACATAAAAAAAGCATTTGCGTTTAATGAGTCCGCCAGATTAGATGCAGTAGGGATGGCCAGGGATTTTCTCTTTAAGTGCGTGAATTAGACAATTTTCTTGTCCTGCTAAGCATTCAAAATGTAACAAGTACTTGTGGGTGTCTGGGAAAATGTATGGAATAAAAAGTACATTATTTTCTTCAGGAATATAGTGAAGTAAAAGTAAAAGTCATCAAAAATATCAATAGTAAAGTAAAGTACAGATACCCAAAAAACAACTTAAGTAGTACTTCAAAGTATTTTTACTTAAGAACTTTACACCACTGGTACCTTGTGACTCGGCAGCCTTCTGCCACTGCTTGCTCTGCTGCTGTAGGTCACCTTGCAGGCCGTTAATCTCACGCTCATACTTGCTGGCTGTCTCTCGCCACTTCTCCATATCCTTGGAGACGGTTGCTAGGTTACCCTGGACCGTAGAGACCTCCCGCTTCCAATCGGCGGTGGCAGCATCAAGGGTGCGACGCAGCGTCTTCACTTCTTCTCGGGATCTGTGCAGTTCATCTTGTGAACTCAGGGAGGCGCTGTCTTTCTGTTCTCTAAGGACCCCCAGCTCGTCCTGTAGCTGACGCAGCTGGCCTGCTCACACAGAAGACAGTGGACATTTTTAAGGATGAGAAGAGTTATATCAGGGCCGGTCCTTGCTGTTCTGCCCCAGCAAAACTAGAATAGTCCCAGTAAGCAAAATGATGTTGAAAATACATATTTTTCCAGATGTTGAAGTTAGGTTCAATTTAGGTTCTGAATGAAAGGTGAAAATATATTTTCCATGTTTAAAATACCTATTTTCCAGAACGTTGAAAAGGCATATTTTCCTGATGTAAAAAAATACCTATTTTCAGGACATTGAAATCAGGTACATTTTCTGTTGACATTTTTTTGTCATTTAGCAGACGGTCTAAGAGTGACTTACAGGAGCAATTAGGGTTGAGTGCCCTGCTCAAAGGCACATCAACAGATTTTCACCTAGTCATCTCAAGGATTCAAACCAGCAACCTTTCAGTTACTGGCCCAACCCTCTTAACCGCTAGGCTACCTGCCACCCATTAACTATTGCTTGCTCTTGTGGTTACCCTCAACAGCTCAGGAAACCTGGGCACATGGAAAAGGCTAATACTAACGTCAACACTTGCTATAGTGGTCCCTAACAGTAAGTCAGGCCTGGAGATCCACCCCAGTATCCATGCCCCCTTCTCTGGCCAGGCAGAGCCCAGCCATTGTGTCCGAAGGGCTGTGTGGGTCTGCCTTGGGGTCTGAAGCCATAGTGAGGAGGACGTGGAGGGCCGTTATATCCTTTAAAGGGACCCATCTTCTTCTGCTTGGGCACTGGAGGACGCCACAAAGGAGCAGCTGGGTAGATCACCTGGTATGTGTGGCGATTTTGGGGGACGGTAGGGGAGGGACGATTTCCCTGAGGTCACTATCCTCATCTGAGGATGAACCGGAGTGGTAGTCAGACGTCACCCTCTCCACAGCACTGGTCACCTTCTTAGTCACATCCTCATCACTATCACTCTTCTGAATGAAAGTTGAAAATACTTATTTTTCAGATGTTGAAAATACGTATTTTACAGATGTTGAAAATACGTATTTTACAGATGTTGAAATGAAGCTCATTTTTGGTTCTGAATGAAAGTTTAAAATATGTCATTTATAGACGTCTATGTTTGGGCCAAATCAAGGCTGGTCCAGACCGGACAAAATCTGAACCAAACATAGATGTCTTTGGATGTGGAAATCAAGGCCGGTCCGGAACTGCACCAACAAAAGACATCCAAAAGGCGGTGAAGCTCTCTCTATCTCACAGGACTGAACCAACAACACAACTACACACAAACTTTAACCACATATACAATAGCCTAGATTCATGAACAGTGACGCATACAAACAAAAACTCAGCTCTACCCACACACATTCCTACACATTTCTCACACACCCCAAAAGTAATTCTAGTAAGGAAGATCCAAGGCAACTTCAAACAACACACACACACTTTGGTCTATAGTTACCGTGTAGGAGTTTCAACTGTTTTGCAGACTCGTCAGCTTGCTGCTTGTTGGCTCTCCTCTCCTCCTCCAGGAGACCTATAATGTATGACACAAATAATACAATAAGTTAACTTCTCTAACTATGAACATTCACTGCTGCAGCTGTTGTGTGAAGGTGTGTATGCTTGTGCCTGTTATCTTTATACAGTATTGGATAATGACTGTAAGTCGCTTTGGATAAAAGCGTCTGCTAAATGGCATATATTACTATTATATTATAATCCACTGTTGTGTGAGTGTCATTCCCAAAGCTTTTCCATTACCTTGCAGTTCCATGCATTTCAGTTTTCCTGTGTTGGAGAGCTCCTGGGCCTCACGAAGCTCCTCGTTCAGATGCTTGATGACTTTCTCTGAGTCACTTGTTCCCGTGTTGGATCGGTTCATCTCATCTGGGAAAGGAATGGAGGTAAATACAGTGTTCAGCAGAAGACAGACCAACATGACAGGGTGGAGACTTACAGTGCATACGGAAAGTATTCAGACCCCTTGACATTTTCCAGATTTTTTTATGTTACAGCTTTCTTCTAAAATTGATAAAATAATTTCCCCCCCTCATTAATCTACACACAATACCCCATAATGACAAATACCCATTTTTTGCAAATGTATAAAATATAAAAAACTGAAATATTACATTTACATAAGTATTCAGACCCTTTACTCAGTACTTTGTTAAAGCACCTTTGGCAGCGATTACAGCCTCAAGTCTTCTTGGGTTTGATGCTACAAGCTTGGCACACATGTATTTGGGGGGTTTCTCCCATTCTTCTCTGCAGATCCTCTCAAGCTCTGTCAGGTTGGATGGGGAGCGTTGCTGCACAGCTATTTTCAGGTCTCTCCAGAGATGTTAGATCAGGTTCAAGTTCGGGCTCTGGCTGGGCCACTCAAGGACATTCAAAGACTTGTCCCGAAGCCACTCCTGCATTGTCTTGGCTGTGTGCTTAGGGTCGTTACAAATTCACCCCAGTCTGAGGTCCTGAGCACTCTGGAGCTGGTTTTCATCAAGAATCTCACAGTACTTTGCTCCGTCCATCTTCCCCTCGACCCTGAGTAATCTGCCAGCCCCTGCTACTGAAAAACATCCCCACAGCATGATGCTGCCACCACCATGCTTCACGTACAGTTGGTGCCAGGTTTCCTCCAGACGTGACGCTTGGCATTCAGGCCAATCTTGGTTTCAATCTTGGTTTCATCAGACCAGATAATCTTGTTTCTCATGGTCTGAGAGTCTTAAGGTGCCTTTTGGCATGTGCATTTTACTAAGGAGTGGCTTCCATCTGGCCTTCTGGTAGGTTCTCCTATCTCCACAGAGGAACTCTGGACCTCTGTCAGAGTGACCATTGGGTTCTTGGTCACCTCCCTGATCATGGCCCTTCTCCTCCGATTGCTCAGTTTGGCCTGGGGGCCAGCTCTAGAAAGAGTCTTGGTGGTTCCAAACTTCTTCCATTTAAGAATGATGAAGGCCACTGTGTTCTTGGACCTTCAATGCTGCAGAAATGTTTTGATACCCTTCCCCACATCTGTGCCTTGACACAATCCTCTCTCGGAGCTCTACAAACAATTCCTTCGACCTCATGGCTTGGTTTTTGCTCTGACATGCACTGTGGGACCTTATATAGACAGGTGTGCGCCTTTCCAAATCATGTCCAATCAATTGAATTTACCACAGGTAAACTCCAATCAAGTTGTAGAAACATCTCAAGGATGATCAATGGAAACAGGATCAGTGGTGGATAAAGTACCCAATTGTCATACTTGAGTAAAAGTAAAGATACCTTAACTTGCCACACGGATCCTTCTTACGGGATCATTTTCGTAAACAACCGCTGAATTGGCAGCGCGCCAAACTCAAAAATAATACTACAAATATTTATAATCATGGAATCACAAGTGAAATATACCAAAACACAGCTTAGCTTGTTGTTAATCCACCTATCGTGTCAGATTTTGAAAATATGCTTTACAGCTAAAGCAATCCAAGCATTTGTGAGTGTATCAATCACTGCTAGAAAAGCTAGCCTTAAATTAGCTTGGTCACGAAAGTCAGAAAAGCAATAAAATTAATCGCTTACCTTTGATAATCTTCGGATGTTTGTACTCACGAGACTCCCAGTTACACAATAAATGTTATTTTTGTTCGATAAAGATTAGTTTTATAACCAAAAATCGCCATTTGGTTTGCGCGTTATGTTCAGAAAACCACAAGCTCGTTCTGGTACTGAAGGGCAGACGAAAATTCCAAAAAGTATCCGTAATGTTCGTAGAAACATGTGAAAGGTTTTTATATTCAATTCTCAGGTTGTTTTTAACATACATAATCGATCATATTTCAACCAGACGGTAAACTGTTCAATTCTACAGAGATAGAAAATGTCGAGCCAAATCTCTTCTGCGCAGGAACCAATCAAAGGACACCTGGTCATCCACTGACGCGCTTTGATAAATCTCGCTCATTTTTCAAAATAAAAGCCTGAAACTATGTCTAAAGCTTGGACACAGCCTGAGGAAGCCATTGGAAAATAAATCTGGTTGATACGCCTTTAAATGGAGGAGGGGCAAGCAATGGAACAAGGATTTTTGTTTTTTAAAAGCACTTCCGGGTTGGAGTTCCTCAGGGAATCACCTGCAAAATCAGTTCTGTTATACTCACAGACAATATTTTGACAGTTTTGGAAACTTTAGAGTTTTCTATCCTAATCTGTCAATTATATGCATATTCTAATATCTGAGCCTGAGAAATAGTCCGTTTACCTTGGGAACGTTTTTTTCCCAAATATAAAATTTCTGCCCCTTAGCTTTAAGAGGTTCAAGAAAATGACTCAAGTAAAAGTGGAAGTCACCCAGTAAAATACTACTTGAGTAAAAGACTAAAAGTATTTGGTTTTAAATGTACTTAAGTATCAAAAGTAAAAGTAAAAATAATTTCAAATTCCTTATATTAAGCAAACCAGATTCTATATTTTTTAATTAACGGATAGCCAGGGGCACACTTCAACACTCAGACATCATTTACAAACGAAGCATTTGTGTTTAGTGAGTCTGCCAGATCAGAGGCAGTAGGGATGACACGGGATGTTCTCTTGATATGTGTGTGCATTAGACAATTTTCCTGTCCTGCTAAGCATTCAAAATGTAACTAGTACTTTTGGGTGTCAGGGAAAATGTAAGGAGTAAAAAGTACATTATTTTGTTTAGGAATGTAAGTGGAGTAAAAGTAAAAGTCGTCAAAAATATAAATAGTAAAGTAAAGTACAGATACCCCAAAAAACTACTTAGTACTTTAAAGTCTTTTTACTTAAGTACTTTACACCACTGAACAGGATGCACCTGAGCTCAATTTCGAGTCTCATAGCAAAGGGTCTGAATACTTATGTAAATAAGGCCTTTCTGTTTTTAATATTTTGTAAATGTGCAAAAATTTCAAAAGCGTGTTTTTGCTGTTTTGCCCGATTTATTCCATTTTAGAATAAGGCTATAGTCAAGGGGTCTGAATACTTTCCCAATCCACTGTATCTACAGTAGGGGCAAATGAGGACAAATATTATCATAAAATTATAGATGACTGACATTAGCCACATGTGGTCTCGTACTTTCTATTACCCTCGTTAGGCCTTTGCGAGATTCCAAAGCTAATGTCAAACTTGACTGAATGTCTGACTCTCTGGACTATTTTGCCTCCCCACTCCCTGCCAACAGATTACATTTAGCCATGGATGAAATGTGAGATAATTTCCCAAGATGACCAAAAATTTGACTATTACATAAACTAATTACATCCCAAAAATAGAATAATTAATAATGTCATCTGAACTCACATATTGGGGTCCGCTTATATTAGCGGGCACTTATAGTAGTCAAGCCCTTTGATGTACCCTCAAAGTAATCACATTTCTCACAGTTTCAAAGCAATGACCTCTACTGACTATGATTTCATAGGTCGAAAAGATGACTAGTAGAGAAAGCAACGCATAACTCTCTCTCAAAATAGATGGAATAAAAGCCAGCTAAAACTCTTCTTCTAATCTGCCAGGGCTGTAAAAAGAGACGACCTCATCCTAGATCAAGCGTTTGGCAGAGGCCAAAACAAGACGCCATAACAGATGGCACCATAAATGGAGATATCAGAGGGCTA
This sequence comes from Salvelinus namaycush, assembly GCF_016432855.1. Lineage (NCBI taxonomy): Eukaryota > Metazoa > Chordata > Actinopteri > Salmoniformes > Salmonidae > Salvelinus > Salvelinus namaycush. The sequence goes on along the minus strand of NC_052322.1, from coordinate 35,755,952 downwards.
TGACATCACTGTGGCAGACACTGTATCAGTGCAGAAACTAACAATATGGGTGTTTCAGATAACAGACATGCACACACAACCTCGCACACTCGCTAGCTCGTTTAAATACACACGTGCAAACGTTACTGTGGAATATTAGCTTTGACGTCAAACCAGAGAACTAATCAGAGATGTTAGTTATGCTAATCAATGTCCATAAACAAAGCAGTGTTTAGAGTCTGCTGGAGGCTGGTGGTGCACCCCCCCCCCCCCCCCCCCCCCCTGTTCAGGCACATGACCTCCCACTGTGTGTGAAGACAGGGAGGAATGCTCTGGCCTCTATCTGAGAGAGTGCGTGTTTGTGTGTGTGTGCATGTGTGTGCATGTCTGTAAATGGACATGCACACAAACCTTTAACATCCCTATGTTAAAGGTTTATCTCTCACTGACACATCATGGTTGGCCATTACTTCTTGGGATATTTGGTGTCATCAAATGATGCCGGATGAAAAAACACAACTCTGGAATATTCCTTTCTACGTCTAAAAATATTTCTCAGACTTGCTGGTTCATCGACCATTACGTTCCCTCATAGGCACCACAGAATGAATGTAATGAGAATCCTTCTAACCCTTTTTCTATTTTTACATCTCATCATGCTGAAGGCTATAGCCGTCATGCTCCATCCACCCTAATGTCTAAGCCCGCTACCATTGTGGCAGCCATTCAAAACTAAGTCAGAGGCTTCATGATTCCCTGACCGGGACTGTATTTTTATACATTAACACTCACAAAGCAATCTTCTGGTCTAGGCCTGATGCTTTGGTTTACAGCTACAGAATATACTGCAGGTGTAATGATTCCTATGTTATAAGGGTAACTTCATATTATAAAGCTCTGATGAGATTTACACTATAAACTGTGAAAAAAGATAACCCTAAGGTCAAATGTGTTATTGTTGTTATGGTGAATAGCCAATGTGTTCTGTATAGCCTATGTGACTAGTGGCATTACTAATTAATTGATCATGCACAATTGATTCACTCACAGACATGCATCAGGAACATACACAAGGTACTCCAGTGTCCTCTCTAAAATGTTATTCTCTTGTTAGAATTGGTTGTCAATCCTGTCAACCTAAATGTCAATACTGTCATTTAACAGTCATTTGAGGTGATCCCTAATGTAGGCTCCTTCAGATTACGGTTTGATTCCACTTGAAACCAGAGAACTGTGGCCCTAAACACAATGCCTTTTATAGCAATGCGAGCTCTTAAATGTCCCGTTTCCACACCCAGTCTTTCCTTTACAAAGTCTCTCTCTCTTTGACCCTTTCCTCCTCACTCGGCAACGAGGTCTGGGATGACTTGCACAAGTCCGTAATAGAATAGGAGGTGACTGGTTAGAGACATCAGAACTGATCCAACAGATCCCGGTCAGTTATTATAATCTGTCCAATTACATGTAATAAGAATAAAGAAAAGGTCTCACTCACCTTTAATGAGTGTGACCTTCATGGGTTCTTTCACCTCCTGATGATCCATTTGCTTATCTGCAAAAAAGGATACATTATCATTTCATATGAGTACAGTGACTTTGCAAACAGTTCGGGGTGAGAGATGAGCTAACTTGAGAATAAAATATTGACAAGATATCATAGCAGAAGAAGAAATCAATGACATAACATATGAAGCACAAGACTGAAAAATGTAATTGAATGTGAAATGAATGTGCATACAACATACATTGAGGACTTTATGAAGAGATGTTGTATTACAATTCTATGAAAGCAATTAAAAATGAAAGGATAATAATTGAAAATAATAAAGCCTATATAAGTACATTACATTTCAAAACATATAATAATGTGATATTACCTCAGGTCAGGTGTTCTCTGCTATAATCAGTGCTGGGGCTACAGCAGTCCCTGGCATGAAGAATTCTTTCCAACTATCTGATTTTTCAGATGCGAAATGGAATAGTCCATCTGAAGAGGGGGACATCAAATGCAATAACAAAGACTATCCATCAAACTGCCAAGCTATTTTCCAAGGCATGTTAGGAAAAGAACCACTGGTACAGTAAAAATGACTGGTTGATTACCTTGAGGGTAGTCAAAATCTAATGATAGAGGTCATCCAGATCAAAACAATAATTGTCACAAATAGTCCCCCCTCTTCATGGTGGAGGGTCCCAGTCTTTCCACACTAGGTCATGAATCTGACTGGGGCATCTCGGAAGCTGCAGCTGCATACTGAAACAGAGGGAGGTTTTGTTCAGGGAATGAGCTGCTCCCAGGCCAGTTGGTACTGATGTAGAAATGGGGGCTTAGCCTAACAATAGGACCTTCCAATGTGAGATTGTGTGAGAGTGGGTAGTGTGTGAGTGTATGAGTTTCTGAGTGTGTGTATGTGTGTCTGTGTGTGTGCCCTTGTTATGCCAAGTAGGGCACTGCCATTTCCCTTTAATTTAACTCCATGCTGACCATATGTTTCCATAAGGATAAATTATGCTGCAACATTTTGAGCTCTGAAAGGGGTAGTGTTGACAATAAAAGCAGGACATAGAATAAACAGAAACAAATGATGTGGAGTATGACATAATATAAACTGGTGTAATGTTAGAAGTGGAGAATGCAACTAATACACTGAACTAATGTGGTGTGACATTACAAAGGTTAGGAGGCTTTGCCAGAAGTTCAGAATGGGACACAATAATAAAATAGATTTAGCAAAACCAAAGAGACTAATCTAGGAAATCCATGAATGAGGGAAATACTGCCAGTACACTTCCCTGATACATGTGTAAATATTGTAATATAAATTGTGCATTCCTTTATTATACTTATGCTAAAACATTTTATTATTTCATATTGTTGTTGCATTGTCGAGAAGGAACCTGCAAGTAAGCATTTCATTGGACAGTGTATACCACGTGTATCCTGTACATTCAACTAATAAAACTTGAAACTACACAGTCTCAAGAACAACCTAGAGAACTGTGACCAAAACAGAATGAAAAAATAAAACGTAAATACCACCAGGGTAATACTGCCACTCAGGTGTGTGTTTGTGTGTGTGACAACCAAGTACTGTGACTTCCACAGTACTACAACGTTTTTCCTCCTAGACTGAATGGATACATTTGATCATCCATGTACAGATTAGTAGAAATGAAGAAGGGAGTTAATAAAATATTTCCTGTAGGGACCCAAGTTTTTTCTGACCATTTGATGTGACCTGGAGTGGAGAAAATATGGAACCTAATTAAAGGGTTGAACTAGGGCCCCGTTTGTTCTAGTCAGGTCATGTAGTTACCCTTAAACATGTAACTAAATCTGTATTAGGCCCTACCAGATCAATAAATTCTCATCAATCTCCACTTTTATACAATTTATACTGTATTGTCTTTATGCTGGAGACACACAATATATGTTTTTATATTTCCCGTAAGTATCCTGTGAGAAAAGGTAGAAAAGCAAGAGAGGTAGAAAAGCAAGAGAGCTCTATACATAGGCCTACAGAATAGTATGAACAACAAAAAACTAGGAAAAAGAACAAGGTCACTTCAATTAATTTCCCAGTTGAACCGTTTGGGAGTGTCTTATGATGAGATTTTGTAGAACTATCGCTAGAAAAACTCAAAAACTCAGACTGGTCATCTCCGTATAACCGTTGCAAGACCCACTGGTTGATGCTTATTTATAAAACCCTCTTAGGCTTCACTCGTCCCTATCTGAGATACCTACTGCAGCCCTCATCCTCTAAAGACAACACCCATTCTGCCAATCACATTCAGTTAAAGGTCCCCAAAGCACACACATCCCTGGGTCGCTCCTCTTTTCAGTGTGCTGCAACTAGCAACAGGAACGAGCTGCAAAAAAAAAAAACTAAAACTGGAAGGTTTTATCTCCATCTCTTCATTCAAAGACTCAATCATGGACACTCTTACTGACAGTTGTGGTGGATTTGCATGATGTATTGTTGTCTCTACCTTCTTGCTTTTGTGCTGTTGTCTGTGCCCAATAAAGTTTGTACCATGTTTTGTGCTGCTACCATGTTGTGCTGCTGCCATGTTGTGTTGCTACCATGTTGTTGTCATGTGGTGTTGCTACCATGCTGCGCTACCTCTTTATGTAGTGTTGTGGTGTATCTCTTGTCGTGATGTGTGTTTTGTCCTACAGACAGTTGAAGTCGGAAGTTTACATACACCTTAGCCAAATACATTTGAACTCAGTTTTTCACAATTCCTGACATTTATTCCAAGTAAAAATTCCCTGTCTTAGGTCAGTTACGATCACCACTTCATTGTAAGAATGTGAAATGTCAGAATACTAGTAAAGAGAATGATTTCTTTCAGCTTTTATTTCTTTCATCACATTCCCAGTGGGTCAGAAGTTTACATACACTCAATTAGTATTTGGTAGCATTGCCTTTAGGTCAAACGTTTTGGGTAGCCTTCCACAAGCATCCCACAATAAGTTGGGTGAATGTTGGCCCATTCCTCCTGACAGAGCTGGTGTAACTGGGTCAGGTTTGTAGGCCTCCTTGCTCGCACACGCTTTTTCAGTTCTGCCCACACATTTTCTATAGGATCGAGGTCAGGGCTTTGTGATGGCCACTCCAATACCTTGACTTTGTTGTCCTTAGGCCATTTTGCCACGACTTCGGAAGTATGCTTGGGGTCATTGTCCATTTGGAAGACCCATTTGCGACCAAGCTTTAACTTCCTGACTGATGTCTTGAGATGTTGCTTCAATATATCCACATAATTTTCCGACCTCATGATGCCATCTATTTTGTGAAGTGCACCAGTCCCTCCTGCAGCAAAGCACCCCCACAACATAATGCTGCCACCCCCTTGCTTCACGGTTGGGATGGTGTTCTTCGGCTTGCAAGCATCCCCCTTTTTCCTACAAACATAACGATGGTCATTATGGCCAAACAGTTCTATTTTTGTTTCATAAGACCAGAGGACATTTCTCCAAAAAGTATGATCTTTGTCCCCATGTGCAGTTGCAAACCGTAGTCTGGCTTTTTTTATGGCGGTTTTGGAGCAGTGGCTTCTTCCTTTCTGAGCGGCCTTTCAGGTTATGTCGATATGGGACTCATTTTACTGTGGATATAGATACTTTTGTACCTGTTTCCTCCAGCATCTTCACAAGGTCCTTTGCTGTTGTTCTGGGATTGATTTGCACTTTTCGCACCAAAGTACGTTCATCTCTAGGAGACAGAACGCGTCTCCTTCCTGAGCGGTATGACGGCTGTGTGGTCCCATGGTGTTTATACTTGCATACTATTGTTTGTACAGATGAATGTGGTACCTTCAGGTGTTTGTAAATTGCTCCCAAGGATGAACCAGACTTGTGGAGATCTACAATTTTTTTCTGAGGTCTTGGCTGATTTCTTTTGATTTTCCCATGATGTCAAGCAAAGAGGCACTGAGTTTGAAGGTAGGCCTTGAAATACATCCACAGGTACACCTCCAATTGACTCAAATGAGGTCAATTAGCCTATCATAAGCTTCTAAAGCCATGACATCATTTTCTGGAATTTTCCAAGCTGTTTAAAGGCACAGTCAATTTAGTGTATGTAAACTTCTGACCACTGGAATTGTGATACAGTGAATTATAAGTGAAATAATCTGTCTGTAAACAATTGTTGGAAAAATGACTTGTGTCATGCACAAAGTAGATGTTCTAACCGACTTGCCCAAACTATAGTTTGTTAACAAGAAATTTGTGGAGTGGTTGAAAAACGAATTTTAATGACTCCAACCTAAGTGTATGTAAACTTCTGACTTCAACTGTATATATTTTTTAATCCCAGCCCGCGTCCCCGCAGGAGGCCTTTTGCCAGGCCCTCATTGTAAATAAGAATTTGTTCTTCACTGACTTGCCTAGTTAAATGAAGGTACGAAAAAAAACATTGGTTCCACAAACGAGAGAAGACAACGATGTGCAGATTCGCGAAAAAAAAAGTGTGATTTCATAAACTGTTTATTCGATTGTGGGGTTTGAATATTGTGAGAAGTCAACAACATATTTGGTGAGAATCACAAGATAGGGTACAAAGTCAATTCTATTCTAGGGACATAAGCCTACATTGGGTGTTCAGTTTTCAATTATAGCATTATTTAATCTGCAGTTGTTCTTTTGCTATTTTATTTTTTTACAAATAATATTTAGATGTTAATAGTATCTTCTGATGACAATTATCACATATTTTAACTAAATGCAATCTATTAACTTCCAAATATAAGTAGGTACAGTATCTAGCTTTCCGATTACACGTTCAGATGGAATGGCTTGTCCTTTACTTTGTAAAAACCTTGATTGCATCGAGTGAATGTTGGACAAATATATTGGTTCCTTTCTAAACATAGCAATGTGAATGCAAATAGGACTGGGACCACAAATATGTGAATTGAACTGGCAAGAGTTGAGTCCTTATTCAAAGGCAAATGTAGTGTGAGTACAAAGATAACTGAGTTATTGTTTTTTTTACCCGAGTTCTCTTTAAAGAGGACTGAGATCGGTTATTTTGTTGTGGACTATATGTGAAAACACCCAAAGTTATGCAGCCTCTCTCCATATTTTGTATTTTTCTTGTTAAATTATTACTAACATTATTGTTTTTAGTTTTGCGTAAGCTAGTTATTATGCAATTCATGACACACAAAGGGATGCTCGAAAACTCTGACACATCGTGGGCGTTGCCAGTTATGGGCGTTACCTGTAATGTATCGTCGTGACTACGCGGTCTCATGGGAATGAGAGTTTCCAAAAATGCCAGTGAGCTGATGGTGCTGGGGAAGAAGGAGGTGACACCGCGCACCTAGCCTACTTCCTCAACTTATCCAGGAGTAGCAGACTCTAGCTCCACACACTTATGGGAAGTCTACTAAAGTAGTGCCTGAAACAGGTGGATTCTCCCTCGCACAGCTACACACAACATATTGGGTTTTTTTTGTTCTGAGAAGGACCGGCATCACCACAAAATGAATTCGCTCTCAGCTTGGTTTTGGAGTGAGAGTTTCTGGCTTCCACCGAATGTTACTTGGGCGGAACTCGAGCACCCGCCACCAGGAGAGGAGTACCCCAGAGCTGACCAGCTACTCTCATGCTTACCGCTTGCTTTTGGCGTGTTGGCTGTCAGGGTTTTATTTGAGAGGTAGGCTATGTAACAAAGTAACGTGTATTGACTTGTCTTTGTAAACAAAAGATTTCCGCATTTGATATGTGTCAAAGATTTAGCGGTATAAACCAAGGCCAAGTCCTTGGCTAAACTGATTGTGTGTGTGTGTGTGTGTGTGTGTGTGTGTATGCGCGCGCGCGCTTAGTAAGCGCCAGTCAGAGGAACTAATTAGCGAACTGCCCTTGGGCCATGATAGGCCTATAAGGAGGCATTGTTTTCTGATGATAGGTTCCCAACACTACTCTAGTCTATATAATTTAGGCTATTGACACAAACACTATTGTGGAAAATACTATTAGTATGCTACTGTGTGTAGGCCAACAGTAGGCTACGAATAGCCACTGAGTATACAACGTTTGGATCATAGGTGTCTTGTTTAACCTGAAGGGTAGCCTAATTTAGTTTTTTTTGTGCCACTGGTGTGAGAGAAGCAGTAACCCTTCTGGCTTCATTGACCTGTGTTCTATTAAACGCCATACAGTCCCTTAGTAACCAGGCTTTGAGTAATCTCTGTAACCAATAAATACATTCTCGCGAGTAATTTGGTCAACTGCACTGATGCTAATCTTTGTAGAGGGACGAAGTTCACGCAAACTGACTGCTGCAAGTGACATGGCCATTGGATTATATTGTGTGCATCTCTAACGTCTAAAATGGCTCTTCTCTTTGTATCCTTTTCTTTCAAAGGCCTTATCTTTGTGTCCCTTTTGGCTGTTTTGATGTGAAATAAGCAAAGGAACTGGTAAAAGTGAATAGTCGATGTGTCTATCCATATTTGTATTTTATTTCACCTTTATTTAACTAGGCAAGTCAGTTAAGAACAAATTCTTATTTACAATGACGACCTAGGAACAGTGGGTTAACTGCCTTGTTCAGGGGCAGAACGATAGATGTTTACCTTGTCAGTTTGGGGATTCAATCTAGCAACCTTTTGGTTACTGGCACAAAGCTCTAACCACTAGGCTGCCTACTGCCCCATCTGCTTTCTATTAACTATCCACATGATTTCAGATTATTGTAAATGAGGGTGAAGGAATGGAAACACAAGATTATTGATGATATGCACTACTGGTGTTCTCTTCTGTGTACCACAGTAGAATTGGATGCTGGCTGTCTGCTTATCCAAATAGGTAATTTGAATTCTCTGCATAGCAAGCCCTCTCCTGAACAGATGCTTTCTAAAATGTTAGCTGGGCATATGTTTAGGCCTAGGTAGTACATTGGATTGTGTGATAGGAAGGAAGTGAATGTTTGAATGGGTCAGAGGCAGTACACTGAGGTCGGGGAGGTCTTGTGATAGACACTAACCAGCAAACTGAGGTCTGTCTCACTCTCAGCAAGGAGCTTTCTCCTCCTGACCCACCTCCCTCTCACATGACAGCTCATCAGCCTCCTCTGTTTAGAGTTAGTGCTACATTCCTCCTCATACTCTCCCTCTGACTGTCTGTTTTCCTTCACAACCCTTTCTCATTCTAACTGCTTTTCTCTTACACACATACACCCACTGCACATACAATACATTTGTGGGTAAACTGTGGAGGCGCCGTGTCTGTTTGTGGAATAGGTCCCTGGTGAAAGCCGTGATCTTCTCTGCTGAGGTTTCTGGAGAACTGTAGGTACTGTAGAGCCAACCCTGTGTCCATGTTTAATATTGCTCTCTCTCTCTGGTGCTGTGTGTGTGTTTAGGCTAGTAGCCAAGCCCTGTGCCAACATACTTCAGATTCAGGCTGGAGAGAGCCGGCGAGCCCAGCCCAACGCTGTCCTGGAGAGGGTGTTTACATCCACAACGGTACTTAAAGCATTGGTCTCATACGCTGCTGCTGGGTGGACAAATGCAGCATTGTGACCTGAAATGTTTCTTATGTTATTGCTCACGGTGTAAAAGCAATTCACCACATGTAAATGAATGGGATGTTCTGTAAATGCAAGTGGATTAGTGGAAGTAAAAAAATAAATAGGTTGGATTTTTATCATTTCCACTTATCGTAGATGTATTCCACACTGATGAACTTGATTTTTACTTGCTACTCAGGAAAGTGTAATCAGATTTTGTTGATTACTGTCCAAAGCCAATTAGCTCTCTAAGATGCCAGTCTGTTTTGTCTGTAGCCAACTTTCCTTTGACTTGTTTAGCAGGGCAGCAATGTAGTGTTTTTGACTCTAAAGCAGTGTCTCTGTCTCCTGCGCCTTTTCCTCAGAGTCCAGACTCGCGGCGGGTTGAGGGGCTCTCTAAGCAGCTGGACTGGGATGTGCGGAAAGTCCAGAGATGGTTCCGACTCCGGAGGAACCAGGACAAGCCCAGTACACTCACAAAGTTCTGCGAGAGCATGTAGGTTCTGAAAAGTCTTAATCAATCTAGATGCACTAGCTTCAGCATTGCTGTTCTGTTTCTTTTCTTTATGTTTCCTTTGCTCTTTGTTTTGCATCATAGGTGGAGGTTGACGTTTTATACCGGTATATTTACCTATGCAATTCGCTATCTGTGGGTGGTGAGTTGAATTGACTTCTACTGCACTACACTAAATAACTTTAATATAATTCAAACACACTTTAAATTGAAAGGAGCCCTTTTAAAATTGTTGTTACTATAGGAAAGAAAGTAACAATAAGAATAACATGCTGACTATGCAGATTGCTTTCAAGAGGAAGTCATATTGATAAGCATTGTTATCCTCTTTGATTATCTTTGACATGTGCATGTCCTCCTCTAGTCTCCTTGGATGTGGGACACACGGCAATGCTGGTACAACTACCCATTTCAGGTGAAGGATCTACATACCAAGTACCTAAATACCATGATCATTCATCTAAATAGTCTACAGAGGAAGATTCAATTCCTAACCATAGGGGTTGTTCATGTTCTCAATATGGCCCACACCTTGCTTCCACAGACGCTGAGTCCTGGCCAGTACAACTACTATGTAGCTGAGCTGGCCTTCTACTGGTCCCTGATGTTCTCCCAGTTTACAGACATCAAAAGGAAGGTGAGTCAGGTGACTGGGTTGGAGGGGCACGGTGGGTGGACTTGTAGTGGGGTAGGTGGACATTGAAAATGCAGCTATTGTGCTCCCCTCTCTCAAAAACACTAATCCTACCACCACTTCAGTCAGTGGCTTTCATTCATGCTAATTGGCCAATCTATTGTAGCTGGTATGCAAGCCATTTAAATCCACTTGATTTTCTGGAAAGTCTTTGGTCGTTTAGCAAGAATTGGTGCCAGTATGTCCTGTTTTTGTTACTTCATTTCAGAGACACTTTCGTCTCACTCTAGGTTAGCAAGGTAATTATTGTTTTGTAATAGAAGGCCTACGATACTGTGTAAACTCTGATGAACAGGTTAGACGCAGCAGTGAGTTTCTGTAGAGGCATAGTTTGGGACAGGAGTTTATGTATGAAGCACTAGCCCAGAGTCCAATCCTACTGAGAGTAGACCTAATCCATTGTCACATGGGTGCTGCTGGAAGAGGTAGAATTACATTAGCACTGTGCTGTTCTCTGGTAGTGGGTCAAGGGGAAAGGAAGATTTTTTATTTGTATCACTTAGCAAGTTTTGCATGTTGTATGAGGTTGTAAAGGTTTCCAATACTCCTATGTTTGACCCTAGCATCTTTGTACACCATTACAAATGCAAAGATCCTTAAGCAGGAGCAATGAAGACAAACACATTGCAAAATCAATGTCGTTTCAAGTTAAGAAAATATACTCAGTACATGTAATCTAGTTTAATATATAACTAAAAGTATCTGGTGAAGTTTCTAGGAGATCATTAATCATGTGTGGAAGAATTCTCATTGCCAAGCAGATGCAGCCTTTTCAAAAGCTGGTGACGACATTGTGTCAGGTCAATGAACTTGTTGGGATGGTTTAATAGACCAGGTTGTTGTGACCTTGGTTCCACTCACTCAGTGATTCTATGCGTTTTATTGGAATGAAATGGCATGTGTGTAAATATTTTTCCCTCCCCCTCTCTCTCCCCCCTTGTCTACCTCTTTATCTATCTATCCCTCTATTTCTTTGTTTACCTTTGTCCTCTGACAGGATTTCCTCATCATGTTTGTCCATCACCTGGCCACCATAACTCTCATCACCTTCTCCTACTGTAACAACATGCTGCGAATAGGCACTATGGTCATGTGTGTCCATGATGCCTCCGACATCGTGCTGGAGGTAGATAAAATGTCAAGTGCCTATACTAGAGCAATGTATTTAGAAGGTTGGCCAATGCGGTTTCTGCATTATGATGTACTTACATGACACTTCAACATTCTATGGCAGCCATGTTAGCTCCTCATTAACAGTACATGGGGAATATTTAAATAATGCTATGTAACTGAATGTCTAGAATTAGAACAATATTCAAAAAGTAAATTTCTTTTCAAAATATTTGGCTTTGGCCTATGCTATACTGTATGTGTAGAGCTGTCTTTTTACTGGCTGAGGTGGTTCCACACAAAACTGAAATATTATTTATGGTGTATGTGGGTGTGAGTACGGGGTTTCACCCAGGCGAGTGTTTACTCTGTGTTTGAACAGCTGTGTGCACTACTGCTGCACTTAGCTAATACCTGTTTAACTGGAATCTGACTGTTTAACATGTCTGTTTACCAAGGTATAGCAAGAGGTGTCATTGAAGGAGAATTAAACATGTTTGCTGGTTTGCTATCTGTACTCATGTGCCTATTCATTTCCTTCCCCCCCAAGTTGGCCAAGTTGGCCAATTATGCAAAGTACCAGCGGATTTGTGACACCGGCTTTGTAGTATTCAGCATCGTCTTCTTCATCACGCGACTTGTCATCTATCCCTTTTGGTAAGGGGGGGTACATATTGAATTATGCAACAAGGCACAGAGCTGCGTTATCTAACTCCAGCCATTCTGTCCTTAGCACTGTAGGATAGATGTATAATTCATTAGATTTCTATAAAAGGATTTGTCTCTTTGGCGTCTCCTTGTGACGGTGCCCTGGTAACGCGTGTGCTTGGTTGTGTGTGTCTGTGTTGAAGGATCATATACAGTGTGCTGGTGGAGAGCTGGGAGATTGTCGGTCCGTACAGGTCCTGGTGGCTGTTGAACAGCCTGCTTCTGGTCCTGCAGTCTCTTCATGTCTTCTGGTTCTACCTCATCGCTAGAATCGCCATCAAAGCCATATTCAAGGGCAAGGTGTGTATGTGTGTTTAACTTTACTCTGTCTGAATAATAGTGAACCTATGGTAGCAACAGTGATAGTTTGTGTAATATGCTCACGTTGTAGACCTAAAAATAAACATTTGCCAATATCAAAACATTTGTCCTTTTACGCAGACCACCTATTTAGGTTTAGCGAGGAAAAACAGTAATACGTTGATGATCTGATTCCTTGTATGATTCCTTTGCAGACTATTCATTGTTACTGAGCACAAACTCTGTCCCTTTTTAAAAGGTGGCGAAGGATGACCGCAGTGACATCGAGAGCAGCTCAGAAGAGGAGACGGACACCAATGTCAAGAGCAGGAACAAGTCACAACCCAACGGTAGCGAGCAATCACCAAAAAAAGACAACGGGACCAATGGCTTCACCAAAGGTGGAACAAAAGACCACTGAACACAGGGAGAGGTGATTATGAACTGGACACGGGGGTCTCTGAAATGGATCCCCTCTGCTGTGTGCCACTTAAATGGGTCCCAGCTCTGTTTAACTGAACTTCAACTCTTCTTTCACTTTCAGAAAAACAAACCCTCTCAGAACTGGTGTGGGTTGTGAAGACGATGATAAAATTGACAATGTTTGCTGCCTTGAGGACCTATTTATCACTGTGTGTTTCTTTGTATCAAGTTTACAACTTTGCCTTTGCTTATAGTAGAAATAGGGGAGGAAAGTTTTCATAGAAGTTTTACCGGTCAAATACTGCTTCTTCATTTCTACAATGTTTTGATAACTCACTTTTTTTTACTTGGAGAGAGCTTTATAGATGAAACCGGTGATATTTTAATGGTTGTAAGAGATTGTGTGCCTTACTGAATATGCTGCCTCCCCTCATTTGAGGGGGAAAAAATAAAGTAGAAATTATCTGTATTTTTCTCATTAAAAACCTTTATTTGAACCAAATCATTAGTTAACATCTTTCGACAACCAAAACTTTAGCAATGGCACTCAAGTAACCTCAGTGAACACATTCATATCAGACACTGTTCAGCCCATGGCTGTTTGAAGCCCATTGTCATGTAACTCTATACTAGTAGAAAGAATGGAGGGATCAAACAAATACTGTCAAGGGATTGGTTTTTATTTAGCCTTCTCAGGCTAAATTAGTCAAGTTTTTTGGTGGTGACATTTTTAAAAAGGTAATTTTTGTTTAGTATTTGATTTTTGCACACTGGTCCATCATCTCAAACATGTCTTCACTGAAGTCGTTATACTGCAGACTGAAAGAGAGGAAGGCAAATGTCAGAAGAACCCTTACACTTTTCACATGACAAATTGTGATAGCACAAATTTCACAACAGCAGTAGGGATTACGAAACAACGTGTCTTTTGCGTGTGGTACAGAGGAGGCTGTGGAAGGAGCTATAGGAGGTCATGCTCATTGTAATGGCTGGAATGGATTTCTTTGGAACGTATCAAACACAGCAAACATATGGAAACCACATGTTTGACTAACATTTATTCCATTCCAGCCATCACAATGAGCTTGTCCTCCTATAGCTCCTCCCACTAGCCTCTGGTGTGGTCCTATATAAATCGCACTGAACACTAAAACATGAATACTATTGTATAGAGAACCATCAATACTGCTACAATGTATCAGTGGAATCCACCACTACTTGGCTCACTCACTTCATCTCCTGCATGGTGCGACTATCCTGCATGACTTGGACCAGGGCTGGGACTGAGGTGTCAGTCAGATGGTTGTTCTTCAGGACCAGGCTCTTCAGGAAGCCACTGGCCCTCACCGCCGCACTCAGGTCTCCAACACAGGCATCCGTCAGCTGGATCATCTCAACACTAACACACACACACCATTATCTCAGTTTTGCCAAGGACTTAGCCTTGGTATATACCTCTAAATCTTTGATGTGACATATCACACACACAAAGTGAGAGGATTCAAGTGTTACACTGATCCGGAGACGCACACTGTCTGTTCACTTACTCCAGGTGCTCCAGACTGCACCGTTTGTTTCCCAGTGCGACCCAGAGGTGTTTGGCTCCTTCGTCTCCTATTTTGTTCAGGCCCACAGACAGTGTTCTCAGTCCAGAGGTCCCACTGCTCAGCAAAACGCCCAACTCCTTGAAGACCAGGGTAGTCAACTCACAGCGTACCAAGCTGCAACAGAAAACCCTAATTGGTTCTGATACAAAGGCATGAATCGTCTCGTTTCCAAGGGGTTCCCAGACTACAACAGATAATACACTCAATACATAACAAGCATGCTGCGGACTGTAGTACCGCAGTTTCTCCAGTGGGCATCCAGGCTTGTTGAGGGCCTTACACAGCTGCAGTGCCCCCTCCTGGCCCAACGCATTCACAGACAGATCCAGCTCAGTCAGCCTACAGCCTTCTGACTGCAAGGCCTCAGCCACACCAGCACAACACGCAGCTGTCAACTCATTATCAAACAATCTGGCAAGGGATAGACCAGAAAGGGAATCAGGAGAGATACTCTGCATGTCATATCACAAATCTCCATATCTGAGCAATGTGTTGTTTTTTATTTGTCCTAGAGACTTGAGTGAGCTATAATAACTGCATCCATTATCTATCTGGTCCTTACATCAGGCTTTGCAGTTGGCAGCAGGGATATTGGAGAGCCTTGGCCAGCCAATCCACCCCCTGGTCGGTGAGGCAGTTCTGTGCCAGGTTCAGTATTCTCAGCTCTGATTGGCCAACGCACAGTGCAGTTGACAAGGCCTCCATGGACCCCCCCGTCAACTCACACCTCGGTAACCTTCACAAAGTCAACTAATTACAGGCTAATAATGATATTTGAACTGTCAGTCATAGATGTATTCTTCTTCCAAAATGATACCATTACAATATCTTTGCTAGAGTACGTACTGAAGCTCCTGCAGTTTGCAGTGAGGGCTTCCCAGTGCATGGCTCAGCTTCCTGAGCCCCTGGTCATGGAGCGTATTCCCCCTCAGCTCCAACACGCGGAGATGGGATTTCTCTGAGGTCAGGACTGCCACCAGGTCCCCACAGCAAGCCTCTGTTAACCCACACACTGGAAGTCTACAGAAACCAATCATCATCCATTTAGATACAACAAACAGATCAAGTGACTTTACTATTACGTAATTCAATAGCATGCGCCAAATGCCAATACAACCCTGTTATAAGGAAGTTATAGTGTTATAATTAAGTTTATGGTGCCATATGTTTTAAATGCTTTATATTCAGTCTATGAGTAGTATGGGACCTCGTCTTCAATAACCTATTGAAATTGAGAACATTTTGAAATCGTAATTTACTGTAACACCGCCATCAATATTAGATTGTGCATTACATTTGAATGGCATGATGCAAACACTGTAAATGTCATATTCTGTGAAGTAAGATGGAACTCACTTTAATGTTTGTATGTTGCAGTCCCCAAGTCCTGTGCAAAGAACTTTGAAGCCTGTGTCACCCATGGGGTTGTAGGACATATCCAGCTCTGTGGTCCTTCCCTGGCTGAGGGCTGAGGCCAGGTGAGCGAGAGCCCCAGCACTAAGAGAGCTCTGAACCAGGCTGTGGACAAAACAAATGAAGAGATGTGCATGAATATGCAGCTTTGGTGATGTTTTAAAGGGCAACTCCGCAGTTGAAACAATAACAAAGCAGCCACCTAACCAGTGTTGGTAAAAAACTGAGGAATGGGGCTGGAGAAATGTAACCACTCAAATTCATAGACAGAGCTATGGATACAAGGACTGACCATCCATGATATCAAAATTCTAGTTTTAACCATGTTGAGGCTAGTGTTTGTTTCCAATTGTTGTTTACAAACATGGGAGTAAAATATGCTTATATTTGGGGTTCTGATGGGGTAAGACAGTTGAGCTAAAATCATGAGGCATTTATATTCTTCAAGAATCAATGGGTATATATCATTAACTTATGTCCTAAAATGAATATAGCAACTGCAGATTTCCCCTTTAAGAACTGTTAAAATTGTACAAAATGTGACATTTTTGTTACGTAAATGTTTTGGAATTAATTTATACAATGTACAGTAACCTACATACCATGCATACAGTAAATCATACTGTAATATGTCTCTTTCCACTATCTGGAAAGGAACAGTAATTACAGATCATTTGTTTGCGACAAAAAATCGAATCAAATTTTAATAGTCACATTTTTTATTTGTTTAACCTTTATTTAACTAGGTAAGTCAGTTAAGAACAAATTCCTATTTACAATGACGGCCTACCCCGGCCAAACCCAGATGACATTGGGCCAATTGTGCGCCGCCCTATGGGACTCCCAATCACAGCCGGTTGTGGTTTCTTTGCAGCAATTTGACCATAAAGGCCTGATTCAAAACCTATTCCTCCTCAGGAGACTGAAAAGAGTTGGCATGAGTCCTCAGATCTTCAAAAGATTTTACAGCTGCACCATTGAGAGCATCCTGACAGGTTGCATCACTGCCTGGTATGGCAACTGCTCGGCCTCTGACCGCAAGGCACTACAGAGGGTAGTGCGTATGGCCCAGTACATCACCGGGGCCAAGCTTCCTGCCATCCAGGACCTTTATACCAGGCGGTGTCAGAGGAAGGTCCTAAAAATCGTCAAAGACTCCAGCCACCCTAGTCATAGACTGTTCTCTCTGCTACTGCACGGCAAGCGATACCGGAGTGCCAAGTCTAAGTCCAAGAGGCTTCTCAACAGCTTCTACCCCCAAGCCATAAGACTCCTGAACAACTAATCAAATGGCTACCCAGACTATTTGCACCCCCCCCCCCCCCCCACGCTGCTACTACTCTCTGTTATTATCTATACATAATTATCTCAATTACCTCGACACCGGTGCCACCGCACATTGACTCTGTACCGGCACTGTAAGATCTACACCTGTTGTATTCGGCACATGTGACAAATAACATTTGATTTGATTCACGCAGTCTCCTCTGAACAGTTGATGTTGAGATGTGTCTGTTACTTGAACTCTGTGATGCATTTATTTGGGCTGCAATCTGAGGTGCAGTTAACTCTAATGAACGTATCCTCTGCAGCAGAGGTAACTCTGGGTCTTCCTTTCCTGTGGCGGTCCTCATGAGAGCCAGTTTCATCATAGAGCTTGATGGTTTTTGCAACTGCACTTGAAGAAACTTTCAAAGTTCTTGAAATGTACAGATTGACTTCATGTCTTAAAGTAATGATGTAATATGAAAAAGTAATATGATTAAAGTAATATGGACGGTCTTTTACCAAATAAGGCTATCTTCTGTATACCACCCTACCTTGTCACAACACAACTGATTGGCTCAAAAGCATTAAGGAAAGAAATTCCACATATTAACTCTTAACAAGGCACACCTGTTAATTGAAATGCATTCCAGGTGACCTCATGAAGCTGGTTGAGATCATTTTGATTTATTTTACCATTATTTGACTAGGCAAGTCAGTTAAGAACAAATTCTTATCTTACAATGACCCCAGCCAAACCCTCCCCTAACCCGGACAACGCTGAGTCCCTAAGGGACTCCCGATCATGGCCGGTTGTGATACAGCCCGGGATCAAACCAGGGTCTGTAGTGACACCTCTAGCACTAACATGCAGTGCCTTAGACCGCTGCGCCACTCGGGAGCCCCTACATGCACCGAATACAACAGGTAGATCTTACAGTGAAATGCTTACTTACAAGCCCTTAATATAAGCCCAACAATGCAGTTAAGAAAGAAATGTGTTAAGTAATAAAAAATATTTTAAAAAGTAACAAATAATAACAGAGCAGCAGTAAAATAACAATAGCGAGTCTATATACAGGGGGTACCGGTACAGAGTCAATGTGCGGGGGCACCGGTTAATCAAGGTAATTGAGGTAATATGTACATGTAGGTAGAGTTAAAGTGACTATGCATTGATAATAAACAGAGTAGCAGCAGCATAAAAGAGGGGGTGGGGGGGGCAATGTGAATAGTTTGGGTAGCCATTTGATTAGCTATTCAGGAGTCTTATGGCTTGGGGGTAGAAGCTGTTAAGAAGTCTTTTGGACCTAGGCTTAGTGCTCCGGTACCGCTTGCCGTGTGGTAGCAGAGAGAACACTATGACTAGGGTGGCTGGAATCTTTGACAATTTTTAGGGCCTTCCTCTGATATCGCCTGGTATAGAGGTCCTGGAAGGCAGGAAGTTTGGCCCCAGTGATGTACTGGGCCGTACGCACTACCCTCTGTAGTGCCTTGCAGTCGGAGGCCAAGCAGTTGCCATACCAGGCAGTAATATGTATAGCTGTAGAATAGTAGTATTGCGATCCACACTTATAAACCAGGGTCGTTACAGTAGATACATCATTTGTTTGATTATTTGTATGCATGTATGTGGTCCCACAGTGGTAGGATCTGAAAAACATGCTTAAGGTTTCTGTTTTACTTTCTAGTTGCAGATGAGAGGTATTGATTGCCACTGTATCATATCATTTACCAAACTGAATTGGGTCACACTTACTAGCAACAAAATACTAGACAACAAATCACATTGATTTTCTGTTTCCTCAATTACTCACATTATTTTATGAGAGAGACGTATGGCAGGAACCAAAAGGTTGGCTTTTTCCTCAGTTAAATCCTTGCTGCTGTACAGATTCAGCTGATCCCATTCCCCCAGACATGTCACTATATAGCTGAGAGACACACAGTCATGTACACCCAGAACGCCATAGCTGATGCCACGGGCAGACGGAGTGATGATCTCCTTCACCAGCTTCTCATTCTGACGTTGATGGAGCAGATGAAAGCAATGGAGGTGTCTGTCTGTGTGATAGCTCTCCAGTGCCTTCCGAGAGGTGCTTTTAAACCAGCTGCTGAAGTCCATGATGTGGTCAGTGTTGAACTCTCCCAGTTCAGATTCCAGAGGCTTCCTCTGAGAGGGCTCAGAAAGCCCTGCCAGGTAAAGGTCGAGAAACTCTACACAACCCTCATGGTTCTCCAACAGCTCTTCCACACTCACTGCTTCTGACTCGTCTAAGTAGAAGGATGCAGCCAAGAAAAACTCTTGGATCTTCTGGGTGTGGAAGGAGAAAATGCAGTTGTCCGATTCCAGGTCACCATCAACGTGCAGGAAATCTTTAATTGATGTTGGAGTTGTTAGGAACTGTTGTACATCAGTGGAGGCCATTTCTTCTTTGGAGCAGTTTGAATCCGGGCCAAGACAGCAATGGGAAGCCATTCTACCCAGGGAGGTCACCAGGTCTCTGGCATTGGTCGTGTCCAATGACAGTGCCCGAATAAGGTGGATGGTGATATAAACAAACACCTGGGTTAGTGTCTCAGGAAGAATCTCTCCAGCCTCCATTAGAGACTTGTAAATGGAACACGTCATCCAGCAGAATCTAGGAGAGGTGCAGAAATCATAGAACCCCATTGTCCTTTCTATGTTCTCAAACGCTTGACTGGCTACAATTGGATCAGAGAAGAACCTGTCGCAATAGGCCTTCCTCTGGGGTTTCAGAAACCCCAACAGCTCCATGCGGTAGCCATCTAGAGACTCAAGACTGGCTGCGGTAGGCCTTGAGGTCAGCAGTATGGCTGCCCCTTTCAGCAGAGGTCCATGCACCAGGCTGGCCACTAGCATAGAGACTGAGGCTGGCTGCTGAGGGTCCGAGCAGAGGGTCAGGGATGTGGGGGGTTCCAGGCTGTGCTGGTACTGATCCAGCCCATCAAACAGAAACAGCAGAGACTTTGGATTCTGCAGGACTAGAGCCAGGGACTCAGAGGAAAGGTGACTGTAGCACTGAAGCAGCAATGCCTGCAGAGACAGCACCCCCTTATGGGCATTCAAATCCCTGAATGTGAAATGGAAGACACAGGAAAAGTGCTGGAGATGTTTGCCAGTGGCCCAGTCCACTATTAGCTTCTCCAAGGCAGTGGTTCTGCCAACTCCAGCTGGACCAACCACTATAACAGGTTTCGGCTGGTGTCTATCTTCGGGCAATGCAGTTAGAATGGCATGTTGAAATGACTGTGGTTTCTCTTGCATCTGTTTTTCTGACACATCAGGACCAGTAGTCATGAGTGGAATGTAATTATTATCATGCACAACTTTATTTGGCAACTGGCCTCCAAGAAGGGTTGATGTGTCCTCTGACTTCTGCTTTCTATGGGCCAGCAGTGCTGCCTTGTGCATTGTGTGGATAGCTGTCGATAGAAAACAGCAGTTTGAAAAAAGGAACGTTGAGAAACAGAGGGACATTGTTAAGTGACGCAAGCACACGCACGCGCATCAACGCAAAGTTGGCACACATATTGGAGCACAGAGTAGACAGACGCACAGGCATGCGAAAACAAGCATGCAAATACATTTTTCACTATACGGTAAACCATATTGCGGTTTACAGTTTTTCTAGGCGGTTGTACCTGGTTTTAATGTCTATGGATTTCACAAAGTAGCCAACATTTACATGAAAATCACATTCTTATGGGGCGGCGTACACTTACTTTGAAAACAATCCTTTGACGTCGCCATAATGTATCTATAATTCCCGCTGGTGTCTGTCCTGTGCTTTCGTTCGTTCAGAACAATAGACAATAAAATGCTTGGCAGAGGCTTGAAATAGTATGTTTTCGCAAATTAATAAAAATGAATCACAGCCGATGTTGTATCTGTGCAACTGTTCAATATGTTCCGGGTGGCAGCTAGAATAGAGAATGAAAAAGAAGGAAGTGATATGTGCAATATCCTTTATGGACAAGATTCAACAACTCCTTTTTGGGAACGACTTATTCTAATGAACTTGCGGAAACACCTAACGGCAGCAGGGTCTACTAGTTTCAGCCTTCATATACTGTGATTGGTTTCAGCCAGCCAATACTATAGAGCAAGGGTATTCAACCTGGGATCCTAGAGGTACTGCAGGTGGTCCGCGAAAATATGTAGATTTTTTTTTATTTCAATGTTTTTATGAATGTAGCTAGCAACCACATAATTAATTAATTATGAATAACATACATACAGTAGAAAAGAGGAGCATATATTATTTCTAATGATTATTTTTCAACACTCAGTGTCTGACATACACTTTGAAAGAATACCTTCGAGTAGGATACTGCCGCGCTGGTGAGGAATGTGGTCCTGGTTCCAGGGATGGATAGAAAGTCCAATATGGCTGCCAACGCAATGCCATATATTGACATGTGTATATGATGTCCGAATTCAGTAGCTCTACTCTCATTGGTACTAACAATTTGTAAAAAAATATGTGCATGTAGCTGCCGACACCAGCCATCAAGACATCATAGATGAGATCAATGGATCATCAGAAATGGGTACAGAGAGATAGTTAGATATATAGCTACCACAAACAGAACAATGAGCCAGATATTTCACTGGATGTATAAATGTGAAGCATCCGGTTGGCGGTTCCACTCAGTTGCGGTAGGTGCCGTTTAAGATTTTTTTTTTTTTATGAGCGTTATTTGTATTTATATTACAGCATATTGGATGACTGTCATGTATATTCCATTCACCCAGCTCAATGTAACATCGATAGGTTTAGGCTACTACATGATACTCAAATTTTCCCTTTACCCATCAGCTTGCTACATCAGGTTGCTACAACCTAGCCTATTAATCAGTCCCTCCAGGATTCTGCGATTCTGCGATCTCATAATTCAATGCAAAATCAACCAATCAGGGCATATTATGCGAGAGCCCTCAATTTTGACCAATACAATGAACAATGAACAGAAATCAATATCATTTGCCAACTAAAATAACAGCTAACGATCGTGCAAAACAATTTCCAATGTTTTTGGAAACTAGAGAAAGTCGACAATCAACAGTCACTTCGAATCAGAAAAGCATATGAGAATGTCAGAACATTGCCCACAGCAGCGGCAGATCACCATGACTAAAGTGGTAGCAGGGAAGACTGTGGCAAGCGCTGAAAGAATCAAGGTGAGTGGCGTTTTACTCAAACTTTTACTCCGCTAACCTTGGCTTTAGTAGGGTGGTCGGCACTCTGCTCTCCCCAGTCTGTCTATGGAGAGCGCTGCTCAAAGCACTGAGTGCAATTTGTCAGCATTGCGGTTTTAACTCTCTGTAAAACTTAATACGGATCACGAAAGCACAATCTTTTTGGATTTTTTAGAAATTGAATAATAATCAACCACAAGTCTATTTTTTACGTGTTCTGTTCTTTATCTCCCTTACGACCCTTTCAGAAAAAATCACAATCTCAAAATTTTTGAAGACAACTTTTAAGAAAGAAATATCGATCCTCAAATTGAAAGTGATTGATCAGCTTTGAATCTATTTGTTTTTTTAAGAGAATGGGAGAGAGAGAGAGTAGGAATGGGAGGTGCATCTTGTGTTGATAGCAAGCCCCAAACCTGATGGAGAGGAGTGGTGTATGTGAGTGAATGTGTGAGTGGATTATGACAGAGCTGTTTGTTCAGGAAAATAAACAGAATTGAGCACTAGATGTTTCTAATTGTTTTTGTATTATGTATTATGCTTAAATCCGTCCTAAAACTGAGCACATATTACTTTATTTATTGCTTTATATGAAATTAACGTGAAAAAAACCATCGCAAAATGTATTGCAGAATTTCAGAAAGCTGCCGCAAAATCAAGCATTTTGGGCCGCAGAAATAACAAAAAGACACCCTTGATAAAGATGAGCAAAAAATACTGTGTAAATTAAATTATACAAATACTGAGCTACATTGTATGCTCAAAAATATGGGGAAATTATATTATTTTAAATTAATACAATTGCTTATAGAAAAATATTTTGTCTAACAAGGCACCACTGTTTTCAATACCTTTCGATATTTTGGTGTGTGCTTGGGGTTATTTTGTTGCTGGAAGACCCACTTGCGGCCAAGAGTCAGCCTCCTGACGGAGGCGGCAAAAATGTCCTTGTGCTGGGTAAAGTTCATGACGCCGTTGAAACATCTTTATCAAGGGTGCCAATAATTTTGGACCTGACTGTGCAGTGTCGCAACCTGGTCTCAGAGCATGTTGTATTATTCTGTAAGTAAATCCGAGACACCATTTAGTATGATATGTTATTTAGTTGGTATAGTATGTATTTTTTGTGAATGTCCATCACCCATTTCGTATGATATGTTACGAATTACAATTAGTATTATATGTTACGAACTTGCAAAACATACAATATGTTTCCGAATTTGCCAAATGTACAATATGTTATGAATTTGAAAAACGTATGTTATGTTCCGAATTTTAGCTAGTTAGATTAGGGTTAAGTTTAGGAGTTAGGTTCCTAAGGTTAGGATTAGGGGAAGGGTTAGCTAAAATGGTTTAACATTAGGGTTAGGGTTAGCTAGAATGGTTATGGTTAGGGTTGCAAAGTAGCTCAATAGTAGTAAGTAGTTGAAAAGTTGCTAATTAGCTAAAATGTTAAAGTTGTCCTTAATGAGATTTGAACTCACAACCTTTGGGTTGCTAGAAGTTTGCGTTATATGCCCACCTATCTACCCCAACCAACCACCCTTCTTTTGTTTTGGCCATAAGTAACCATCTGTCTTATGTAACCATACCAAATGTAACATATAATACTAATTGGAGCGGCCCGGATTTACATTTACTATGTTACGTCTAGTCTATGAGACCAGGCTGGCTGTTGTGGTGGGGCAGCATGCATCACGTGTCTCCAGGACCCTGTGGGCTGAACCCTTACTCAATGCTGTTGAAGCCCTATGCTCCTAGGAGCTAAAAGAAAAGTAAGTCATGTGTCACCACCAACCAATATATGACTTTACAAATCTCAATCTTATTGAAATTACAGCTTGAATACTCAGTGTCTTTTTTTCCTTACTGGCCCCCATACACACTCAGATTGTAAAACTGATGAACAAAGCATTTGACACAACGGTGGTGTAAATATTTTGTGCCAAACAACTGTTGTGTTAAATGCATTTTACAACCTGGGCGTGTGTGTGGGAAATGTGTTTGTTTTTCAGGTTGAAGTTTCCCTCCATCCAGCCCTACTCAAGAGTAAAAGCGAGGAGAATGATATCAAATCTGGGGCTGGAGAAACGTTAGCGGTTTAGACCGTCGGGCCAGTAACTGAAAGGTTCTTGGTTTGAATCCCCAAGCCGACTAGGTGAAAAATCTGTCCTTGAGCAAGGCACTTAACCCTAATTGCTCCTGTAAGTCACTCTAGATAACAGTGTCTGCTAAATTACTAAAATGTAAAATGTCAAGTGTGTGTGTATTTACAAGCGTATTATTCCAATATGATCCTTTGAACAAATCTGAAGTCCGATGTATCTTCTACATAAAAAAATGTATTTCATCAATAGGACCATGGAAAGGGTGGGTCCCCATAAACCATGTTATAAACTGATTGACCTCATAAACCATATATACAAGTATGTGTGTGTGTGTGTGTGTGAACAGTTCATATACTGTATGAAAAAATACCTGATTAAATAAAACCAATTTTACGAAACCCTTGACTAAGACTGTTGAATCCCTGATAGTTAAAATAGCATGAGAAAATATATTGTTCCTTCATAGATGATTGCTTTGTGAGGTTAAACCAACCTTTTGTTGGTGTCTCTATATTCTCAGAAAGGGGGACGGGGACATTGGCAAATTGAATAAATAAGGCCTGGCAAAATACTAAATCTATATCCTGTTTACCAAGGACCTCCTCCAGTATTACTGTCATCACCATAACTTCCGATGCAAGACTCCAAGCCGAACATACTGCAAGCCAAACATGTCGAAGAGCAGGTTTATTCATAGAGTCCACAGTCATTATGTGATTCCCTAATGGATTGCAGTGAAAACCTGACTGATATAGGACACTTTCATCCAAAGGTGAATGACTTTAAACTGCATTTTCCTCGTGATGTATAGCATGTGTCAAATAAGTCAAGTTGGGAACCACTAGGTCAAATTCTCCAAACATGTTTAATCCATCATGTGACACCTGTCCTTAATCCCATCACATAAAGGCTGGGAAAACAATGAACACAATATACTTTTGGTTGTAAACCAGAAATATGAATCCCTGTTGATCCATCCTGTTCTGATCTAATGAAATGGATTTAGGATCTTCTATGTATGTCATGGAGGACAGAAACATGCAGCTGTGCCCCTCACTGAAGACCACTACTGAATTGGGGGTAGGCCGGATATTGTGGTAGTACATACATTTTTCACAGGTTAGGCGTGAAATTCCATGTTAGTCTCTTCATTGCCACTTCCTCAACATCCTAGACCCCAAAGGTTATTAATTAACCCATTTGAAGCTCCAATGATTTGTAATATTTTGAGAGGGCTGAAAGCCACAACGAAGTGGGTTACAACTGACAATTTCTCACTAGATATGGCCTCTTACACAGATCACAGGTTAGGGTTAGGGTTATTCCATGTCAGACTCTTCAATTCCACTTATCTCCCCAAAGGTTGCCAGGTCAAGCTGTTTCTCGTACATACATTAAATTGGACATTTAAACAGAGTAATGGGAAAATATGATGGTGCAAAAACACAAAAAAATGTGGTCTTGAGTGAATAACATAAAATCCCACTTTTGTATGTGCAATAGGTTATAAAAAGTATCAACAATTTAAAGTGACCTTGTGGTGAGAGCGAGAGATGTAATGATGAAGTGAGATGAGACGTTTGGATTATTATTTACATTCTTTAATTAAAGTTCTCTCTGTACGCATATAATGGCTTGAAAAAACAACCCCAATATAAATGAAGAAAAAGATCCAAAGGGGAATGTTAGAAAAAGATCCAAAGGGGAATGTTAGAAAAAGATCCAAAGGGGAATGTTAGAAAAAGATCCAAAGGGGAATGTTAGAAAAAGATCCAAAGGGGGATGTTAGTTGGTTGTCTACACAGTGAAGAAAATCCACATTTGGTTTTGTATTCACACACATCTATTTCCTGCTCTTATGCAAGATGAACTCTTTACATCTTCAATGGTCTTAATAATAACTTAAATGGATTACGTTTTGATAAAAGCCAGGCTGAAACTCTCCCCCAAAAGAGTCTTTATCAACAGGATCATATTGCCCCTTTCAGGTTAGAATGTGGTTTAAACATCAAGGAGGCAAACTGTGGGTTAACTGAGACCTGCATGTAATGACCCTGCATGTAAATCCATCTCTCGTGAGGTATTAGCTACAATATCTGCTGTACAGAAACTATTCCACAATGGGTGGTACCACATACACATAGTTCTGCAGTAGACTCTTCATGCTATAAAAACACCTGTTGCCAGTCAACATGCATGAGGACCTGTCTAATCTAATTTAGTCTGCCTGACCTCTGATCATGCAGGTAACATCAGTGGAACAATCCTCTATATGTTTTCAAGGGTGAAGGATAATGACGATTAAAAAAAACATCTACAGAAATATAGACATTAAAAAAAGCAGACATTTTTTTCAAAGCATGAGTAAAAACACTGTCCAAGCTCTGTCCCACTCCCAAAATAATATCACCCAGGAATACACTGGGCACATATGACACCGCTCATTCAGCTCTCCTCTCCTTCTTTCCTCTCTTCATGTACCAAGGACATGAATTCTTTGCCATTCAGCCTCATCTAGCCTTGGTATAGAATAACTGATAACTAGCCTTAGGAAATCATTGGGGAAAGAAGTCACACTTCCACTTTGCACAAATCTTTATTTGACTTGCTGTAATACAGAGATAAAGACTGTATTAAAGGCATACATTCAATCTAACAATGTCTTCATTGTGTCTTTATTGAAAATGAAACCAGTCTTCCTTTATTCCCCATTTCAATAAGGAAAGAGCAATACCAGGATGTCCGCCCCTCCAGCATCACGACTCTGGACGGTTCTGACTTAGAATATGTGAACAACTACAAATACCTAGGTGTCTGGTTAGACTGTAAACTCTCCTTTCAGACTCAAGACATCAAGCATCTCCAATCCAAAATTAAATCTAGAATCGGCATCCTATTTCGCAACAAAGCATCCTTCACTCATGCTGCCAAACATACCCTCGTAAAACTGACCATCCTACCGATCCTCGACGATGTCATTTACAAAATAGCCTCCAACACTCTACTCAACAAATTGGATGCAGTCTATCACATTGCCATCCGTTTTGTCACCCAAGCCCCATATACTACCCACCACTGTGACCTGTACGCTCTCATTGGCTGGCCCTCGCTTCATACTCGTCGCCAAACCCACTGGCTCCAGGTCATCTACAAGTCTCTGCTAGGTAAAGCCCCGCCTTATCTCAGCTCACTGGTCACCATAGCAGCACCCACCCGTAGCACGCGCTCCAGCAGGTATATTTCACTGGTCAATCCCAAAGCCAATTCTTCCTTTGGCCGCCTTTCCTTCCAGTTCTCTGCTGCCAATGACTGGAACGAACTGCAAAAATCACTGAAGCTGGAGACTCATATCTCCCTCGCCAGCTGTCAGAGCAGCTCACAGATCACTGCACCTGTACATAGCCCATCTGTAAATAGCCCATCCAACTACCTCATCCCCATACTGTATTTATTTATCTAGGTCCTTTGCACCCCAGTGTGTCACGATCGTCTTGATATGAGAGATTGGACCAAGGCGCAGCATGATATGAATACATCTTCTTTTTTATTATACGAAGACGTAACACGAAACACTTATACAAACTAACAAAAACAACAAACGACCGTGAAGCTACAAACGCAAGTGCACACACAAACTACTTACGTTCAACATAGACTAGACATAGACAATGACCCACAAACAGCTAAAGCCTATGGCTGCCTTAAATATGGCTCCCAATCAGAGACAACAATAACCAGCTGTCTCTAATTGAGACCCAATTCAGGCAACCATAGACTTTCCTAGACACCTACACTGAACACTAAACCATCTATTCTACTAAACCCCCTAAACCAAACAACACCCTAGACAATACAAAAATACATACTTCACCATGTCACACCCTGACCTAACTAAAATAATAATGAAAACAAAGATAACTAAGGCCAGGGTGTGACATAACCCCCCCTTAAGGTGCGAACTCCGGGCGCACCAGCATAAAGTCTAGGGGAGGGTCTGGGTGGGCGTCTGTCCACGGTGGCGGCTCTGGCACTGGTCGTGGTCCCCACCCCACCATAGTCACTACCCGCTTACGTAGCCTCCTCCAAATGGCCACCCTCCACATTAACCCCACTGGATTAAGGGGCAGCACCGGACTAAGGGGCAGCACCGGACTAAGGGGCAGCACCGGACTAAGGGGCAGCACCGGACTAAGGGGCAGCACCGGACTAAGGGGCAGCACCAGGATAAGGGGCAGCACCAGGATAAGGGGCAGCACCAGGATAAGGGGCAGCACCAGGATAAGGGGTAGCTCCGGACTGAGGGACGGCAGCTCCGGACTGAGGGACGGATCCTGGCTGGATGACTGCTCTGGCGGATCTTGGCTGGACGGCTCTGGCGGATCATGGCTGGCTGACGGATCTGGCTGCTCATGGCTGGCTGACGGATCTGGCTGCTCATGGCTGGCTGACGGATCTGGCTGCTCATGGCTGGCTGACGGATCTGGCTGCTCATGGCTGGCTGACGGATCTGGCTGCTCATGGCTGGCTGACGGATCTGGCTGCTCATGGCTGGCTGACGGCTCTGGACGCTCATGGCTGGCTGACGGCTCTGGACGCTCATGGCTGGCTGACGGCTCTGGCAGATCCTGTCTGGTTGGCGGCTCTGGCAGATCCTGTCTGGTTGGCGGCTCTGGCAGATCCTGTCTGGTTGGCGGCTCTGGCAGATCCTGTCTGGTTGGCGGCTCTGGCAGATCCTTCTGGTTGGCGGCTCTGGCAGATCCTGTCTGGTTGGCGGCTCTGGCAGATCCTGACTGACGAATGGCTCTAGCGGCTCCTGACTGACTAACGGCTCTGACGGCTCGGGACAGACGGGCGGCTCTAATGGCTCGGGACAGACGGATGGCTCAGACGGCACTGGGCAGACGGATGGCTCAGATGGCGCTGGGGAGACGGATGGCTCAGATGGCGCTGGGGAGACGGATGGCTCAGATGGCGCTGGGGAAACGGATGGCTCAGATGGCGCTGGGGAAACGGATGGCTCAGATGGCACTGGGCAGACGGATGGCTCTGGCCGGAATAGGCGCACTGTAGGCCTGGTGCGTGGTGCCGGAACTGGAGGCACCGGGCTAAGGACACGCACCTTCAGGCTAGTGCGGGGAGAAGGAACAGGGCATACTGGACCCTGGGGACGCACATTAGGCCTAGTGCGTGGTGCCGGAACTGGTGGTACCGGGCTGGGGACACGCATCTCAGGGCTAATGCGGGGAGCAGCAACAGGATGCACAGGACTCTGGAGACGCACAGGAGGCTTGGTGCGTGGTGCCGGAATTGGTGGTACCGGGCTGGAGACACGCACCATAGGACGAGTGCGTGGAGGAGGAACAGGGCTCTGGAGACACACTGGAAGCCTGGTGCGTGGTGTAGGCACTGGTGGAACTGGACTGGGGCGGGGAGGTGGCGCCGGAAATACCGGACCGTGCAGGCGTACTGGTTCCCTTGAACACCGAGCCTGCCCAACCTTACCTGGTTGAATGCTCCCCGTCGCCCGACCAGTGCGGGGAGGTGGAATAACCCGCACCGGGCTATGTAGGCGAACCGGGGACACCATGCGTAAGGCTGGTGCCATGTATGCCGGCCCGAGGAGACGCACTGGAGACCAGACGCGTTGAGCCGGCATCATGGCACCTGGCTCAATGCCCAATCTAGCCCTACCAGTGCGGGGAGGTGGAATAACCCGCACCGGGCTATGAACATGTACAGGAGACACCGTGCGCTCTATTACGTAACACGGTGTCCGCCCGTACTCCCGCTCTCCACGGTTAGCCTGGGAAGTGGGCGCAGGTCTCCTACCTGCCCTCGGCCCACTACCTCTTAGCCCCCCCCAATAAATTTTTGGGTAGTACTCGCGGGCTTCCAGCCTTGCCTCCGTGCTGCCTCCTCATATCGCCTCCTCTCGGCTTTCGCTGCCTCCAGCTCTTCACGAGGGAGGCGATATTCTCCCGGTTGTGCCCAAGGTCCCTTTCCATCTAATATCTCCTCCCATGTCCATGAATCCTTGATGCCTTGATCCTGTTGCCGCTTGTCATGCTGCTTGATCCGGGTTTGGTGGGTCATTCTGTCACGATCGTCTTGATATGAGAGATTGGACCAAGGCGCAGCATGATATGAATACATCTTCTTTTTTATTATACGAAGACGTAACACGAAACACTTATACAAACTAACAAAAACAACAAACGACCGTGAAGCTACAAACGCAAGTGCACACACAAACTACTTACGTTCAACATAGACTAGACATAGACAATGACCCACAAACAGCTAAAGCCTATGGCTGCCTTAAATATGGCTCCCAATCAGAGACAACAATAACCAGCTGTCTCTAATTGAGACCCAATTCAGGCAACCATAGACTTTCCTAGACACCTACACTGAACACTAAACCATCTATTCTACTAAACCCCCTAAACCAAACAACACCCTAGACAATACAAAAATACATACTTCACCATGTCACACCCTGACCTAACTAAAATAATAATGAAAACAAAGATAACTAAGGCCAGGGTGTGACACAGTGTCTGTACTTGCACATTCATCTTCTGCACATCTACCATTCCAGTGTTTAATTGCTATATTGTAATTACTTCGCCACCATGGCCTATTTATTGCCTTACCTCCCTTATCCTACCTTATTTGCACATACTGTATATAGACTTTTTCTACTGTATTATTGACTGTATGTTTGTTTATTCCATGTGCAACTCTGTGTTGTTGTATGTGTCGAACTGCTTTGCTTTATCTAGGCCAGGTCACAGTTGCAAATGAGAACTTGTTCTCAACTAGCCTACCTGGTTAAATAAAGGTTAAATAAATGAATAAAAATACTGTAGGCCTACTTTTGTTACTTTTCTGAGTCAATTCGGGTAACATTCAATGTCCTGCGTTGAACCTCTTAAAGGATTGGACCCTTTTTTTAAAAAAGTGCTCCGTAAACTACGACCCAGTGGGCAGAGCTAGGCATTTTGCACTGGGACACGTTTTTTCAAAGGTATAAATATACGGTATAAAGCCTCTCATTTTACACTGGGTCCGCCGTAGTTCTGTGTAACGTAGTTAATATATTTAAGACCAGTGTATTGCAGTTAATTTCGTCTTTGACTGAATAAGTAAAATATCTTTGAGTAGTAAACAGGGAAACGAGTCCCAGACCGTTTGCAATAGAACATACCAGACGGGGGGATCGTTAGGCTACCTCAATTATTGGGATCATCTGGTTCTCAAGAGACCAAGCTAGTGGTTTGTTTACATGTAGTAAAAAAAAATGCTAGCGCTGACACCTTGTGGTACTAATGTTGAACTGCACATTAATTACACTGGGATGACTTTATTTCAAGCAGCCAGAATTTTGAAATAAAATAAATTGAACGTTAAAATGTTCCTTTCTGCACACCCTCTTGATAGTGATATTTGCTAATAATGTCTATCTCCTGAGCATGTCATACTTAAGGCCTACCTTCATTACAGGGGTGGGGCTTGCACTAATCCAATGAACGGCATGTACACTAGCTGTAGAAGTCTGGTATCCTTCAACATGCTTAGCCTCATTGTCTAATTAAGCAATAAGGCAAAAAGGTGTGTGTTATATGGCCAATATACCGCGGCTAAGGGCTGTTCTTATGTACGACGCATCGCGGAGTGCCTGGACACAGCCCTTAGCCGTGGTATATTGGCCATATACCACAAACCCCCGAGGTGCCTTGTTGCTATTATAAACTGGTTACCAACGTAATTAGAGCAGTAAAAATAAATGTTTTGTCATACCCGTGGGGTATGGTCTGAAATACCACGGCTGTCAGCCAATCAGCATTCAGAGCTCGAACCACCCAGTTTATAATGAAAAATATAAACCCACTGATCTTGCCAGTATCAATCAGCCTTTTCATTTTTTATTAACCCATCCACCACCCCACCCCCACTCTTCGGAGGACGTTAAATAGGGTGCCAACGGAGATGGCTGCATCGCGACTAGCTCTTAGAAAACTTTGGAGTATTTCGTTTTTTTATGTACTCTTTTTTACATTGTTAGTTCAGGAAACTTTTTGTGTCATTTCATACAGCCGGGAAGAACTATTGGATATTAGAGCGGTGGTAACTCACCAGAAATACCAGCATTACGGCCAGGAATACGACTTCCCTGGAGCAGATCATTTTGTTCCCTCTCCCCAGAGCAATTTAACATATTCCAGAGGCCGACCCAAAACATCGCTGGCGGAGGAGAGGCACTGGAGGCGGCCTGCTGGTTCGACTTAGGAGGCGCGCACACCACCCACCGCTTCCAGGTATATTCCTCGCTAATGTTCAGTCTTTGGATAACAAAGTTGATGAACTTAGAGCAAGGATTTCTTTCCAGAGAGACATCGGGGTCTGTAACATACTTTGTTTCACGGAAACATGGCTCTCTCGAGATTTTTTTTATTTATTTTTATTTATTTCACCTTTATTTAACCAGGTAGGCAAGTTGAGAACAAGTTCTCATTTACAATTGCGACCTGGCCAAGATAAAGCAAAGCAGTTCGACACATACAACAACACAGAGTTACACATAGAGTAAAACAAACATACAGTCAATAATACAGTAGAAAAAGTCGATATACAATGTGAGCAAATGAGGTGAGATAAGGGAGGTAAAGGCAAAAAAAAGGCCATGGTGGCGAAGTAAATACAATATAGCAAGTAAAACATTGGAATGGTAGATTTGCAGTGGAAGAATGTGCAAAGTAGAAATAGAAATAATGGGGTGCAAAGGAGCAAAATAAATAAATAAATACAGTAGGGGAAGAGGTAGTTGTTTGGGCTAAATTATAAATGGGCTATGTACAGGTGCAGTAATCTGTGAGCTGCTCTGACAGCTGGTGCTTAAAGCTAGTGAGGGAGATAAGTGTTTCCAGCTTCAGAGATTTTTGTAGTTCGTTCCAGTCATTGGCAGCAGAGAACTGGAGAGGCGAGGCAGAGAGGCGGCCAAAGGAGGAATTGGCTTTGGGGGTGACCAGAGAGATATACCTGCTGGAGCGCGTGCTACAGGTGGGTGCTGCTATGGTGACCAGCGAGCTGAGATAAGGGGGGACTGGAGCCAGTGGGTTTTGCGACGAGTATGAAGCGAGGGCCAGCCAACGAGAGCGTACAGGTCGCAGTGGTGGGTAGTATATGGGGCTTTGGTGACAAAACGGATGGCACTGTGATAGACTGCATCCAATTTGCTGAGTAGGGTATTGGAGGCTATTTTGTAAATGACATCGCCGAAGTCGAGGATCGGTAGGATGGTCAGTATGAGGGTATGTTTGGCAGCATGAGTGAAGGATGCTTTGTTGCGAAATAGGAAGCCAATTCTAGATTTAACTTTGGATTGGAGATGTTTGATGTGAGTCTGGAAGGAGAGTTCACAGTCTAACCAGACACCTAGGTATTTGTAGTTGTCCACATATTCTAAGTCAGAACCGTCCAGAGTAGTGATGCTGGACGGGCGGGCAGGTGCAGGCAGCGATCGGTTGAAGAGCATGCATTTAGTTTTACTTGTATTTAAGAGAAGTTGGAGGCCACGGAAGGAGAGTTGTATGGCATTGAAGCTCGTCTGGAGGGTTGTTAACACAGTGTCCAAAGAAGGGCCAGAAGTATACAGAATGGTGTCGTCTGCGTAGAGGTGGATCAGAGACTCACCAGCAGCAAGAGCGACATCATTGATGTATACAGAGAAGAGAGTTGGCCCAAGAATTGAACCTTGTGGCACCCCCATAGAGACTACCAGAGGCCCAGACAACAGGCCCTCCGATTTGACACACTGAACTCTATCAGAGAAGTAGTTGGTGAACTAGGCGAGGCAATCATTTGAGAAACCAAGGCAATCGAGTCTGCCGATGAGGATGTGGTGATTGACAGAGTCGAAAGCCTTGGCCAGGTCAATGAATACGGCTGCACAGTATTGTTTCTTATCGATGGCGGTTAAGATATCGTTTAGGACCTTGAGCGTGGCTGAGGTGCACCCATGACCAGCTCTGA
This sequence comes from Salvelinus namaycush, assembly GCF_016432855.1. Lineage (NCBI taxonomy): Eukaryota > Metazoa > Chordata > Actinopteri > Salmoniformes > Salmonidae > Salvelinus > Salvelinus namaycush. Next base: position 35,721,542 of record NC_052322.1, on the reverse strand, counting down.
AACCAGATTGCATAGCGGAGAAGGTGCGGTGGGATTCGAAATGGTCGGTAATCTGTTTGTTGACTTGGCTTTCGAAGACCTTAGAAAGGCAGGGTAGGATAGATATAGATCTGTAGCAGTTTGGGTCAAGAGTGTCCCCTCCTTTGAAGAGGGGGACGACTGCAGCTGCTTTCCAATCTTTGGGAATCTCAGACGACACGAAAGAGAGGTTGAACAGGTATTTAATATGGGTTGCAACAATTTCGGCAGATAATTTTAGAAAGAAAGGGTCCAAATTGTCTCGCCCGGCTGATTTGTAGGGGTCCAGATTTTGCAGCTCTTTCAGAACATCAGCTGATTGGATTTGGGAGGAGAAATGGGGAAGGCTTGGGCGAGTTGCTGTGGGGGGTGCAGTGCTGTAGACCGTGGTAGGGGTAGCCAGGTGGAAAGCATGGCCAGCCGTAGAAAAATGCTTATTGAAATTCTCGATTATAGTGGATTTATCGGTGGTGACAGAGTTTCCTATCCTCAGTGCAGTGCGCAGCTGGGAGGAGGTGTTCTTATTCTCCATGGACTTCCCAGAACCTTTTTGAGTTTGTGTTGCAGGATGCAAATTTCTGCTTGAAAAAACTAGCCTTGGCTTTTCTAACTGCCTGTGTATATTGGTTTCTAACTTCCCTGAAAAGTTGCATATCACGGGGGCTGTTCGATGCTAATGCAGAACGCCACAGGATGTTTTTGTGTTGGTTAAGGGCAGTCAGGTCTGGAGAGAACCACGGGCTATATATGTTCCTGGTTCTACATTTCTTGAATGGGGCATGCTTATTTAAGATGGTGAGGAAGGCATTTTTTTTAAATAACCAGGCATCCTCTACTGACGGGATGAGGTCAGTATCCTTCCAGGATACCCGGGCCAGGTCGATTAGAAAGACCTGCTCGCTGAAGTGTTTCAGGGAGCGTTTGACAGTGATGAGTGGAGGTCGTTTGACCGCTGACCCATTAGGATGCAGGCAATGAGGCAGTGATTGCTGAGATCTTGGTTGAAAACAGCAGAGGTGTATTTAGAAGGCAAGTTGGTTAGGATGATATCTATGAGGGTGCCCGTGTTTACGGCTTTGGGGTGGTACCTGGTAGGTTCATTGATAATTTGTGTGAGATTGAGGGCATCAAGCTTAGATTGTAGGATGGCTGGAGTGTTAAGCATGTCCCAGTTTAGGTCACCTAGCAGCACGAGCTCTGAAGATAGATGGGGGCAATCAGTTCACATATGGTGTCCTGAGCACAGCTGGGGGCAGAGGGTGGTCTATAGCAGGCGGCAACGGTGAGAAACTTGTTTTTAGAGAGGTGGATTTTTTAAAGTAGAAGTTCAAATTGTTTGGGTACAGACCTGGATAGTAGGACAGAACTCTGCAGGCTATCTGTCACGACTTCTGCCGAAGTCGAAGCCTCTCCTTGTTCGGGCAGTGCTCATCGCTCGACGTCACCGGTCTTCTAGCCATCATTGATCCATTTTTCATTTTCCATTGGTTTTGTCTTGTCTTCCTACACACCTGGTTTCAATCCCATTCATTACCTGTTGTGTATTTAACCCTCTGTTTCCCCTCATGTCTTTGTCAGAGATTGTTTGTTATTCAGATTTTGTGTTGTTTGTATTGGTGTGTGACGGGTCCTCGTACCCACTTTGTTTTATTTTTATTCATAGTTTTGGAGTTATGTTTTGTTTACAGTCATTAAACAACTCCATTTCATTAAGTTTGATTCTCCTGCGCCTGACTTCCCTGCCACCTATACACACGACTCTGACAGAATCTCTGACCAAACATGAAGTCAGCAGGAGAAGGTACCCTGGCCATGGAGGTGGAGGAGCGCATAATGGAACATACGGAGATGATTTACAATCTGAGCGCCGCCATGGATCGCGTTGTCCAGAATATGGACCGCTGGGAGCCACAGGGAGTTTTTCCAGCGCCTCCACCAGCACAACCGGGGTCTCCCCTGAGCGCACCTTCCCCGCCTGAACCCAGCAGGATCCATTTATCCCTGCCACAGAGGTACGACGGAGATACTGCCGGCTGCCAGGGTTTCCTCCTCAAACTAAGCTTGTATCTGGCCACGGTCCACCCAGCTCCATCGGACCGTGAGAAGAGTTACGCCCTCGTCTCGTGCCTCACCGGGAAAGCCCTGGAGTGGACCAGCGCTGTGTGTGGAGAAGAGGATGCGGCGTTGCACCATTTTGAGGAGTTCACCCGCCATTTCCGGACAGTATTCGACCACCCACCCGAAGGCAGAGCGGCGGGTGAGCGCCTTTACCATCTGAGGCAGGAGACGAGGAGCGCACAGGAGTTTGCTCTGGAGTTTAGGACCCTGGCTGCCGGCGCTGGATGGAGCGACAGGGCCCTGAATGACCATTACCGCTGTAGTCTACGCGAGGACGTCCATCGGGAGCTGGACTGCAGAGACACCACCCTCACCTTTGATCAGGTGGTGAACCTGTCCATCAGACTGGACAACATGCTGGCTACTCGTGGACGTCTAGATCGGGGTCTGGTTGTTCCATCCTCCCGCACCCTCTCTCCTGTACCCATGGAGTTGGGAGGGACGGTGCGCAGGGAGACCGGAGGGGTTTCCCGCTCGTGCACCATATATGGTCGCAGAGGTCACACTGCTGGTCGGTACCGGGTTGGTTCCTCTGGGAATCGAGGCAGCAGGCAGGGCACTCTGGCGTCACCCCAGGTGAGTAGGCACCATTCTCATCCAGAGCCCTCTGTTGCACATATGTTTGTCTCTGTCGCCTTTCCTGAATTTTCCCCGCGTTCCCAGCATAAGGCGCTAGTAGATTCAGGCGCAGCTGGGAATTTCATTAATAAAGGATTAGCTCATAGTTTAGGGATCCCCATTGTTCCTGTGGATATGCCTTTCCCCGTTCATGCTTTAGATAGTCGACCATTAGGGTCAGAGTTTATCAGGGAGGCCACCGCTCCTTTGAGTATGGTAACGCAGGGGGGTCACAGGGAAAGGATTAGTCTTTTCCTTATTGATTCTCCTGCGTATTCTGTGGTGCTGGGCCTACCCTGGTTAGCTTGTCATAACCCCACTGTTTCTTGGCCACAGAGGGCTCTCACAGGGTGGTCGCCAGAGTGCTCAGGTAGGTGTTTAGGGGTTTCTATTGGTGCTACTACGGTGGAAAGTCCAGACCAGGTCTCCACCGTGCGCATTCCCCCAGAATATGCCGATTTGGCTCTCGCCTTCTGTAAAAAGAAGGCGACTCAATTACCATCCCATCGACGGGGGGATTGTGCGATAGATCTCCTGGTAGACGCTGCACTTCCCAGGAGTCACATGTATCCCCTGTCGCAAGCGGAGACGGTGGCTATGGAGACATATGTCTCCGAATACCTGCGTCAGGGGTACATTCAGCCCTCCATTTCACCCGTCTCCTCGAGTTTCTTTTTTGTGAAGAAGGATGGAGGTTTGCGTCCGTGCATTGATTATCGAGGTCTCAATAAAATCACGGTGAGGTATAGTTACCCGCTACCTCTTATCGCTACAGCGATTGAGTCAATGCACGGGGCGCGCTTCTTCACCAAACTGGATCTCAGGAGTGCGTACAATCTGGTGCGTATTCGGAAGGGAGACGAGTGGAAGACGGCATTTAGTACCACCTCAGGGCATTATGAATACCTCGTCATGCTGTATGGGTTGGTGAATGCTCCATCAGTCTTCCAATCATTTGTAGACGAGATTTTCAGAGACTTGCACGGGCAGGGTGTAGTGGTGTATATCGATGACATTCTGATATACTCAGCTACACGCGCCGAGAATGTGTTCCTGGTGCGCAAAGTGCTTGGTCGCCTGTTGGAGCATGACCTGTACGTCAAGGCTGAGAAATGCCTGTTCTTCCAACAGTCCGTCTCCTTCCTAGGGCATCGGATTTCCACGTCAGGAGTGGAGATGGAGAGTGACCGCATTGCAGCCATGCGTAATTGGCCGACTCCCACCACGGTAAAGGAGGTGCAGCGATTTTTAGGGTTTGCCAACTACTACCGGAGGTTTATCTGGGGTTTTGGTCAGGTTGCTGCTCCCATTACCTCACTGCTAAAGGGGGGCCCGGTGCGCTTGCAGTGGTCAGCTGAGGCAAACAGGGCTTTTAGGCACCTGAAGGCTCTGTTTACCTCGGTTCCTGTGTTGGCTCATCCGGATCCCTCTTTGCCGTTCATAGTGGAGGTGGACGCATCCGAAGCTGGGATAGGAGCAGTGCTCTCTCAGCGCTCGGGTACGCCACTGAAGCTCCGCGCCTGTGCCTTCTTTTTGAAGAAGCTCAGCCCGGCGGAGCGAAACTATGATGTGGGTGACCGGGAGCTGTTGGCTGTCGTTAGGGCCTTGAAGGCGTGGAGACATTGGCTTGAGGGGGCTAAACACCCTTTTCTCATCTGGACTGACCATCGCAATCTGAAGTACATCCGGGAGGCGAGGAGACTGAATCCTCGTCAGCCAAGGTGGGCCATGTTTTTCACCCGTTTTGTGTTTACCCTCTCTTACAGACTAGGCTCCCAGAACATTAAGGCAGACGCACTGTCCTGGCTGTGTGACACGGATCCATGGATCCCACTCCCATACTCCCAGCTTCTTGTTTGGTGGCGCCGGTAGTGTGGGAGCCGGACGCGGACATTGAGCGGGCGTCACGTGCAGAGCCCTCTTCCCCTCAGTGTCCAGCTGGGCGTCTGTACGTTCCGTCTGCTGTCCGCGACCGACTGATCTATTGGGCCCACACGTCACCCTCCTCTGGTCATCCTGGGATAGGTCGGACGGTGCGCTGTCTTGATGGGAGGTACTGGTGGCCCACTTTAGCTAAGGATGTGAGGATTTATGTTTCCTCCTGCTCAGTGTGCACCCAGTGCAAGGCTCCTAGACACCTGCCCAGAGGTAAGTTACAACCCTTACCCGTTCCACAACGGCCGTGGTCGCACCTGTCGGTGGATTTCTTAACTGATCTTCCACCTTCACAGGGTAACACCACGATCCTGGTCTTTGTGGATCGTTTTAAGTCCTGTCGTCTCCTCCCTTTGCCCGGTCTCCCTACGGCCTTACAAACTGGGGAGGCCCTGTTTACACACGTCTTCCGGCACTATGGGGTGCCTGAGGATATAGTGTCTGATCAGGGTCCCCAGTTCATGTCAAGGGTCTGGAAGGCGTTCATGGAACGTCTGGGGGTCTCGGTCAGCCTTACCTCAGGTTTTCCCCCCGAGAGTAATGGGCAGGTGGAGAGAGTTAACCAGGATGTGGGTAGGTTTCTGCGGTCTTATTGCCAGGACCGGCCGGAGGAGTGGGCGAAGTTCGTGCCCTGGGCAGAGATGGCCCAGAACTCGCTCTGCCACTCCTCCACTAACCTTTCTCCCTTTCAATGTGTATTAGGGTATCAGCCGGTTCTGGCTCCTTAGCATCAGTCAGACCGAGGCTCCTGCGGTGGACAATTGGTTCCGGCGCGCGGAGGAAACCTGGGAGGCCGCCCACATCCACCCTCAGCGCGCCATACTGCGCCAGAAAGTTGGCGCAGACCGTCACCGCAGTGAGGCCCCGGTGTTCGCACCAGGCGACAGGGTCTGGCTCTCGACCCGAAACCTGCCCCTCCGCCTGCCCTGTCGGAAGCTGGGTCCGCGGTTTGTGGGGCCGTTTAAAGTCCTGAGGAGAGTGAACGAGGTATGTTATAGGTTACAGCTACCCACTAATTACCGTATTAACCCCTCGTTCCATGTGTCTCTCCTCAGGCCGGTGGTGGCTGGCCCGCTCCAGGAGGCTGAAGTGCGGGATGTTCCTCCGCCCCCTCTGGACATCGAGGGGGTCCCGGCGGACTCCGTTCGATCCATCTTGGATTCGAGACGTCGGGCGAGGGGCCTTCAGTACCTCGTGGACTGGGAGGGGTACGGTCCGGAGAAGAGATGCTGGGTTCCGGTGGAGGACGTGTTAGATCCTTCCATGCTGCGAGAATTCCACCGTCTCCATCCGGAACGCCCTGCACCTCGCCCTCAGGGTCATCCCCGAGGCCGGTGTCGACACACTGCTGGAGCCGCGCGTCAGGGGGGGGGGGGTACTGTCACGACTTCTGCCGAAGTCGAAGCCTCTCCTTGTTCGGGCGGTGCTCGGCGCTCGACGTCACCGGTCTTCTAGCCATCATTGATCCATTTTTCATTTTCCATTGGTTTTGTCTTGTCTTCCTGCACACCTGGTTTCAATCCCAAATCATACAATGTGATTTTCTGGATTTTTGTTTTAGATTCCGTCTCTCACAGTTGAAGTGTACCTATGATAAAAATTACAGACCTCTACATGCTTTGTAAGTAGGAAAACCTGCAAAATCGGCAGTGTATCCAATACTTGTTCTCCCCACTGTATATAAAAAGATATGCGAAGAAAATATGTAAATATATATATATATATATATATACACGGGACACGACAAGACGAGGACAAAGGACGTCTGACTGCTATGCCATCTTGGAAAGGGATACTCTGTCATAGTCAGTAAAGCCAGCAATATTTCGCGCAGACAGGAATAAATATCTCTCCGGCAAGCAGAAGAGCCGGGGGGGGGTTCATGATTAACGACTCATGGTGTAATTCTAGGAACATACAGGAACTCAAGTAATTTTGTTCACTCAACCTAGAATACCTCACAATTAAATGCCGACCATATTATCTCCCAAGAGAATTCCTCTCCGTCATCACCACGGCCGTTTACATCCCACCTCAAGCCGAAACCTCGATGGCCCTCAAAGAACTTCACTGGACTTTATGCAAACTGGAAACCAGATATCCTGAGGCTGCATTTATTGTAGCTGGGCATTTTAACATCTTGACGCTAGGGGTCAGATTTATTTTTTATTTTTTTAAATAACGCTCCCAAGGTAAACGGACTATTTCTCATGTCCAGATCGTAGAATATGCATATAATTTACAGATTAGGATAGAAAACACTTCAAAGTTTCCAAAACGGTCAAAATATTGTATAACAAAACTGATTCTGCAGGCGAAAACCTGAGGAAATCTAACCCGGAAGTGATTTTTTTTTTTTTTTATCTGTGTTTCCTGGCCCGTCTTTCTTCCATTTAAAGGGGTATCAACCAGATTCCTTTTCCAATGGCTTCCTCAGGCTGTGACCAGGCTTTAGACATAGTTTCAGGCTTTTATTTTGAAAAATGAGCGAGATATTTCAAAACTAGTCAGGTGTCCTCTGATTAGTTCCTGCGCGCGAGAGGGGTAGGTCTCCATTTTCTTTCTCTCTTTTATTGAATAGGTTACGGTCCGGTTGAAATATTATCGATTATGTTTGTTAAAAACAACCTGAGGATTGATTATAAAAAACATTTGACATGTTTCTACGAACATTACGGATACTTTTTGGAATTTTCGTCGAACGGAACGAGGCTTTGGTTTTCTGAACATAACGCGCAACCCAAATGGCGTTTTTTTGTTATAAAAGTAATATTTATCGAACAAAAATAACATTTATTGTGTAACTGGGAGTCTCGTGAGTGCAAACATCCGAAGATTATCAAAGGTAAGCGATTAATTTTATTGCTTTTCTGACTTTCGTGACCATGCTAATTTGGGGCTAGCTGTTGTAGCATTGATTGATACACTCACAAAAGCTTGGATTGCTTTCGCTGCAAAGCATATTTTCAAAATCTGACACGATAGGTGGATTAACAACAAGCTAAACTGTGTTTTGGTATATTTCACTTGTGATTGCATGATTATAAATATTTTTAGTAATATTTTGCGCCCTGCAATTCAGCGGTTGTTTAGGAAAATGATCCCGCTAAAGGGATCCGTAGCGCAGAGAAGTTAACAAAGCAAATCTGAGGACTAGGCTGCTGAAATTCTATTAACATTGTAACGAAAGTCGTCGGGAGAAGGAGAGGAGGACCAAAGTGCAGCGTGGTACGTATCCATAATACTTTTAATCAAAAATGAATACACGAACAAAAACAACAAAATGACCAACGAACAGTTCTGACAGGTATAACAAACACTAACCAGAAAATAACCACCCACAAACAAAAGTGGGAGAACAGGCTACCTAAGTATGGCTCTCAATCAGAGACAACAATAGACAGCTGCCTCTGATTGAGAACCATACCAGGCCAAACACATAGAAACAGAAAACCTAGACCTACAACATAGAATACCAACCCACATCACACCCTGACCAAACTAAAAATAGAAACATACAAAGCAATCTACGGTCAGGGCGTGACAGTACCCCCCCAAAGGTGCGGACTCCGGCCGCAAAACCTGAACCAATAGGGGAGGGTCTGGGTGGGCATTTCACCGCGGTGGCAGCTCTGGTGCGGGACGTAGACCCCACTCCACCTTAGTCTTGGCCCCCTTATGTAGCGCCTCTGGAGTGGCGACCCTCGGGCGGGAGGCTCTGGCAGCGCCGGACGGGCGGGAGGCTCTGGCAGCGCCGGACGCGAGGGAGACTCTGGCTGCCCCGGACGGGAGGGAGACTCTGGCTGCCCCGGACGGGAGGGAGACTCTGGCTGCTCCGGACGGGAGGGAGACTCTGGCTGCTCCGGACGGGAGGGAGACTCTGGCTGCTCCGGACGGGAGGGAGACTCTGGCTGCTCCGGACGGGAGGGAGACTCTGGCTGCTCCGGACGGGAGGGAGACTCTGGCTGCTCCGGACGGGAGGGAGACTCTGGCTGCTCCGGACGGGAGGGAGACTCTGGCTGCTCCGGACGGGAGGGAGACTCTGGCTGCTCCGGACAGGAGGGAGACTCTGGCTGCTCCGGACTAGAGGGCATCGCTGGAGGCTCCGGACTAGAGGAAGACGCTGGAGGCCTCGTGCCATAACTCCTCACTGGAGGTTTCGTACCATGGCTCCTCACTGGAGGCTTCGTGCCATGGATCCTCACTGGAGGCTTTGTGCCATGGATCATCACTGGAGGCTTCGTGCCATGGATCATCACTGGATGATCCTATTTTTACGATTTGGTCCTGCCGTACATACCTACACGTACGCTACGGTCACAAGACGCAGGCCTCCTAATTGTCTCTAGAATTTCTAAGCAAACAGCTGGAGGCAGGGCTTTCTCCTATAGAGCTCCATTTTTATGGAATGGTCTGCCTACCCATGTGAGAGACGCAGACTCGGTCTCAACTTTTAAGTCTTTACTGAAGACTCATCTCTTCAGTGGGTCATATGATTGAGTGTAGTCTGGCCCAGGAGTGTGAAGGTGAACGGAAAGGCTCTGGAGCAACGAACCGCCCTTGCTGTCTCTGCCTGGCCGGTTCCCCTCTCTCGACTGGGATTCTCTGCCTCTAACCCTATTATAGAGGCTGAGTCACTGGCTTACTGGTGCTCTTTCATGCCGTCCCTAGGAGGGGTGCGTCACTTGAGTGGGTTGAGTCACTGACTTGGTCTTCCTGTCTGGGTTGGCGCCCCCCCTTGGGTTGTGCCGTGGCGGAGATCTTTGTGGGCTATACTCGGCCTTGTCTCAGGATGGTAAGTTGGTGGTTGAAGATATCCCTCTAGTGGTGTGGAGGCTGTGCTTTGGCAAAGTGGGTGGGGTTATATCCTTCCTGTTTGGCCCTGTCTGGGGGTATCATCGGATGGGGCCACAGTGTCTCCTGACCCCTCCTGTCTCAGCCTCCAGTATTTATGCTGCAGTAGTTTATGTATCGGGGTCTAGGGTAAGTTTGTTATATCTGGAGTACTTCTCCTGTCTTATCCTGTGTCCTGTGTGAATTTAAGTATGCTCTCTCTAATTCTCTCTTTCTCTCTTTCTTTCTCTCTCTCGGAGGACCTGAGCCCTAGGACCATGCCTCAGGTCTACCTGGCATGATGACTCCTTGCTCTCCCCAGTCCACCTGGCCGTGCTGCTGCTCCAGTTTCAACTGTTCTGCCTGCGGCTATGGAACCCTGACCTGTTCACCAGACGTGCTACCTGTCCCAGACCTGCTGTTTACAACTCTCTAGAGACAGCAGGAGCGGTAGAGATACTCTTAATGATCGGCTATGAAAAGCCAACTGACATTTACTCCTGAGGTGCTGACTTGGTGCACCCTCGACAACTGCTGTGATTATTATTATTTGACCATGCTGGTCATTTATGAACATTTGAACATCTTGGCCATGTTCTGTTATAATCTCCACCAGCACATCCAGAAGAGGACTGGCCACCCCTCAAAGCCTGGTTCCTCTCTAGGTTTCTTCCTAGGTTTTGGCCTTTCTAGGGAGTTTTTCCTAGCCACCGTGCTTCTACACCTGCATTGCTTGCTGTTTGGGGGTTTAGGCTGGGTTTCTGTACAGCACTTTGAGATATCAGCTGATGTAAGAAGGGCTATATAAATACATTTGATTTGAACAGAACCTTGAGAGAGGTGAGTGCAGACAGTGGGGAAGCCAGGGTGCTGTAACCCTGGATAAAGCGGCGATAAAAGTTGGCCAATCCCAGGAAACATTGCAGCTGCACCATGGATGTAGGCTGGGGCCAATGTTTTCTGTGAGCTTGTGTCAGTTACCATTTCGCGGCTGAGCTGTTGTTGCTCCTAGACGTTTCCACTTCACAATAACAGTACTTACAGTTGACTGGGGCAGCTCTAGCAGGGCAGGAATTTTACAAACTGACTTGATGGAAAGGTGACATCCTATGACGGTGCCACATTGAAAGTCACTGTGCTTTTAAGTAAGGCCATTCTACTGCCAATGTTTGTCTATGGAGATTGCATGGCTGTGTGTGCGTGATTTTATACACCTGTCAGCAACGGATGTGGCTGAAATAGCCAAATCCACTAATTTGAAGGGGTGTCTACATACTTTTGTATATATAGTGTGCAATCACAGCCATTTACACACAAAGTAACATTTAGGTTGAGTCATCACATACCACAACGAGACAGATAAGTGTATGATTCAGAACAACAGTAGGGTGTTAGCGACAATGCATCTAAGATAAAATATTTCTGCACTTCCTGAAAACAACATTCCATTCATCAAGAGGTGGAAGGAGGGAGAGTGCTAGAGTGGGCGGGGTTAATCTGTCAAGCACTGTCAATAATTATCATCATCTAGCCCAGTAAAGGCCTTTTGCTCTTCATATCAAATAGCTTCGTTGGGTAGGGTCCAGTCGTCTTGTGTCTAGATTCTAGTTTTTCCTGAAGAAGACGTGACCTGATGCATAAAAACTCCAGACTCTAGTTGTAGCCTATAACTAAGACCCTGAGTTCATCTGTTTTGGTCAGCCGGATGCTGGCATAACTGCCTATTATTCTCTTTTCTACACAACAGTTGTATGTTGTGGGGCGGAAGGTAGCCTAGTGGTTAGAGCGTTGGGGCAGTAACCGAAAGGTTGCTGGATCAAATCCCTGAGCTGACAAGGTAAAAATCTGTCGTTTTCCCCTTGAACAAGGCAGTTAACCCACTGTTCCCCAGTAGGCTGTCATTGTAAATAAGAATTTGTTCTTTACTGACTTGCCTAGTTTTAAAAAAGTATTATTATTATTCACAAGACATTGCTATCTGAATGTGTTGTTATTTGCACCAAGTGAATAAGCCCATGTCTGTTCTACACAAGTCATTGATATCTGAATGTGCTGTTATATAAGCCCACTCTCGCCTGCCCCATTATCACAATTTCCTTTGGTTATACCTACAAACCCAGTTGTTGTCTTTCACTTATTGTTCCAAATTATACACAAGAAAACTTTTATGAAAACATAAACCTGTTTAGTTTTGTTCTCTCTTTCTCTCTTCTCACTCTATCTCTCATTGTCTGGTTTCAGGTCTGCTGAGTGTGAAAATGTGTATTTGTATTTATTATGGATCCCCATTAGCTGCTGCCATTACAATACATTCACAGATTTCACAACACACTGTGTACCCTACTCCACCACTACCACATGTTTACAGTACAAAATGCATGTGTACGTGCGTGTGTGTATAGTGTGTATGTTATCGTGTGTATGTATGCATGTGTCTGTGCCTATGTTTGTGTTGCTTCACAGTCCCCGCTGTTCGATGAGGTGTATTTTTATCTGTTTTTTTAAATCTGTTTTTTTTTAAATCTAATTTTACTGCTTGCATCAGTTACTTGATGTGGAATAGAGTTTCATGTAGTCATGGCTCTATTTAGTACTGTGAGCCTCCCATACTCTGTTCTGGACTTGGGCACTGTTAAGAGTCCTCTTGTGACTTGTCTTGTGGGGTATGCATGGGTGTCCGAGCTGTGTGCCAGTAGTTGAAACAGACAGCTTGTTGCATTCAACATGTCAATACCTCTCATAAAAACAAGTAGTGATGAAGTCAATCTCTCCTCCACTTTGAGCCAGGAGAGATTGACATGCATATTATTAATATTAGCTCTATGTGTACATCCAAACGGCCAGCCGTGCTGCCCTGTTCTGAGCCAATTGCAATTTTCCCCTTTTGTGGCACCTGACCACACAACTGAACAGTAGTCCAGGTGCAACAAAACTAGGGCCTGTAGGACCTGCCTTGTTTATAGTGCTGTTAAGAAGGTAGAGCCGCACTTTATTAGGGACATACTTCTCCCCATTTTAGCTACTGTTGTATCATATGTTTTGACCATGACAGTTTAAAAGGGTTACTCCAAGCAGTTTAGTCACCTCAACTTGCTCAATTTCCACATTATTTATTACAAGATTTAATTGAGGTTTAGGGTTTAGTGAATTATTTGTCCAAAATACAATGCTTTGAGATTTAGAAATATTTAGGACTAACTTATTCCTTGCGACTCACTCTGAAGCAAACTGCAACTCTTTGTTAAGTGTTGCAGTCATTTCAGTCGCTTTAGTAGCTGATATGTATAGTGTTGAGTCATCTGCATACACAGACACACTGGCTTTACTCAAAGCCAGTGGCATGTCATTAGTAAAAATTGAAAAAAGTAATAGGCCTAGAGAGCTGCCCTGGGGAATTCCTGATTATGTTGGAGAGGCTTCCATTAAGAACACCCTCTGTGTTCTGTTAGACAGGTAACTCTTTATCCACAATATAGCAGGGTGTGTAAAGCCATAACACATACGTTTTTCCAGCAGCAGACTATGATCGATAATGTCAAAAGCCGCACTGAAGTCTAACAAAACAGCCCCCACAATCTTTTTATCATCAATTTCTCTCAGCCAATCATCAGTCATTTGTGTAAGTGTGTGCTTGTTGAATGCCCTTCCATATAAGCATGCTGAAAGTTTGTCAATTTGTTTACTTTAAAATAGCATGGTATATGGTCAAACACCATTTTTTCCAAAAGTTTACTAAGGGTTGGTAACATTCTGATTGGTCGTCTATTTGAGCCTGTAAAGGGGGCTTTACTATTCTTAGGTAGCGGAATGACTTTTGCTTCCCTCCAAGCCTGGGGGCACAAGCTTTCTAGTAGGCTTAAATTGATAATATGGCAAATAGGAGTGGCAATATCGTCCGCTATTATCCTCAGAAATATTCCATCCAAGTTGTCAGACAACAATATTTTTTTCACCTCTTCCACACTCAAAATTCAAAATTACAATGCTTGTCTTTGTCACGTTCCTGACCTGTTTTCCTTTTTCTTGTATTTATTTAGTTGGTCAGGGCGTGAGTTGGGTGGGTTTGTCTATGTTTGATTTTCTATGTTGGGATGTTTGTGTTCGGCCGGGTATGATTCTCAATCAGAGACAGCTGTCAATCGTTGTCCCTGATTGAGAATCATACTTAGGCAGCCTGGGTGGTGGGTGTGTTTTGTGGGTGTTTGTTTCCGTGTCTGTGTTTGTTGCACCACACGGTACTGTATCGGTTTATGCACTTCGTTTATTTGTTTTGTAATTCAGTATTCAGTTTCATTTTAATAAATCATTATGAACACTAACCACTCTGCGTATTGGTCCGATCCGTCTCGCCTCTCCTCGTCCGAGGAGGAGGAAGAATATGACGATAGCCGTAACAGTCTTTCATAATTTGAAATGCTTCAAACTGTTTGCTCCTCATTACATACCACAGCCCAACAAATATTCTTTACATTAACAACATAGAAATCATTACAAAATATATTGTATGACCTCTTATACACTATTTTAGGCCCAGCCTTTGGAACTTTGGTTTTCCTAGATATGGCTACTATATTGTGATCACTACATCTGATGGCTATGGATACTGCTTTCAAGCTAATTTCTGCAGCATTAGTAAATATGTGATCAATACATGTTGATGATTTCATTCCTGTGCTGTTTGTAACTACCCTGGTAGGTTGACTGATAACCTGAACCAGATTGCAGGCACTGGTTACAGTTTTAAGTTTTTTATTAAGTGGGCAGCTTGATGAAAGCCAGTCAATATTTAAATCAAAATGAAAATATACCTCTGTTGATATCACATACATTATCAAGCATTTCTCACATGTTATCCAGATACTGACTGTTAACACTTGGTGGTCTATAGCAGCTTCCCCCCAGAATGGGCTTTAGGTGAGGCAGATGAACCTGTAGCCATATTACTTCAACAGTATTTAACATGAGATCCTCTCTAATCTTTACAGGAATGTGGTTCTGAATATAAACAGCAACACCTTTATCTTTCCTGTAAATGTTATAACCTTGTTTTGCTACCACTGTGTCATCAAAGGTATTATCTAAGTGAGTTTCAGAGATATGTGTAACGCTCGTCTGATGAAGAAGGAGTGGACCAAAGCGCAGCACGTGTTCATGATATTTATTTAAATCTGAACACTAGAACAAAAATAACAAAGCGAGAAACGAACAGTTCTGTAAGGTAACTAAAACTATACAGAAAACAACTTCCCACAAAGACACGTGGGAAAAAAGGCTACCTAAGTATGATTCTCAATCAGAGACAACGATAGACAGCTGCCTCTGATTGAGAACCACACCCGGCCAAACACAAAGAAATAGAAAACATAGAAATAAAGAAACTAGAATGCCCACCCTAGTCACACACAATATGAGAGTATGAATGTCATCTGTTACTAGCAAATTATTGATTTCATCAACCTTGTTTCTTAAGCTACATACATGTATGTTAATGTGAGCTATTTTGAGCACTTTTCTTCTGGGATGCTTACTTATTTTATTGCTTTACTGGGAAGCTTAGCAGAAGTAGATATGCTCATGTTATTTATGTTAGTGCAGGGTGAGCTGCACACAGTGGACTTCCTCCTAGGGCACACCGGCTCAGTGTTAATAGGATAAATCTGGTTCATAGGTACATGATTAATGCATACAATAGCTGTACGATCAGCAGAGGCATTCAGGACAGTTAGAGGGACATAAATTAGGTTACTTGTATTGTGTCTACCAACACCCCTGGTGTAATATACATTTGCTGAAGCATTATGACAACTCTGCGTCACAATGGTAGTTATTAACTGAGCTGGGCTTGGGTCATCTCAACGCAGCCTTATAATGCTGTGAAAGGATCCAGGAACTCAAATGATTTGGGTGGATCCCATCTTCCTTATAGGAAGGTATTGTCATAATAACCATCACACAACATCTGGTACTTTGTGGAGGTTGGAATGAAGAGAATGTAGAACATGCGGTTGTGTAGTCTAGTCATTAATCTGTCAGAAGTGAAAGATGAGTCAAATGATTGCATGTGATCCCCATTATGAGTCTTTATTTGTGTCTGAACATCTTGGTACATGATATTGCATAATTAAACCGTTTTAATAGAAGTAAAGAAACAGATTTTAGGCTAATCTTATACTAGGAAACAAGCTCAATTCAGTTTATAGTACAGCATAACAAATAAATAACAAGTGGTTCTGTGAGGTCTGGTTGACAGATCATTTCTCTGATGTAGTATGATGAAGTATATGTAAGGGATAATCAACGAGGGGCTCTATGCGTTCTATGGAAAATAATTAAAGACGCGGTGTGTTCCACTACGTGCTAGCAGAGTGGAACTGACCTCACACAGCAGCCCACACAGAGTTGCATTAGTTTCCAGAGAACACAAAGAGCCCAGCGTTGATTATCCATTTTATACCATGACTATTATTTAACATAATTGCAAATAGAAATTAGTTCATTTGCCGGTAGAAATGTTTTCAACATCCACTGAAGTAGCTAGCAAGTTTACATGCTAGTTTAGCTAACTAAATCACCAGTCCTAGCTTGCCATTATGAAAACCGAATTCAACAATGGCAATGATGTTTTCAATTCGACTTTGCTTTCAAAAGCAGCTCAAACATAGAACATGTAAGAATGAACTATAGCCATTGAATTCTACCGTGCAAATATACCATGCGTTATAGGAAAACAGTGCACGTTCTAGAATGCCCTTCAAGCCAATCAAAAACAAGTATTCAACAATGCCATGGTATAAAGTAACAGTAACACTTTACTTGATGCAAATTCTTATGAAGTGATATTGTCTTATAAATATTCATAATATGGTATATATCACAGCCAAGGGGCTCTACAGTCTCATAATGCTCTATGACTGCATCAATAGGCTGCTATGAATATGTTATGAGTGCCATGGATTGTTATGAAAACTGTAGCCCCTTCAGAAAATGACCTCTCTGAGTCATGTTGTGTCTCAGCAACATGTTGTTTTTCAGTGGTACGATCTGGAGGAGTTGGTGGTTTCCACCATTTTGATGAAGACAGCAGAAGATCGGGTGGGCTGCTGGCAGCTAGTCTCTGGCATGGTGTCTGGGGGGAAAAGAGGAGGATGCGGGTTGTTATTACAAAGGCTCATGTCACCATCAAGATTCCCTTATCCCTCTTCCTGCCAATCACCACACCTGTTTTCGATCCCTAAATCCTATCAATAGTATAAGCCTTCGTAAAACAAGGTAAAGGAATGTGAGAGGAGAATAAAAATGCTAACTTTAGAGAGAATAGTTCTGTCAGGTGCTTCTAGTAGTTTAGGGTGAAAGACAACTTACAACAAGGCTTTGTGGTAGAAATGTTGGTAATTGATTGTTGTCCAAATCTGTGGACAGAAGAGGAAGAGAGAATAAGAACATCATACAGCTATACACACACGTAATTTTCTCTGCATCATGGATTTCGGAAGCTGTCTATGCAGAGGAGCTGGTCATAGTGGAACTTTGAGTCCCTCAGAGTTTCATCATCTCCTTACTTGGTCTCCTCCCCCTCCAGCAGTTTCCTGTAGGTGGAAATCTCGATGTCCAAGGCCAGCTTGACGTTCATCAGGTCCTGGTACTCCCTGATCTGGCAGGCCATGTCCTGCTTGGCTCTCTGCATAGCTACCTCCAGGTCCTTGATTAGAGTCCTGGCATCCTTTACGACAATCTCCCCATGTTCCTCCGCCTCGGTTATCTGGCTCTCCAGGTTGGCCTTCTGTAGGGTTAAGGAGGGAAATGTATCAGAAGGCATTTGGAACAGAAAAGATAAGCGTGGTTTTCTCCACGCTGTTATCATGGGTCATTTTTACAGTCATTAGGTTTTCATTATAGCCCAGAATACATCATTGTATGCATAACGTAGGCCTATGTAGTTCAGGTATG